>NW_026019839.1:191881-586053 GCF_900185275.1 Solanum verrucosum | reverse complement strand
CCTCCCCATTAAAAAAAATTAAAACTTTTAAATTTTCTTATTTTTTAAATTTCAAATATATTTTTATCCCTACCACCACCCCCAAACAAAAAAAAAATTAAAAATTAAAAAATTATTTTTAAAAAATATTTCAAATTTTAAGATCTTTTTAGCTCACCCAACCCCTACCACCCCTACTTCCTGCCCCCTCCCCCAAAAAGAAATTGCTGTTGAAAAATATTTTTTTTTTTTTTAAATTTTGTTGGTTACGTTGGTCTGAAAAGGAAATGAATGGGTGAGTTGGTTGTTTTTTGTTGCCTGTTGGTATAGAAACATTTTTATTTTATGATTTATTTATTTACTTGTTGTCTTAATTACTAGTGGTATAGCTAAAAAAATCATAAAGGGTGTCCAAATTTCACAAAGTAAATTCAGGAAAAATAAAAACCTTATAGGGATTCAATCTTGCTTGCTCGACATACTACTGCACTCAATTGCCATTAGATAAGCTACTACTCACTTCACGTCAATATTGTGCATTTTAAAAAAAAATATCTTACATATTTTAAGCAGGTCACAATAAAAAAAATGCGAGCGCAAAGAATCAAACCTCGTCATCGTGCAAGTTGTACGCATACCCTTGTTACTGTGCTATAAGTCTCCATTAGTAATTTTGAGGGCATCTAAAAATAATATATAATTTAAAGTAAATATATGATGTAATTTTTCGACGAAAAGTGTTCAATGAACACCCTAACACCACCGCAGCTCCACTCATGCGCCTTACATGTAAAATACACATAAAATTTAAAAAGTATGCAAAAGTTATTCTACATAATAAAAGATGAGAGTTGGGAGTAGCGGAGATTTATTTCTAGTGGCATCCATAGGTTAGTTTTATAACACTCCCCTTGGATGTTCATACCTAACATGTTTTGTTGAAAAAAAATTCTAGTAAAGAAAAAATAACATACATATCTTGTAATATGTATTGTTAATTATCTCATAAAAGATCATGCTAGGAAAATTCAGTAAGGCAAGAATTTGGCTAAAAGAAGAAGAAGAAGAATGCAACACATATTACAGTACTCTTCCTAATTAAAACATCAATAATTTTTATAAATGTTGCCTTTCAATCTTATGAACTACCTTTTCAAATATTGATATTGATAATGTCCTTATGGTCAAATCATGTTTATGAAGTTAGTGTAATATTCTTGAGATGATTTCGCTGTATTATTTTTTATTTTACGATCATTGTCATCTTTGCATAAATAGAAAAATAGTTAATTGCTTGATAGGTCAACATAAATACAAAGTTTTATACGAAATAAAAACCCTAAACCAATTAAATTCATTCGTGGAGAATAACTCACCATGGATGAAGTTAATAAATTCAGCATAGAGGAAGGACTACATCTAACCCGTAATTCTCAAATTTTCTTATGGAAAACCAGATTTACATGAATTACACAAGGTTATATCAAAAAAAAAAAACTCGATATTAAAGGTCATTGTAACATTGGACAACTTGAATTTCTTCATTTCTTGATCAAGCTTGATTTATATGAAGACTTCGTTCACGTTTTGTCAAGAAATTTTGGTTGTATCAAATTCAATGGCGAAGGGTTTCTATTTATAGCGTTTCTTTGGACTATATGGTTCAATCATTGGAAAAGATGAAGTGTTGGGTTTATCTAATGTAGTTGTGACTAAACAAGACAACTCCATTGCAAGATCTTGTAGGACTTTGGTCTCACATAAAAAAATGATTGTTCTAAGTCCTCAAACAATCAGATTTAGCATCAAAACAATTATACAGAGGTTGAGCTTGATAGAAAAAAATATTGTAATGGAATGTACTTAATTTGACGTGTCACGAGATAAGAATATTGAACACCAAAAAAGGATACATGGCACAAATGAATTATCTACTGAATTTGGGAGTACTTTAGGCAAATCCCAACCTATCGCTAGTGTACTTAAGAACACACAAAATTCTGTCCAATTTGACAAAGACGTTTACAATTTGGGTCTTGTTATTCGAGACTTGAACAAAAATAGGGAACATGTTGATCAACAAGTTGTTTTGACACGAACTAGTCCACTTTATGAAATCAATGAATAATTTTATACTTGGTTCCTAATTTACTCTTATCATTAATTAAAGTCATTTTTCTATTACATTTTTTAAGACATGTATTTATTATATTCAAATGGTGATATAGCAAAAGTAACCATACATTTATAATTTCTTAAGAAGTGTGCAAAATCAATAGTGAACATCTATTGTTAGACAGAGAAAGTATTCCCGTAATCACAAAAAAACAAATACAATAAATATGCTAATTAATAAGATTAATAAAGTTACAATAAATACAAAAACAATCAATTTGGGATGGAAGGGCATAGGCCGTTGATGTACCCTCTCAATCAATATTGAAGGTTGATTTGTAACAAATCAAATAAAAAGATATTTTATTTATACTTTGTAAAAACAACTTTTTAGCATTTTCTTTTTAAAAAAATCATTTTTAAACCTTTAATTCGAAGTTCTTATTAAAGATATTAAAAGTTCCATTATCATCTTATCACATCCATAATAAACATAATACATTATTATAACATCTACTAATATATTATATTAATAGGGGCTGAAATGTTGGTGTTTTAAGGAGAATGGGAACGTGGATATTAATTATTGAAGAAACAAGTCATATAAATAGGGGTGTTGAATATTTTAAAATAACTTTTAAACCCATTAATTACATTCAGTGCCTAGCACGACTTTATATATATATATATATATATATATATATATATATATATATATATATATATATATATATATATTACTTAAAGAATATTATTGTAATAGCATTTATCCTAATTTTTGTATTATTATTTTGATATTATAATTTCCCCTCTATATATTTTTCCTACAAGAGGTGGGTCTAAAAAATAGATGAAATTTAATTTTTAGATTAAGTAGTATATGCCGCAAATTATAATAGGCCATATAGCTATTTCAAATTGCAAAAAAGTCATTAAATGGTTGTTAGTTTGGGTGATATTGTTGAGAAAAAATAAAGTTGATGATCGAGAAAATATTTATAAATCACTTTTTATACTTAGGAATATGTTTGACTGTTTTCAATAGATTTTATAATCATTGTTCAATTATTATTTTTAATTATATATCCCTTTTTATAGAGATAATTAAATTTTTTTTTAATATAAGTAATTTTTTGTAAATAGAAGATGTGTTTTATATATAAAGAAAACAAAACATAAATGTATATTTATGAGCATTAAAAGTGTGTTTGGTGCGGAGGATTTTATTTTAAAAAAAGTTTGTCTATATTTATTATAGTCTCCCACCCACCTAACGCACCAAAAACTTACTCCTGTCATTCCCGAGGCTCCACACCCCACCCCCTTCACCCTCGAGGCCCCACACCCCATCCATCTCGTTACAAAACACAAAAAACTAGTAATTTAATTTAAAAAACACATTTTCATGAAAAAAGTTCTTTTTGTATCAAATATATATATATAATGAGGAAACTAAAAGTGATGTGGCAAATTAAAATGGAGGGATCATATTTTACTCACATGGGATAAGGTTTTTAGATTTAATAAGGATAATGCAAAGAGGACTAGAAAGTATCCACACAACATAAAGGAAAGTTGAGAAGGTGGCTGAAGTTACCTACTGATCTGGTGTTGCTGTGGAGAAATTGATAGTATAAAAACAGTTAGGTTCTATTGTTTATTTGTTATAACACGCGTGAAATTGAAAAATGATTTGAATGTTGGTTAATATATGAAGTGTTAGAGGACCTCATCTTTCCAATTGCAATAACAAGGAGCCAGTGACGTCTACAATGGGTTACATAGGGTCTATGGCAATTTTGTGATGATTTTTTTTGAAAACTCCAACTTAATGAAATAGTTATATTGACAGTATTTTTTTGAGAAAATAATTATATTGCCTATGTCTTATATTATATTTGGTATCATGTCTGAATGAATCACTTTCAAGTTCACGGACTTACATATTTGTCTAATGAATCACTTTCAAGTTCACGGACTTACATATTTGTCTAACACTTATTTATTAGTTATTACCATGTCTAATCATAATCAACAATTAAGACCAGCTTTTAAACGGGTATATATTTTGGCTTGGGTTGTTGTAGTTTTTGTGAATTTTAAAAAATTCAATTTTTTTTTTTGTTTTCCAGTACAAGGAATGGCAACTCCATTTTGTGCGTCATATAATTACGAGATTCCTTTATTTCTTTATGATCAAGTGAATCGATAACTTACGGTTCGCATATGTGTCTAGCCTTTCATGATTACTCTAGGTTTATCCTTTACTTTTGACTTTTTGTTTTATTATGATTAAACACTTTACCTTTGCATAATTTGAAATCTCTTCCTCTTATTATCAATACTTTAATGTTGATAATTTAGTGCCGACATATTGCAGTCTGACTTTGAAATTCATCACTTTTTTGCCCTCCCCTTGTAGAGAACACTTTTAATAATTGAAACAGTAGCACTTAAAAAAGGAATTAGTGCAGACATATTTCATCGCTAAATTGCAAAAAATCTTGTTAGTTGTAGATTATTTATCGATAAGTTAATCAAATCATATAAATATATGCTCGTGTAATATATAAAAAGTAATTACTACTTACCCGGATACCATTATGATTCTTTTCCTCGCTGAACATAAGAGTGAAAAGGACCCCAACAGTTATCCCATTGTTATCAACAGTAACAATGCCAAGGTGATGTTTATTTAGTCAACCCAACTTTTCATTTTCTATTCAGATTCAAATGGTCGTTTGAAGTCGATCCAAAACTTATATTTAGCTTAACTTGTAAAATTTGAGATTTTGCTATTTCCAATTTAGTTCTTTTTGGAACTCAAGGTACTACATCTAGTGACTTGACCTTAATATTTAAGAAATTTTAAAGTTTGGTAAAATCCTACTCACAACGAAGGATGGTTCGAGTTTTAGTTCGAAAAGTTTTTCAGGGGTGTTACATAATTTCTCTCTCAAATTTTCTCCTCTTCTTTCAATTATCTCCAGAAGTTTTCCCAATTTCATTGATTGATGGTTCTTACCTCCGTTCTTACTTCTTTAAGTCTATTTCGTTGCCATATTTTTAATTTTCTCTGCACTCTTAAAGACTGCAGTATACTTTATTTTCATCTTCTCAACTGGATTGGACTGATATTTTGATTATTGATCCTATTAAAGTAAAGCTCCAATAAGTTCCATGTTTGTACTTTTTCATTTACTTGAGCTAATCTGTGGAACATTGCGAAAGTTAATTTGCTCTCTCTTCGATTCCTATTTATTATAAATAATAATTATTGTTTAAACTTTTTCCATTTTGTTTCATTGTTGTCTCATAGTAGTATGTACAACATGTTAAGTACCATTTTCTTGGAGACAGATTTGTTGAGGCTGAAGCAAAGATAAATATTCAGTAATAATGTGGGCTTTTCTTGGTCATTGAATTCACTTGTGCTAAAAGCTAAAATGTTGCTGGATGGAAAGCCAAGTTCAATTCATGCAGATGTACAAAAAAAAAGGCAATTAGCTAGGTCCAACCGTGCAACAAAGACCTTATCCTATTTTTGATTAAATTGCTCCACTTCTCTTGCAAGCACGTGTCATGTACTGCAGCTGTAGTTCATTTATCCTTTTATTATTTTTTTAGTTTCAATTAAACAAGGAATAAAAGTTTTACACCTAATGCTTCGAATTTGGGTCAGGGTGTTCAGTAAAAAAATGTTGGTTTTCTCATAAAAAATTATAAAGAAAAGTTTGTTAAAACAAAATTATGATGTTGGCCCCTGCTTAGCATGGGCAACACTCATCTAGTATATATATTCTCACGACCCAGACCATCGTGATTGACACCCATAGTAACCCTCCGATGGGAGAACCATTAATACTAATTAGCTAACCAACTTAATGAAAATACTAAAGCATTTAAGGTTACAAAAGCAAGTTAAATGCTAAGGAAAGAAATAGGGTGTTCCCATAAACTCTAAATAAAAGTCTAGCAACTAAAACAAATGCGGATGTAACACCTAGAACCTGAAAGTCAACGTATTAAAACTCTAACAAGATCCATAAATATAAACAAGAAGGGTTACAACCCCAAACTAATGTACTAACAACTAGCTAGAAAGTCTAAGTCAGAAATGTGGACATAGACAGAAAGAGAACTCATGGCAGCCCGGAAGAACTGACTCACCCTTGAATTTGAACGACGATCATTGATCTTCTAACAATAGCCACCTGAAGATGCCTTGTACTCAACAAAGAAAGAGCAAGTGCAGTATCAGTACACAACCACAGTGTACTGCAGGTAGGATCACGCGACTATCCCACTAAGTGCAACATACATAAGTCATTAATTACAACATAATAATAACATGCATACACTGAACATATACAATATCAATATCATTTACTAATAACGATCAAGTTCACAATTCTCAATTACATAGTTATGTCAAGTCAATGGTCCTCTCATGGAACCCAAATCCAAACTGTTAGTATGCCAAAATGTGGCAACCGATCTCATATTTATGCCGGAACGTGGTAACCGATCCAAGTTAGTGTGTCGAAACACAACACCCGATCCATTCAACAAGCCACAATCAAAATCACAAAGTACATTCTCATAATCATACAATCAAGTCATGATTCATGGCATTCATCATTCATGTTATCCTCATTTACAATTAGTGTGATCAATAGTGCAATATTCGTATACATACACGTATTATAATGAAGCAAGAACAAACATATACCACACAATCATGAAATCACAACCATCACCTACCTCGAAACAAGCTTGAATCCCCTAAGAAACTTGATTCTTCTCTTTCCGGATTCGTTCCGCTTGTTCTTGGTCTATAAACAATTAATAACATGGGAATGAATAAACAATAACTAATTACCCGAATTACTAACAATCCTATCAACTCTAGATCAACCCCATGATCCCATATTCCAAATTAGGGCTTTTTCCACCATAATTTTCAAATCAAAACCCTTCCCCATCGATAATTACCCATTAGATTACGTTTTACGGATCGAAAAACGGATTCGGGGAGTGAAAGCTTACCTTTAGTCTCAAGAATGGTGGAAAACTGTCAAGAAAAGCCCTGGGTTCGTTTCTTAGCTCTCAAGTTTAAAAATTGCAGAATAAAACATTTTTGGGGTTTATTTCCGATTTAAGTCACGACTGGCCCGCCACATTGGTCCTCACCCCGCTACAACGGCCCCACTCTGGCAGCAGAAATCCCGCCTCAGCGGCTTGCACGGAGACAGAGAGCTAAATAAAGAATTCCAAAACCCCATTTCAGCACACACCTTCAACCAACGACACTCAGAAACTACCCGTTCACGCTAAGGTCAAATTCGAGAGTTCTACTCGCCCGAATTTAATTTCGTAAAGTCGTACGGGTTCCTTAACGTCTTAGCTATCTACTCATGTGATCAAATTCATATTTATATCACCCAATTGCTACCAGATTTCCCTAGACCTTACAAACTCTGATTTCGTCCAAATCTGGACTAGATTGGAAAATCACGAGTTACTACGAAAAAGTTTTCCGGCCCAAAATTTCTTTCCGTTGGCTTTTCTATAACAACAGGAGGTCGTTATATATATATATATATATAATAACATGAATAATTATGGGATATTCCAAATTTAATGTCAAAATGATTTAAATGATGGTGTGGATGTTTTTGTGGTCATTATTATCAGTTAATTAGTCTATTAATTAGTTTATTAGTAGAAATAAAAGTTTTTTTCATCGCAACTTAGTGAAAAATATGGATTATTATCAGTTAATTAGTCTATTATTGTGAATGTTCATAATTTTTAGGGGTAATTCCATTATTAATTTGGTAATTAACTCTCACAACTTCATCATCTCCGACCTCCCACACACTCCATAACCTTCCCCTTAATCTTCCTCATTATCTCAACGGTTAATTAATTTCATATTCATAAACATTATTTGATATTGATCGATAATCTTTGGGATACACTTGAATACATTTAGAATAAATAAAATACCATCTTTTACTTCAACCACAACAATTGCACCCAAAATTAACATCAAATATCAAAGCAAATAATTGCATTAATTTTATTGGCATATAGCATATGATGCCTAATCAAATGTACAAAAACTTAATTCAGATCCTTGGAACTTTTGTTTGATAATATGATCGAGTTTCTCACTCATCTCTTTAGTAAAGTAAGTCTTCCAATCTCCAACTTTCCCTTTACAAAAATATGCTTTATTTTCCTCTCCAGATGACAATTTTTCATTTCTATTCACCTCCAAATTATTTAAATTATCAAAGCTACACATTCTTAATATTTCATCAACCACTCCACATTTTTCTTCCTCTATGGAAAATTGACATTCCAAAAATTCAGCCAAGCGTTTAAGATAAAGTTTCGGTTGTGTTTTAATTTCTTCATACATCAAGAAAAGTACTTTGTTAGGCTTTTCTATGCTTTCTTTCCAATAATCCAACACGTGATCCCAAAACGGACCACAAGGGCTCACCCCTTGCAAAAATCATCAAAACATTCTTCAATGGACTTGCTGTCAGTGTGATCAAGTTTTATATTGTTCATAAAATGCCACATAGAAATAAAAGTGTCCTTAGGATTCCTACATAAGTAAACAAGTTTGGTTCTTGAATCTTGGATAGATTTTGGCAATGTAGCAAAGGACATATGAGTTGCCAAGAGTCTAGGTGAAGTGAAGGATGAAAAATCAGGGACTTGACCATCAACATAGAGTTTGAGTTCCAAGAATGGAACAAGATCATGAGAGTTCTTGACAAGTAAAGGGCGATCTTGTTCAAAAATAGGATGTTTTTTTCGATTTATTAGAGTAAATAAAAGTGATTTTAGCCAAGTCGTCCCTGATTTATTAGAGTAAATAAAAGTGATTTTAGTTTATTTTAAAATAAAAAAAATATTATAATTTTTTTAAATTTTTGACCAAATTCTGGCCAAATTTTCTGGCCATTTAGCATTATCCTTAAATTTAATGCTTGCAGAAATATACTCCCTCCATGCCATTTTATATGTCACATTTTTATTTTGCACTTGCATTAAGAAATGATATAACTTTACCTTTCTACCCTTATTTAATGTTTTCTTAAGTCAACTTTATTAATAAATGACAAGATTAATTAACTATTCTATCAAGGGTATAATAGGTAAAATATGGTAATTTATGCATAAATTTTATAAAATGACAAGTATTGTAGTCCAGTTATTTATAGAAAGGGATGACATATAAAATGAGACGGAGGGAGTATTACCATATTAGCTTAATTTTTGGGCCTTTTTTCATTGTTCAAAATAATTGAATTGTTCAAAGTTTAAGATGGATGTTTGATTTTTTTTTCTTTCATATTTGCCCTTACCTTTAATGAAGTTTGATATTTTCTAAGAGATAAATTATACAACTTACAAAGTTACATTTATGATTTTACAAAGGACTATAGTGAAAAATTATGTCCTCGGATGTTTTTTTTAATAAGTGTGCATTGCCTCATAAATTCAACTAATATGGAATAGAGGAAGTATTGGATAGTGTTTAATAAACAGGGTAAAATAGATACAAAAGGACAAATTATTTCCTGATTTTTTAAACTATATAAATATTATTAAATAACTATTGTTAATATAGTGAACAAGTAAAAATAAAAAAAAGTGAGTATTTTCTTTTCATACCACTCTTAAAATATTTAATAACGGTATAAAAATAATTTAATTAAATACACCTTTAATTAAAATTATTTTTAGAAAATGTGTAATGTTTTAAACGTGAAGTTTGAGTGTCCTTTTCTTCATTAATTTAAAATATCAAGAAAATTTATTTTGAGTGTACTATAAAGTCTTCTGCCATTTTGTCATTGAATAATGGCATCCCATTAATTTGTTTACTAGTATTTGGAGCATCTGCTCTCTTACGCAAAGTCAGGGAGGCCAAAATACAATTTAATCAACGGCAATAATATATGCAATGTAATTTAATATAATTTTATAAATAAAATATATTTAAATTTTATTTTTGTCTTTAATATAGAAAAAATATTTTTAATAAACAATTCTAAAATGATTGAAATGCAATCAAATCAATGATATCAATGACCTCTCTTCTCCTTCACTAAGGTGGGATGGGGATGGTCAAGATCCTTTTATTTTTAATTTAAAAAATAAAAATAAAAATTGATTTAATTTAAAAAATAAAAACAAAAAATTGATTCAGATCTTTTTCTTTGGTAGCGAGTGTAGTGGACCTAACCAACACAAATATGAGTGGATTAGGAAATTAGATAAAATATCTATATATTTAATGAATAATTTTTTCTTATCTAAAATAATTCAATTATCATTTATTATTCAAAATAGCCATTCCACCTACTTTATTGCAAGCGATACTAGGGATGACAAACGGAGAGGGACAAAGTAATTATAGGATAATCTATGTAAATTGTAAACTTGCAAAAACTTCAGTCCGCCTCACGTAGATATTTTTTTCTCAGTCTACTTCGTCTCGTGCCATATAAATCCCGTGTACAATTTGTTCACTAACTTGACTACTTGAGTAGTAGTGCAAATAATATAAAGTTGAATACAAATATTTTAATTTGTCTAAAAAAAGTCACTTATCAAATCATGAATAGTTAGTTTGCACAATCTAATTGGATGACTTTGAAAAAACTAAAAATATTTATTTTACTATTCATTTCTTTTCATTATCAGTTATTTTTATTATTTAACTTTCCCCGCCCCACATTACCTTCAACCTACCTTGTTTCACCTTCAACCTACCCCATTTCGCCTCACATAGCTTTCAACCTGTCTTGCTTCACATTTGCCCTGCCCCATCGCCATTTTTAGGCGAAGCACATTATGGACTGCATTTCTTCTTCTCATCTTTCGATCCACTTTGTAATTTACGCATTCTATTTTGATTTGGTTTAGGTTTTTGTTTTCTTAAGTTTGAGTAAACTATATTCTAGTGTTTTATAGGAGTAATTTGTGATTCGCACTCTTAATGTATACACCTTTTTTTTGTGACTTACACCTTATTTTATTATTTTTTATTTGCAACCTACTCTCCTTAGTTCTTTAAAAAAAACATTAGTCTCCTTTTGTAATTATTTATAAAAATAAGTAGAGATTTATATATAAAGAATACAAAAAGTGATTTTAAATTAAAAATAATAGCAATATGAAATACATGTCATTTGTCCCTTATTTTTCATTAAAAATGAACAATGATCATAGGTTTATAAAAAAAATAAATTATGCTTTGGTCTTACCATTAATCTCTTTCGGAGGGGACACCATCAATTTTTAAAATTTATTTTGGTCAACCAATTGTTTCTTCCAATCAATTGGTATTAATGTCGTTTAACTAATAGTGTTGGTACTCCATCAACTAATTATACCTTTTCGTGTTTTGATTTATATAAGTTATTCAAAGCAAATCTAAAATTTTGTGGGATCCTCTTCTTTCTTTCTTTTTTATTGGGTGAAATTTTCTTATTTGTAATTTGATGAGAGTGTTTGCTTCAGTCTTTATAAATTGTACGTATATTAAGAGAGAGACTAAAACAATCAATTATGTTGTTGATAGAACAAAGTAATTTTATTATATTTTAAAATCTTAACAAATATAATAACTAGTTAATTTTTTTTATTTTATTCTTGTAAATAATTTAAAAATTGAGTTTTCTTATGGCTTTGCTAAGAACTATGGAGATTAGGGTGTAAATCATTAGGAATGCAAATTACAAATTACTCGAACTAGGCAATCGCCAATCCAACTGCCATCCATCAAGAGCGAAGGATGTCACATCTTTATGATCTGCAAAAAGAGGAACGTGGTTGGTGTATCACTAGGTTCGTGAGGGAACCCGTTGCAATTTGCTCGTTTTATGACAACAAGACAACAAGAGAAGTGTTTTCTCTATGTGTAATATAATTGAGTTGGATCATATACTTTTATGTTGTGTTGCGTCTTCCATAAGAACAAGCAAAACTCATTTCTTTGCGCAATAAACGTAAAACACAATAATCCAATTAATTTAAATGCAAATCTGTCACGACCCAGACCGTTGTGATTGACACCCACACTAACACTTCGGTGGGAGAACCAAGCAAATAATCTAAAAACTAAGGCGTATAAGTCAATTACTAAGGAAAAACAATAGAGTTCCCATAAACTCTAACGTAAGTTCAACAAATAACTAAACAAATGCGGAAGAATTAACCTAGAACCTGAAAGTCAATGTACCAAAACATCTAAACAAATGATCCAAGTCTAAACAAGAAGGGATACACCTCAAACTAATGAACTAACTAAACAAATGTCTAAGTTCGGAAATGGTGAACATAGACGAAAGAGAATCCCATGGCAGCCCAGAAGAATTAGGTCACCCTTGAATTCAAAACAACGATCACATATCTTCTAAGTGAGGTTTGTCAGTAGCCGCTGGAAGATCCCCTGTACTCAACAAAAATAAGAGCAAGCGCAGAATCAGTACACAATCACAGTGTACTGGTAGGATCACGCGGCTATCCCACTAGTGCAACATAAACAAGTCAAGACAACATTATAATCACATGCATATATATCGAACATAAACAATATCATCATCATTTACGAACAACGAACTTCACAGTTAATAGCACATCATTGGTTTTCTCACGGAACCCAAACTCAAACAGTTAGCCCGGAGTGTGGCAACCGATCCCATATTTATGCCGGAACGTGGCAACCGATCTCATTCACACACCACAATCACAATCACAAGTATATCATCAAGATCATACATTTAAGTCATGATTTCAAGACATTCATCAATTCTCTATCTCATTTACATCAAGTGTGATCAACATTGCAACATTCATACATATACAAGTATCATAATGAAGCAAGAACAAGCATACATCACACAATCATAGAATCACAACCATCACCTACCTCAAAACAAGCTTGAAACCCCTAAGAAACTTGATCCTTCCCTTTTCGGATTCGTTCCGCTTGTTCTTGGTCTACAAACAATCACAATAACACGGGAATCAACAAACAATCACTAATTACCCGAATTACTAATAATTCTATGAACCTAGATCAAACGCATGATGCCAATTATCCAATTTAGGGTTGTTTCCACCATAAAATCTATAACAAAAATGTAACATCCGGCAATGTGAAATAATTGAAGAGGCTTAGAATTGGAAAATTTCATTTTTGGAAAGAATTTTAAAAATCTGGAAAATTGGCCAAGTATGGGAAAAAGTGAATTTTTGGCCAACTTTGAGTAGTTGTAACTCATAGATCAGGATGAGTTAGGAGTAGTTCCAGTTATGGTTGCGAAGCTTGTGTAATGATCTTTCTAACGCCACCGAGTTTGCTCAATTCTGAGTTTGTAGGAATGAGTTATGACCTGTGGAAGTTGGGTAGTTGGCAGGGAATCCGTCTGGAAATTTTAAGGGCATTTTGGTCTTTTCCCTAGCCATTTCTTTTGGGATTATATTGTTGTATTAGGCTGATATTTGGATCATTTTGTCCCATTTTAAAAGAGAAAGTGTTGGGGTTCTTGAGAGTGAAGAAGAGAAGAAGAAGAGAAGTAGGGGAGATCAAGCAAGTTCCGTCGTGGATTTTCGTCGGGGGTGATCCCTATCAAGGTATGCGAGTTCTTGGTGTGGGTTGATCCTTTCCCCCACACACCAAACTCATTTTTATTATTGAGAAAAGATTGGATATGTTGTTGAAGTTGTTGGGTTGTGTTGTTGAAGTTATTGTTGGTTGTGGGACATGATTTGATTGTGTTTTTGAGTTGAATCTAGTGTATGTTGAGGGTTTTTATGATCCTTAGTGTTTGGGGGTTGAAACCCTTGAAGGTAAGGGAGGTTTAGAGTTGGAAAAGGAAGGAGAAAAGTCAAGTTTTCGGGGAAAAGGGCTGGGGCATCGCGCCAGCCAGCGCGCCCCAAAAGGGACTCTGAGGTCCAGCCCTTGGGGCGCCGCCCCTACCAGAGCCCCAACCAGACCTCTCTGAAGTTTGAGGTCTGGCGCTCCGCGCCTCTCAGAGCGCCGAGAGAGCCAAGTCTTCCCATTCTTTTAACACTTTCTCATGTATGTTCCTAGGTATTATACATATGTTTCATAGTTGTTTTCGACACTCCAAAGTACGTCTAAACATCAAGAATTCCTCCATAACATGTGATCAAACACCTTGAATTCATAATTCCAATTCAAGTGAAGTTAGTTTCCAATTCAAGCGAAGTTAGTTTCCAAGTCAAGTGAAGTTAGTTTCCAAGTCAAGTCGAGTTAGAAGTCAAGCTTAGAAGTTAAGTAAGTCCAAGCAAGTCTTCAAAGTTTTCAAGAGTCTTCATTGAACGTTTTAACTTCATTCTAAGGCTCAAGTTCCAAGTTAAGTATACAGTTTCAAGTCGAGTAAAGAGTATCGAGCTTCAAGTTAAGTCAAGAGTTTTCAGTTAAGTCAAGAGTTTCGAGTTAAGTCAAGAGTCAAAAGTTGAGTTCATTTCTCAAAAGTAATTAGGGAACTAAGTATTTCCCAAAGAAGTTTATAAGTGTTTTCACATTTAAGTTGAGAGGAAACTGAGATTTCCAAAAGAGTTTTGAGAAGTTTGAGTAATATCTCTTTTTAAGAAAAGATGAGTTTTGCGGAAGAGTTTCTAAAAAACATAATTAGTATGACAAATCCAGTATGTCATCAATGTTTAAACAGTATGGTCTCTAGATATACCATCAATGTTTAAGTAGTATGAATATCCCGAGTCATCAATGATCATATTAAAATATGGTTTTGAGATGTTCTTTTTAGAAAGAGTTTTCAAAAGCAATTACCTCTTTTAAGAGGGTAGTTTTGAGTAATTATCTCAACTAAAGAAATATGTGTTTAAAACACTTATGAGTTAAAGTTTTTTGGGAGTAGTCTTGAGCACCGAATTGGGGGAGCGTTCAAAGAACCCATAGCCCCTATAGAACCATGTAAGCCACCATGGGTGGAAAAGGATCATACTTTTTAGATGAATCCTTTTTCTAGATAGACTAGTGGATCCATTAGGCAGTTCAGGTCTTATACCTTTGGCCGGGTATAAGATGCTCTGGCAACGTGAGGTCGATCGTTGTATCATCACTGTAGCTCTTATGTGATGGTTAGCGGTTAGAGAACTCCCACAGTAGAAAGAGCTTGGTTCCTCGAGAAGTTCTGCTTAGTGTGGATGGGGGTATGGGACTTCATTCATGCATTGCATAAGTAGACTTTGAGAGGAAGCATGGTATTTTCATGATATTATAAATATGATTTTTACGTCATGTTTTAAATAGTTTTAAAAGCTTTATATATTGCATGTATCTTATTGCTTTATATTGAGTCCAGTTATTCATGAGTTGAACAGAGCCAAGGTAAGTTCTCTATTGTATTCCTTTCAAGCTTAAGTTGTTGTTTAGCGGTCCAGCTCGCATACTCGTACATTCCATGTACTGATGCTAGTTGGCCTGCATCTTTTGACGATGCAGACGTAGGTACCCATGATCAGCATCCAGCACGCCGTTGATCCAGTTGAGCACTCCAGAGTCAGTGGTGAGCCTCCTTGCTTTTCAGAGGACTCAATCATTTTGGTTTTCTTAGTTTTGTTTTATTAGGATGTTGCGGGGTCTGTCCCAACATCCATCTCAGTATTTTTAGAGTCTTCATAGACAGTCAGTCAATTAGTTTGAGTCTCTCTTTTGTGTATATATATGTAAATATTCTATTTTGAGACTCGAGCTGCCTTTGTGGCCAGATTTGTATCAGTTAAGTTGTCTTATGACTTTTAATTGCATGAAGGTATTCTGTTGAGTTAGGTTTCCGCTGAGTTAAGAAAGCCAGGCCAAGGGTTCGCTTGAGGCCAGCAATGGTCTCCGAGTGCCGGTCCCACCCAGGGTGTAGGCTCGGGGCGTGACAAAAACCCTCCCCCATCGATATTTACCCATTCTATTACGTTCGACGGATCGAAAAATGGATTCGGGGAGTGAAAAGCTTACCTTTAGCTTCAAGAATGGTGAAAACCGAGTAAGAGTCACCTGGGGATCGTTCCTTAGCTCAAAAAGTCAAAAAGTGCATAATGAGGTCGTTTAGGGGTTTATTAACGACTTTAATTCGCGTCGGGCCCGCCACAACGACCACCATCCAGCCAGAGCGGCAAAAGTCCCCGCCAAAGCGGCCAAAACGAAACAGAGAGCTAATTAAAAGAATTCCAAAATCCCATTTCACAACACACCTCTAACCCACGATAATCAGAAAATACCCTTTACGCTAAGATCAATTTCGGGAGTTCTACTCGCTCAAATTCAATTCCGTAAAGTCGTACGAATTTCTTAACGAGTTATCTAACTACTCATGTAATCAAAATCATAAAAGATCCACCGATTGTTACCGAATTTCCTTACACCTCAAAGACTCTGATTTCGTCCAAATCTGGACAAGGTTGGGAAAATCCAAATACTACGAAAAAGTTTTTCGGCCCCAAATTTTTCCCCCATTGGATTTTCTGTAACATTTACCAATATGTTACTCGGTTATAATTTCAAACTATAATCATACTCAACATATAATATATATATATATATATATATGTATATATATATATATATATAGAAATTCATTTAACTTGAGTTCAGATAACATTTACGCTCTTCAACTTTGAGTTTGTACAAGTAAACATTTAAACTTGTATAAAGTTGAATAAGTAGACATAACACACACATCCTATGTGACATAATACAAATATGACGCTACATAAGATGCTACCTCTGATGCGAATTGCCATGTAGGTCGTAAGATGCCAAGTAAGAAGCGTGTGTCTATTTATTCAACTTTATACAAGTTTAAGTGTCTACTTGTGCACACCCAAAGTTGAAGGGCAATATAGATGCCGAGACTAAGTTAAATAACATAATTATGTATTATGCCATTAAATTCTGCCTAGACAGATCTACATAAATTTCAATAGGCATAAGAGATAAATATTCCCTTTATCTTGGCTTCAACTCACATTTGTGTGCTCCAACTTTGACTGTGCATAAGTAGACACTTAAACTTGTATAAAGAGGAACAAATAAACACACATGTCCTACATGACAATTTGTATCCTACGTGGTGTCCTACGTATATTATGCCACTTAGGGATCATGTGTCTACTTGTTCATTTTATACAAGTTTAAATATTTACTTGCGCACACCTAAAATTAGAGAACATAAATATGAAATAAAGTCAAGATAATAAACACGTTTATGTATTATGCCATTCCAATACATTATAAGCTTTTTAAAACAATTTCATTTCATGTAATTTTTTGGTTTGGTCCACTATTTCGTGTATTCACCTAATTAAAGTTGACAAAAAAGCCATATGTCAACATAAAAAAAATAGCTTTTGTGTAGGATGAATTGAACATTACTCATAAGTATAAAGTTTTATGGTTATAAGCTATAACTACCACACTTAAAAAGAAAAAAAAGGTTATCAACATAATAATGCAAAAGTTAAATTTAATGAACACCACCACGAAGTTGCCATGTCTAAAGTCATTTTCAAAGATAACATCATTAAATTTATTTTACTAGTGAGGAAGCTCTTAAAACATATTATGAGGATGATTTCAATTAAGTGAAATATTATAAGAATGACGTTAAAGTTTCGCTGAAACAATAAGGATAATTTTGGTCAAAACCCTGTTATTTGTTGTCACTCTTTAGGTTCAGGTTTTTGTACTCGCCATTTACAAGACTACAATCATTGTCATCTTTGCATAATTTGCATAAATAGAAAAATAGTTAATTGCTTGATAGAGCAACATAAATACGGCAACACCACGTATGTAACACAAATCTTCAGTCCTATTTTTAATAAAATAATATTGAATATTTAATTTCGTCTCCCCTATCTCTCCACAAGGCATTTCTACCATTAGAACTTTGAAGTCAGTTACAATTCAAACTCCCTCTGATAATATATGATCACTTGGCGAGTTGGCGATATTCATGATTCGATCTGAATTAACTTTTTGATTAAAATCAAAATTAAATTAGGTTAATCAGTTTTTAAAATTTTAAAAACAAACCAAATAAAAACCATTGATTTGGTTCAATTTTTCGATTTATAACTAGCTAATGATGAATTGATAATAGTAAAATAACTAAGACATGACAAGTAACTATTTGAAATGAACTTTTATAAATCAACAAGTTTCTCTTTATTATTACAAGATAAATGTATCCGAATCTTCTATTATTTCTCTAACATATTATTTCAAAAAGTAGAACATGATGCTTTGATAAAAAATCATATTCTACTCAATGAAGAATGTTGTGAACTGCAACTAATTGTGTCGCATTAAAAGAAAAGCAAATGACTCTATAGATCGATACAACTATTCCATTTTTTTCATCTACATTACAGTTATAGTTTCTCTTTGGATTTGAAGAAAAGCAGTTCTCTAGGTAATCGCGTATTCAGGATATATACGTAACACTAACATAAATTTCTCAACGGCAGAAACAAAAGTCATTTCAAATTTGCAAAAATTCCAGCAGATTCAACAAAGATTACATGAGCTCTTGCTCATAAAGTTACATCATAAATCAAGTCTGCAATTTATTCAAACACTTGAAGAAACATAAGTTTCTAAACAGTAAGTTGTTTGGTAACCAGTAACAATTATTACAAATCAATGTTGACATTTATTCAAACACTTCACTTCTTGCTGAAAATAATCCCCCGAGCTGAGGCCATGCTCCGTCTTTCTGTTTACAAGCCTAAAATGAATAAAAAAAAAATTTCTTTTTGGTAACCAAGACAAGTATAATACTAACAAATATGGTGAAACAGGAAAATGTCAAGAACATACCGGATAAGAGTCAATGAGATGATCTTGTTTCCCAATCTGGAGGTTGTATTGTAACTCTGAACGCATAATTTGCCATATCTTCATGTTGTGTTGTTTGAAATTCCTGGGCTGAATTGGCAACAGACCAGCTGCACCAGTTTACTTCAATGCTTTCTAGAGATGCAACATCCTCAAAATGACAAGGGATTTTCTCAAGCTTCTTGCATTTCGTTAACACTAAACGTTCAAGCTTAGGGAAAGCATCATCCATGACAGACCACTCTGCAATGTTGAGGTTGTCCAATTTTAAGTATTTGAGTTCAGGGAAATCTGAATCTTTCACTTCCCATTCAGCCCCTTCAAAGGCTCTGAAAAGTAACTTTAGAATCTCCAAGTTGGGAAGTTTGCCAACTGTCAAAATTTGTGTCCAAGGTAGACGAAAATTCGACAAAGTCAATTCCCTCAGATTTAAGGGGAAATTGAATTCGTGAGGATGTTTAGTTGGATAACTGTTGGAAAAACGCTTCAGAGATTCAAGCTGATGTAGAAAGTCTAATCTAGGAAAACGAACAACGCTTCCTTTAGTTGAATAACCCAATAATCCCTCAACTATGCATCTCAGCTTTCTCAAATTTGGCATGCTTCTCAATATCTTCTCTGCATCTTCACCAGGGGAGAGACACGGAGTGGAAAAGGTCTCCAAATTAAACTAATTGTGACTCACACATGTTATCGTGCAGACTGAATGAAGCACGACTATTTACATGTACATGCCTCAATTTAAACATCTTGAAAAGTGAACATGGTAACTTCAACACTCTATGCAATCCGTTAACCACAAAAGTTTCAAGATTCCAAAGATCAGATACGGATGAAGGAATAGAATCAGCAGATGTTCGAACAGCGAAGTACCTCATATGAATTAGAGATTTTAATTCATTGGGAAAGGTATCACCTATGTTGATGGATTCCAAATTCAACACCTTAACAAGTTTGAATCTGTTAATGATGAAGGAGATATCACGTGCCATTGAAGGGTAATAATCATCACTGCTGGCATTGAATAGCAAAGAACGAACACTTGATCCAGTCTGCTGCAACTGAGCAAAGTAATCCCATTTAGAATATGTAGACAAGCGGTATACCTCGGGCTTTTCAGGATAAGAAATGGAATCCACACCATGGCCTCTGTTCAAAGAAAAAACATGAAAATGAGAATTGTGATGAAGGTTATCAAAGTAAAATCGATATAATTTTTTGTACCTATGTATCCAGAAGAGGAAATTATCTTGCTTGGCCTTTTCCACACAGAATTGATGCAACAAATCATGAACACGACAGGTTTTCAATTTTCCATTGGATCTCTTCTCCACGTCCGTTACCAATTTTTTTCTAATAAGATCTTTCAGGTAATCTTGGGCAGCATCTTCTGATCCTTTTTCCTTACTGTCTTCAACAATTCCTTCTGCTAACCACACTCGTGACAATTTCGAGACTGGAATATCCTTGCCCCTCAAAAATCCTCCAAAATAGAGAAAACATGGTTTTAGATGGTTTGGTAAATTCTTGTAACTGAATCCAATTATAGACATGCTCTCTTCTGAGCTCCCAATGCTGTGTGAACTAAGACTTTCTTCTACTTCTTTCCAGCAATCTGCTTTCTTCTTTTTCTCTTTGAGAACACCAGCTACTAAGACAATTGAGAGAGGCAGCCCTCCACACCTTTTCGCTATTCGTAATCCCACATCTCCGAGTTCACATGGGAAGCTTTGACCATGAAACAACTCTTCCTGTAGTAACTTCCAGCTCTCATCATCTGTGAGTAAACGCAGACGATGGGGCTCGCTGTTACATTTAGCATAACGGGCAACCTCATACAGCCTCGTTGTCAGAATAATTCTACTCTTATTCCGAGAACCTTGAAAGCACATGCGCAAATAGTCCCATGCTGTTTTATCCCACACATCATCAATGAGAATTAAGAATCTCTTGGTCAATAAAACACGACGCAGCTCAGTAGCTAACTCATCATCTCCTTTTTTGGTGCGATCAGCAGGCTCAAGAACATCATTCAAAATAGTAAGCAACAAATCTCTCCAAGAATATACTTGAGTCACATGACACATAGCACGAACATGAAAGTGAGAGACAACTGTGGGATCATTGTAAATCTTCTTTGCAAGAGTGGTTTTACCATTTCCAGGCATACCAAATATCGAGATAACATCCAGCTGATGCAATCCTCCAAGAAGTTGCTTCTTTAATTTGTCCATCACATCTTGAAACCCCACCATTTCTTCATTTGCTCCTGAAGCTCTATCGTCTGTTGCCCAAGAAGATCAATGAGAAAGACTATAAGGAAAATTAGCTCTTCATTAGCATTTTCCACCAGATTCAGTAATTCAGTTTCAAGAATGGCTTTGTGCTTTAGTTGATCCGTCAACTTCCCCTTGCACTTGATTAGCATGAAAGCCACAGTTAAAAGTTGAAGCAAAAGATTGACCTTCTTACCCTTGTTGCTTTGCGAAGAATCTTCATATGATAAACAGATAGCAGCTTCGGCCTCAATCGCTAAAGCTCCAATTTCCGACAAGAGATTATTTTGCTTCTTGCATTCAATGTACTGAGTTGGGGGATCAAAAAGGAGTGTTAACAAGAGCAGCAAACTAAGGTAAAACCTTTTGAGCTTATCTGAATCAGTAAGTTTCAGATCAGCTTCATCCTTTAGTAACAGATTTTCAAAAATTAATTCATGAAACCTTAGAAAAACCTCATCCATCTTTGGGCTACCAGAAGAGGATTTCAACTTTGTGAAATAAGAATCAATGACCTCAAAGTAAGTAGGAAGAAAGTTCAGCGGATATATCACATGATGATCTGGTGTTGATGATGCAGAAAAGGATGGACAAATCTGCCGAATCGCTGCCTTAATAAACTTAAACTTAAGAAGCAATTGAAAGTGCAAGATATTAATTTTGCTCATCAATTCTCTTTCCTCTGAATCACGAGAAAGAGAAGTAATGAATGAGTGTGCTTCAGTGGCCACAGATAGAACTAAGGGCAATACATGTGATGCATCTACCTCAACAAACTCGGTCTCCTGTAGGAAATCAGATATTTCCCCTGTGCTGCTTCCATCCACAAAACTTTCATCTGATTTGTCAAGCTTTGTCGTGTGTTGCCTGAGAAGATCCATGAGAAAGCCTCTAAGGAAAATAATCTCTTCATGAGCATTTGCCACAAGATCCAAAAATTCAGTTTCAAGAACAGCTTTGTGCTTTAGTTGATCCATCAACTTCCCCTCACACTTGATTAGCATGAAAGAAGCAGTCAAAATTTGAAGCAAAAGACCGACTTTCCTACTTTTGCTTCTGTCCAAAGCATCCTCATACGATAAGCGGATAGCAGCTTTGGCCTCAATCGCTAAAGTTCCAATTTTTCTCAAGAGACCATTTTGCTTCTTGCATTCAATGTACTGCATTGGGGGATCAACAACAAGTGTTACCAAGGGCATCAACCTGTGGTAAAACCTTTTAACTTTATCTGTATCAGTAAGTTCCAGATCTGCTTCAACCTTTAGTAGCAGATTTTCAAAAACATATTCATGGAACTCCATGAAAACCTCATCCATCGTTGGGCTACCAGCGGAGGGCGATGTCTTTGAGGATTTCAGCATGGTGAAAGAAGAACTGATGGCCTCAACATAAGTAGGAAGAAAGTTCAACGGATATATCACAGGCAGAACTGGTGTTGATGATGCAGAAATGAAGGGACAAATCGCTTCCCTAATAAACTTAAATTTAAGATGTAATTGAAAATGCAAGAGATTAATTTTCCTGGCTAATTCTCCATCCTCCGAATCACGAGAAAGAGAATTAGTGAATGACTCTGCTTCGGTGGTGACAGATAGAACTAAGGTCAAGACATCAGTTAGCTGAGTCTGCACTTTGCACTTGTCCAATGAATCCATGAGGAACGTTTTCATGGAAGTCAATTCTTCCTGAAAGCAGTCCATCTGGGACTCTGGTAACCTTAGTTTCTGAAACAGACTGATCTCTACCTTCAAATACTTAAACTTCATTTGCAAAGGAAGAAACATAAGGTCTACTTCAGCAATATTGTTCTCTAAGTCCATGTCACACAAGGAGTAGATTGCAATTGCTGCCTCTATGGCCAGAACTTCCAGAAATGAGAGCAATGAACTCAAGTCTTGTTGCTGGCGATCTAATATCTTGTGAAATTCAGAGAGATGAAGAAGTCCATCTTGGAGCCATTCAAATCTATCGGAAAAAGCAACATTCAAACTGGCATCATGACTTTTCAGCTTTTCCAGATCGTATCTGATAGACTCAGTAAACTTCTGAGCAAGATCAAGATCATGTGGTAGATTCTTAAGACCACCATGCATCAGTGGAACTGACGAATGTGATGCTTTCAGGAAACTGATATAAAGCTTCCTCCATTCAGGCCTAATAGGATTTATCCTTTCCAGCAATTTTGAAATCTTGGACTTGAAGTCAGGAACAAGGATCACTTTATATGTTACCCAAATAGAAGACTCGGGCGCTGATATACGTGCCGAGTACTGGTCATACGTCTCCCAACACAAGATATATAGGTAAGTTGCAGTTTTAGCTATATCCTCAGCAAGGGTGAAGAGATCCTTTATTTTCTCATGTTCAATATTGCACCGCTTTGCGGTAAACTTGAGGAGAACTTCCAGATGTTTAAACTCCCGAAATGTAATGTTTGCCAGATAAATAACAGTACTGCACATCCTTGTGACGAGGTTCACCATATTCATAGTGATCATACGGGTAGATGATGATGTTGATTGCTTGGAAGGACTGATAAATCGCTCAGCAATAATCTCAGGTTTGATCATTTTCATCACCTCTGAAATCATTTTGACTGTCTCACTTGTCAGGCCTTGATTCTTCAAAAGAGAAAGTATCTCACGAAAGCCATCATTGGCTTCATTGATTAAGGGCATAAGCTGCTCACATACCCAATTCTGAGAGTTTACCTCCACCAGCTTAAAGAAATAATTCCATAAATTATTTGTAATCTCCCTAGCATAGTCCAATTGATCCTTGGCTGAACTATCTAACTGCCCCGTCTTTACACAATCGGCGATGCTTTTTTTTAATATAACGCAAGAATCTTCGGCCATCTACTTGTTGATAAGATCCTGCAACTAACAAAGAATGACCAAGTCAAATCCCATACATTACAGAATGTTTTTTTTCTTCAATGCCAAGTCAAATCTTTGTAGATACGAGCTCCTCTCAATATTTCAAACTCTTTTGATTATATATTTCACTCAAATCAATCAATTATGTTTGCGGCAGGTCAAATTTTAAAATCAGTGCAGACAAAGGGATCTGCTCTTTGAGATCAAAAGATCAACTATCCAAAGACGAATTCTGACTAGCAAAAAGGATGTGGATGGAGTTTTTTTTTCTTAACTACAAGTTTTGGATTCGAGTTATCCTGAACCACAAGTCATGGATCTATATAGCGTGAATCCAGAATATTCGGACTTAATGTTGCATATTTTTATGAAATAAAAGATGAGATTCGGAATAATTTTGTCGGAACTGGGTACAATCTTAAAGCTTTTCAATTAATAAACACATGAAGAATTAATTGTGAAAAGAAAAAAGAAGATACACTTACTTGGATTTATCTGATTAAGCATGGAAGGTTCAATACTGCTGAAACTTCAAGAGATTCAAGTCTTTAGAAACCATTTAATTTGGAGGAACATATAATATAATATATTAAATTATCTTATCATAATATAGAGCAGTTGAATTGGCTTTGGCTCTTTTAAGTCTTTTCTTATTCTTTTATTTATATAATTTTATACATACTTCTCCTAATCCTAAATAATAAATTAATTGAGACTTTTTGTCACTTATAGAAAAGCCAGCTAAAGAGTTACTTGTATTGTTTTTTTTTATTAGTATGAACGCAATTATTTGTTTATGAAAAAATTACGTTTGAGTTTCTAGATCTGAAAAAAGAGGACAAGTGGAGATAATAATAAGGCGGAGGTTTGAATTGAAGTTGAATGTGTTTGATCATAGTTTTTCAAAACATATTTCACTTTTTCTTTTAATTTTTTAAAAAATGCATAATATATAAATATGTCTTTTATCTTGATTTCAACGGACATCTATGTCCTCCACCCCATACAACAAGGACGGTCTAACCATTACTCTATAGAACTTACCTTTAAGTTTAGATGGTACCTTCTTATCATACAATACTCTAGAGGCAAACCTCCATATCATGCATGCCTCCCCAATGTGATGTGTGATATCATCATTGATGTCCTCACTTCCCTGGATTACAAACCCAAGATATTTAAAAACTCTCTCTCTTAAGAATAGTTTGTGTGTCAAGCCTCACTTACACGTCTGCTTCATCCAATGCAACATTGAATTTGATCTCCAAATATTTCATTTTGGTCCTGCTCAACCTGAACCCTTTGGACTCCAGAGACCTAGCATTAACTTTGTTCGTCTCATCAATCAGTACTTTGTCGTACGCAAATAACATATACCATGAGACCTTATCTTGAATAGACCGCGTCAACTCATCCATCACCAAGGCACATTGTAACGACCTGTTTTAGTCGTTATAGAAAAGCCAACGGGGAAAAATTTTAGGCCGAATTTTTTTTTCGTAGTAACTTGAGATTTCCCAACCTAGTTCGGATTTGGACGAAATCGGAGTATATGAGGTCTAGGGAAATCTGGTAGCAATTGGCTGATCTAATTATGAATTCGATCACATGAGTAAATAGGTAAGTCGTTAAGGAACCCGTACGACTTTATGAAATTGAATTCAGGTGAGTAGAACTCCCAAAACTGATTTTGGCGTGAACGAATAATTTCCGAGAGTCGTTGGTTAAAAGTGTGTTGTGAAATGGGATCTTGGAATAATCAAAATATCTCACTGTTTCGTGCAAGCCGCTTTGGTGGGGATTTCTGTCGCAAGGGCGGGGCCGCTGTAGCGGGGTGATGACCAGTGTGGTGGGTCCGACGCGACTTAAGTCGGAAATAAACCCTAAAACGTCTTTATTCTGGACTTTTCGATTTTGAAAGTAAGGAGATGAACCCCAGGTGATTCTTGACAGTTTTCCACCATCTTTAAGGCTAAAGGTAAGGTTTTAACTCCCCGAATTCGTTTTTCGATCCGTAGAACGTAATTTAATGGGTAAATATCGATGGGGGAGAGTTTTGATCTAAGAATTATGGTGGGAAAAGCCCTAATTTGGGTAGTAGGATCATGGGTATGATCTGGGGTTGTTAGAATTGTTAGTAATCCGGGTAATTAGTGATTGTTTATTGATTCTCGTATTATATTGATTATTTGTATACCAAGAACAAGCGGAACGAATCTAGAAAGGGAAGAATCAAGTTTCTTAGGGTTTCAAGCTTGTTTCGAGGTAGGTGATGGTTGTGATTCTATGATCGTGTGATGTATGTTTTTTCTTGCTTCATTATGATACATGTATGTATGCGAATGTTGCATTGTTGATCACATTAATTGTAAATGAGGATATATGAATGATGAATGCCATGAATCATGACTTGATTGTATGATTATGGGAATGTACTTTGTGATTGTGATTGTGGCTTGTTGAATGGATCGAGTGTTGCATTCCGACACACTAATTTGGATCGGTTGCCACGTTCCGACATAATTATGGGATCGGTTGCCACGCTCCGACATAACCATTGGATCGGGTACCACGTTCAGGTATACTAACAATTTGGGTTTGGGTTCCATGAGAGGACCAATGATTTGACATAATTGTGTATCTTGAGAAATGTGAAACTGTATATTGTTCGTAAATGTTGATAATATTGTATATGTTCAATATATACATGTGATTATATTATTGTATTGACTTATGTATATTACACTTAGTGGGATAGCCGTGTGATCCTACTAGTACATTGTGGTTGTGTACTGATACTACACTTGCTCTTTCTTTGTTGAGTACAGGGCATCTTCAGGCGGCTATTGACATACCTCGTTTAGAAGATTAGTGATCGCCGATCGAATTCAAGGGTGAGCCAGTTCTTTCAGGCTGCCATGAGTTCTCTTTTCATCTATGTCCACATTTCGGACTTAAGACTTTTCTAGTTAGTTATTAGTTCATTAGTTTGGGGTCGTAACCCTTCTTGTTAGAATTATGGATCTTGTTTGATGTTTTGGTACATTGACTTTCAGGTTCTAAACGTACTTTCTGCATTTGTTTTAGTTGTTAGACTTTTATTTGGAGTTTATGGGAACTCCATATCTTTTCCTTAGCTATCTAACTTGCTTCCGTAACTTAAATGCCTTAGTATTTTAGTTGAGTTGTTAGTTTGGGTTGTAGTAATGGTTCTCCCACTGGAGGGTTAGTGTGGGTGTCAATCACGATGGTCTGGGTCGTGACAAAGTTGGTATTAGAGCCTAGGTTCGTTGATCTTGATGTACCAAGATGAGTCTAGTAGAGTCATATGGAACGGTACGGAGACGTCTGTACTTATCTTCAAGAGGCTATAGGACTTTAGGAAATCTCTCTACTTTCTTTTGTCTCCTTTCGTGCTATAACTTGATTCCAATTGGTATCTGGCGATTCAAATTGGTATCTAACCTTATTTACTCTTCTGTCCGTATATGATTAACACTAGATTTAATGGCGTCAGTCCCGTAGCTCCCGTCAAGCTCTAGCTAAGGAATCTGCAACGAGATATCGCGGTTGAGGCAGGGGTAGAGGAAGAGCTAGGGGTAGAGGCCGAGAAAGAGTGGTGCCTATTAGAGATGGGGTACC
Organism: Solanum verrucosum; assembly: GCF_900185275.1. Taxonomy (NCBI): domain Eukaryota; kingdom Viridiplantae; phylum Streptophyta; class Magnoliopsida; order Solanales; family Solanaceae; genus Solanum; species Solanum verrucosum. The sequence continues at coordinate 558,244 of NW_026019839.1, read as the reverse complement.
GGTCGAAAATGCTCCCCAAAATGAGGCCCTTCCTATGCATCATGAAGAGATAGAAGAGAATGTTGAGGTTGAAAATGTTGAAGAGGTTGGACAAGAGGAAGATGTGCAGGTTGAAACTACATGTATTCCTCCATTGGACCCAGTGTTAGCTCAGCAGATCATGTCATTCTTGAAAGAGTTGGTTGGTCCTGGAGTGCTTCCATCTACTCAAGCTCCTACTAATTCCCCTGTTCCTAGCACTGTGCCCAAGCTAGGTGGGACTGGATGTAATGATGCTTTCTTCCGTCCTTTGTTGGGTTCTGTTATGACTGGTAATGAGCATGAAATGTTGACTAAGTTTTTGAAACTAAAGCCTCATGTATTTCTTGGTTATGAGAGTGAGGATTCTTATGAGTTTATCTTAAACTGCTATGAGAGGATTTATAAGTTGGGAATTGTCCATCAATATGGGCTTGAGTTCGTGACTTTTCAACTTGAAGGTGAGGCTAAGCAGTGGTGGAGAGCTTATGTGGAGTGCAGATCTTCAAACTTACCCCCACTCTCTTGGACCCAATTTCATGCTCTGTTTTTAGAGAAATATGTGCCTAGGACTTTGAGAGATCGCAAGAAGTATGAGTTCATGGCTTTGGAGCAAGGTGGTATGTTTATGGCTGCTTATGAGGCCAAGTTCCATGTTTTGTCTAGATATGCTACTCAATTGGTGACTACTGAGGTTGAGAGGATCCGTTTAATTATTAGGGGATTAAACTCTGTGTTGCAGGTATTGTATGTTCATATCACTTTTGCAGGGAGGAGCTTTAATTAGGTAACGGACTTTGTTAAGAAAGTGGAGGGGGTGAGGCGAGACGGTCAGGCTAAGGCATTGGCTAAAAGGGCTAAGAACTCGGGTAACTATCAAGGTTCTTACTCCAAGGGGTCCGGAAGGCCAACGTTTGCAGCCAAGCCAATTCAGTCCGTTATGTCCGCCTTTACAGGTAATTACTTGGGAACTTCACCTCATAATTTGATTCAAGATAGCCAGGGAGTCGCACCTTCAGCGGGCAACATGCCATCTTTTGATCGTATATGTTACAACTATGGAGAGCCTGGGCATATGAGGAGAGATTGTCCCCATCCGTACATGATGGATTCCGCGTAGCAGCATACTAGAGCATTAGTACCCGCGGAAAATGGTAATAATGGTCGAGGGCGTCCGTAAGGTGGGCGAGGAGGTAATCAGCGAGGTCGTGAGGGTAGAGAAAATGGTAACGCAGGCAGAGATGTAACGCAACCAGGCAGGGAAGTAGCTCGTCAAGATGATATGGCTCAATGTTATGCCTTTCCGAGCAAGAGTGAGGCAGAGGCGTCTGACGTAGTGATCACATGTACTATTCTTGTTTGTGACCAGATGACTAATGTGTTATTTGATCCGGGTTCCACTTATTCTTTTGTATCCGTGCGATTTGCCTCAGAATTTGCTATGATTTGTGATATACTTGATCCCCCCATCCATGTTTCTACCCCAGTCGAAAAGTCGGTCATAGTCACCCATGTCTATCGTGCTTGTCCTATTTTGTTTAAGGGTTTTCAGACTTGGACTGATTTGGTATTTTGGATATGACTAATTTTGATATAATTTTAGACATGACTTGGTTGTCCCCCTATTATGTTGTGCTTAATTGTAATACTAAGTCTGTAACTCTAGAAATTCCAAGAAGGGAAAAATTAGAGTGGGAAGGGGTGTACAAGCCTAAGCAAGCTAAGATCATATCCTCCATTCGGGCTAGTAAACTGGTAGAGCAGGGTTGTTTGGCTTATTTGGCTCATATTCGGGATGTTGAGGTTGAGTCTCTATCTATTGAGTTTATTCTTGTTGTGTCAGAATTTAGAGAAGTGTTTCCTAATGGCTTGCCTGGTATGCCTTCAGATAGGGATATAGACTTCTGCATTGATTTAGAACCAGGTACTCGTCCCATTTCTATCCATCCATATTGCATGGCTCCAGTAGAATTAAGAGAGCTTAAGGCTCAAATCCAAGAACTTTTTGATAAATGATTCATTCGTCCTAGTGCTTCCCCGTGGGGTGCTCCTGTATTGTTTGTTAAGAAAAATGATGGTAGTATGAAGATGTGCATAGATTACCGGCAATTGAATAGGGTCACCATTTGAAACAAGTACCCATTGCTTCGAATAGATGATTTTTTTGACCAATTGCAAGGTGCATCAATTTCCTCTAAGATTGATCTAAGGTTTGGCTACCATCAGTTAAAGATTAGGCCTGAAGATGTGCCTAAGACGACGTTTAGAACCCGCTATGCGCACTATGAGTTTCTAGTCATGTCATTCGAGTTGACCAATGCGCCCGCCGCTTTTATGAGTTTAATGAATGGGGTCTTCAAACCATTTCTTGATTAATTCGTCATACTCTTTATTGATGATATATTGGTCTATTCGAGAAGTGAGGAAGAGAATGCCGACCATCTTCGTATTGTTCTGGGTGTTCTGGGCAAACATAAGTTATATGCAAAATTTTCTAAGTGTGAATTTTGGTTGAATTTGATTTTTGAGGCATGTAGTTTCAAAAGAAGGGGTAATGGTAAATCCCCAAAAGATTGAAGTGGTTAAGAATTAGGTTCGGCCTAACCCTATGACAGAAGTTAGGAGTTTTGTGGGGCTTGCTAGCTACTATCGTCGATTTGTGAAGAACTTTGCTTCTATTGCCACTAACTTGAATAATTTGACAAAAAAGGAGATACCATTTGAATGGACTGAAAAATGTGAGGAGAGCTTTCAAAAGCTCAAGACTCTGTTTACTACCGCACCTATTCTAGCATTACTAGTTGAAGGTAAGGATTTTATTGTTTATTGTGATACTTCACATTTTGGTTTTTGTGTTGTGTTGATGCAGGATAAGAATGTTATAGCTTATACAGCGTCAATTAAAGATGCATAAGAGGAATTGCCCAACACATGATTTGGAGTTGGCAGCGATAATATTTGCTCTTAAGATTAGGCGGCATTACCTCTATGGTGTTAAGTATGAATTGTTCACTGATCATCGTAGTTTGCAGCATGTGTTCAGTTAAAAGGATCTAAATTTGAGACAACGAAGGTGGATGAAGTTTCTTAAAAATTATGATGTCATGACTGTTCAATACCATTCGGGTAAGGCTAATGTAGTGGCAGATGTTTTGAGTCGAAAAACGGTGAATATGGATAGTTTAACTTGCTTAAGTGTAACCAAGCAACCTTTGGCTAAAGAAATTTAGACCTTGGAGTCTAAGTTCATGCAGTTGGGCAAGTCAGAAAGAGGTGGGTGTTAGCTAGCATTGAAGTGAGGGCCACATTCATTGAAGAGATAAAGGCCAAACAAATGGAGGATGAAAATTTGAATGAACTTAAGAAGAAGACTGCGATTGGTAAGGCATAAGAGACCACTCTTGATACGGAAGGTGTGCTCAGTTTTAAAGGCAGAATATGTGTTCCTCGAGTTGATGACTTGATTCAGAAATTGTTGACAAAATCTCATGGCTCGCAATATTCTATTCATCCAGGTGTGACCAAGCTGTACCGAGATTTGAAGAGATTTTTATTGGTGGTCGGGCATGAAGAAAGTAACGACCCGGAAAATGATAGAGTGAAACTAGAGCCTCACATGTGAGGTTGGAGTCGAGAACTTAATGAAATAGTTATAATTGAATTTGACCCAAAAAGTTCTTAAAATGTGCTTCGGAAGTTACCGGAAACTTGTTTAGCTGTATATAAAAAGATCCGTTTCGTTTTTCGAAAATCCGACTTCATATTCTTGTTTAGGGGGTCAAATTGAGTGGGAAATGGGTCTAACCCAAATTTTAGAGCAACCGTATCAAAATCCGAAATTTCCAAGTGAAGCCTTTTTCGAGGGTCTAATTTGGAGGGTCATATCTCCTAGCACACAAATAATTGGGTGGCCCATAACATATCAATGGAAAGCCCTTTGAGTTAGCTACCTAACGCACTTCGTTTCACCTCATTCGGAGTTCGGAAGAAAAAGTTATGCCCATTTTCGTAAAATCTGTCCGGCAGGAAATGCAAATTTCCAGTGACCGAAATTACTGTTCACCCGCCTCTTTTTTTTTCTAAGTGTTGGACCATTTTTTCCAAAGGACATATATTATTTCCTAGAAATTATAAAACCCTTTTGACCAAAATTCTTCCATTTAAATCACTCCAATTAGGAAGAAAAAAGAAACCCTCCCTCTCTAAAAAAAAAAAACTCTCTCAAAACCCCATGGAAGCTCAAGGTGAAAGATGGAGCTAGGGTGGATGGTTGCTGCTGATTTCTTCTCTAATTTCGTTTGGTTCTTGAAGAATAAGGTATGGGGACTCTTCATCTTTGATTCCTTCTTCAATCAAAGAGTCAATCCAAAAGATTTCAAAAGTTGTTCAAAAACTCAAAATCCTAATTTTGATTCTAGCATGGGTTCTTGCATTAAATGTTTTTTTTAATGAGGATTTATGTTATTATTGATGGTTTTAAGAAAGGAAATTCAATGAACCCATGTCTTTGCAAATTTCCAAAAGTTGGCTTATGAAGTGGGGTTATTGTTTATGATTGAATGATGATAGAATTATGCTTAAATTGAGTTGAATAGTTGATTTATATTATTATCTATGTTTATCTATTGTGAATTATTGGAGAGTTGAGGAATGGTGATTGTGGCTTTGGAAAAGGGTAAGTTGGCCTAACTTCATTGTTAATGTAGCATTGATATAAAATTTTGATAGGTTGATGTGTGACCCACTTATGGTGGAGGTGTCTACTTATGGAATGTATTATGATTGAGGCCATGGAGGGCATTATATGAGTGTTATTGTATTGTTATATTATTATATATGAATGAGGCTATATGTAAAGTCCTATATGAAGCTATATGTAAAGTTTTATGTGAAGCTATATGTGAATGTATGGTGTGAATGAGTTTTATGTGAAGCTATATGTGAAGGTATGGTGTGAATGAGTTTTATGTGAAGCTATATGTGAAGGTATGATGTGAATGAGTTTTATGTGAAGGTATGATGTGAATGAGTTTTATGTGATCTTGTGATGATCCTATGTAAAGTGGATAGCATTGTGAGTTAAAGTATAATTTCTCATGATGTATATGTGAAATGATGTTGGATTATGAAGTATTCTTAAATGAAAATGTTGTGACTTGGTTGGTAGACTAAAGTGTCCCTCCTTGTTACTTAAAGTCTTGAATGCATGAATGTGTGAAATGGGCAAAACTAAGAAATGGTGCCCTTTCTATAAATGCTAAAAGAGGAATTCTAGGCCAAGACTTGAATCGGCAAAACTAAGAAATGATGCCCTTTCATAAGTCTAGCTTTCCTAAGTAAATGTAAAACCATGAAATCGGTAGACCTAATGGTGGTAGCCCTTCTCATGTGTGAAATGATGAACCTTGGATCGGTAGGCCTAAGGCACCCTTCTAGGGGGATTTAATGAGCTATCCTTATGAACCTTGATTGGCCATGACTAAGAAATGGGGCCTTTCTTGGGAAGAGGTACTATGAGTTGGTTGAACTAGAAAAGGAATCTTCTCTAAGTACATATGTGATTGAATACTCTATGGGAAATAAGGCTAGCACCGAGTGGATGTGGTTAGGAAGGTGGCCTAGTTGAGTATGAGATTAGGCACAATGAACTTCCTTGGACATCCCCTAAATCATGTGCCTACATGGGTTGCTTACTAGTTCTACCTTTGGCAAGTAGAACAACCTCCACGGAGTAGGATAGACTCCGGATTCCATACCTAGCTAGTATGGTCTATGTCGGTTATGCCTATTCCCATCATGTGGGATGTGCACTCTAGTTATTGGATAGGTTCTACAACGTGTAGGTAGTAGTATGAGATGCTATCTACACATGGCACGAGTAGGCTTTGAAGATACTAAAGTGAGTTCCCTAAGTCTAACGACTATTATGTGAAAGTCCCCTTATGTGCTTGAATGTCTCCAAAATGGTTTCTTAAAGAATGTTGGTCTATTGATGTCATGTTATAAAGGAAATGTCCTTATCTAAGGTAATCTTAGGGAACACTTAAGTGTGCTTGAAGAGGTTGTATGGGCGATCACTTCTTGTCTCACTCAAGTGTGTCTTAAGGTTATATTAGGTAGAGGTCTTATGGTAATGAAATGACATGTGTTCTTTTAAAGTTAAGCATGGGTTGTATATGGACTTATGTTAAGTATGTGTGTGCTTGGCTATGGTCTCATATGTTAATGTTGACTTGTATTATGTCTCTTATACTTGTAAAGGAAAGGTTTTATCAAATGATATGAAAGCATTACTTTCTTGAAAATGTCCTTTTTGGCATGTTTTTGCATGATCTCCATACTTAGTACTTAATTGTGCTAACCCCTTTCTTTCCCTTTTTGAACTAAAGTGTAGGGATTTGGAGATAATGACATGTCATGGCTTTGATAGGTTTCTAAGTGTTAAAGATGAAGACTTGGTGAGTCCTCATAGATTCGAGGACAATACCCAATATGTTCTTTTATGTCTTTTTAGTATTGTTTAAGTTGTGTACGGGATTGGTCCCAAATTTTGTACTCTAAAGTATTAGATGGTTTTGAGACATCATGTATAAAGTCTAGAAAGTCTTCCGCTTGCTATTATTATTATTTTTAAATTATGAAATGTTTTCTTGGTAAAGAAAGTTTTAAATTCCTTATGGTTTTAGTGTCTATGCGATGAATGAATGCTAAGAGGCTAGTATTAGACCTCTTCGAGGTCGAGTACGCCGGTTACGACTAGGGGGTGCTCTCGGGTCGTGACAAACTTGGTAATGTGAGCATGCTTACTTGAGTATAAAAGCCTAGTGTTGTTTTGATCCAACCTTAGGATGGAAGGAGGTGAATTTGAAAGAACTAGTAAGAGTTTCTCCTAAGTGGGGGAAATATATGGTTAGATGATAAGGTCTTCAAGTGTGGTTGATGTTTATGAGTTAGGCTTGAAGGATGTTTTCATTACAAGAGGTTTAGTGAATTAAAGAGTTGGGTGAGAATGGTTTTGGTAAGATTGATGGTATTTTCATTGAGATTTTTATGAGATGTTAAGGTTGACCTTAGTTGGGTTTACCCTTAAGTGGGGGATGGTATGTTGAGTAGTGAAGTTGTTGGGAAGTGTTGATATCCTTACCTACTTCTATATGTGCTTACTCAAGCCTAAAACAAAGAGTTCCTAGAAGCTTGGTTCATGTTTTGGAGTCTTATGTGAAAAGGAGTTTTTCCATGGTCTCCTTATGTCATGCATGTTTTAAATGAATTATTGTTAAATGAGAAAATGAGTTTTCATAAATTTATGTTCCTCATGTTGATGTGCATCTATAATGATTTGCCTAAATGTTGCATGAGTTGACTTATGAGCATGTTTAAAAGTGTTTTGATGATGTTGCCTAAAGTGCTTCTATGAGAAAGTTACATAATGTGCATTTAGCATAAGTTGTCTATTTGCTTTATGAGGTGATAATGTGAGCATGCTTACTTGAGTTTTTGAGAAGGTTGCATGATGTGCTTTAATGAGAAAATTGCATATTGTGTCCTTTGATGTTATGATGAGCATGAGATGATTGGAGAAGGAAGTACCTCCAATGAAATGAAATGAGAAATGAGAAAAGGTAAAGATGATGCATAAGGAGTTAGTAGATGTTGTGCCTACTTTCTTGAATTGCATGAAGTTGTGTGGGACTTTCTATGTGGAGTTGATGTTTCCTCCTATATTTATGCATTTGTATTGATGTTGTATGCATGTTGATGGGTTGTTTACTTGAGTCGTTACCCCTTATGTGTTTAAAGTGTCATTCGAGGACGAATGTTCCTAAGTGGGGGATAATGTAACGACCCGGAAAATGATTGAGTGAAACTAGAGCCTCACATGTGAGGTTGGAGTCGAGAACTTAATGAAATAGTTATAATTGAATTTGACCCAAAAAGTTCTTAAAATGTGTTTCGGAAGTTACCGGAAACTTATTTAGCTGTATATAAAAAGATCCGTTTCGTTTTTCAAAAATCCGACTTCATATTCTTGTTTAGGGGGTCAAATTAAGTGGGAAATGGGTCTAACCCAAATTTTAGAGCAACTGTATCAAAATCCGAAATTTCCAAGTGAAGCCTTTTTCGAGGGTCTACTTTGGAGGGTCATATCTCCTAGCACACAAATAATTGGGTGTCCCATAACATATCCATGGAAAGACCTTTGAGTTAGCTACCTAACGCACTTCGTTTCACCTCATTCGGAGTTCGGACGAAAAAGTTATGCCCATTTTCGTAAAATCTGTCCGGCAGGAAATGCAAATTTCCAGTGACCGAAATTACTGTTTACCCGCCTCTTTTTTTTCTAAGTGTTGGACCATTTTTTCCAAAGGACATATATTATTTCCTAGAAATTATAAAACCCTTTTGACCAAAATTCTTCCATTTAAATCACTCCAATTAGGAAGAAAAAAGAAACCCTCCCTCTCTAAAAAAAAAAACTCTCTCAAAACCCTATGGAAGCTCAAGGTGAAAGATGGAGCTAGGGTGGATGGTGGCTGCTGATTTCTTCTCTAATTTCGTTTGGTTCTTGAAGAATAAGGTATGGGGACTCTTCATCTTTGATTCCTTCTTCAATCAAAGAGTCAATCCAAAAGATTTCAAAAGTTGTTCAAAAACTCAAAATCCTAATTTTGATTCTAGCATGGGTTCTTGCATTAAATGTTTTTTTTAATAAGGATTTATGTTATTATTGATGGTTTTAAGAAAGGAAATTCCATGAATCCATGTCTTTGCAAATTTCCAAAAGTTGACTTATGAAGTGGGGTTATTGTTTATGATTGAATGATGATAGAATTATGCTTAAATTGAGTTGAATAGTTGATTTATATTATTATCTATGTTTATCTATTGTGAATTATTGGAGAGTTGAGGAATGGTGATTGTGGCTTTGGAAAAGGGTAAGTTGGCCTAACTTCATTGTTAATGTAGCATTGATATAAAATTTTGATAGGTTGATGTGTGATCCACTTATGGTGGAGGTGTCTACTTATGGAATGTATTATGATTGAGGCCATGAAGGGCATTATATGAGTGTTATTGTATTGTTATATTATTATATATGAATGAGGCTATATGTAAAGTCCTATATGAAGCTATATGTAAAGTTTTATGTGAAGCTATATGTGAAGGTATGGTGTGAATGAGTTTTATGTGAAGCTATATGTGAAGGTATGGTGTGAATGAGTTTTATGTGAAGCTATATGTGAAGGTATGATGTGAATGAGTTTTATGTGAAGGTATGATGTGAATGAGTTTTATGTGATCTTGTGATGATCCTATGTAAAGTGGATAGCATTGTGAGTTAAAGTATAATTTCTCATGATGTATATGTGAAATGATGTTGGATTATGAAGTATCCTTAAATGAAAATGTTGTGACTTGGTTGGTAGACTAAAGTGTCCCTCCTTGTTACTTAAAGTCTTGAATGCATGAATGTGTGAAATGGGCAAAACTAAGAAATGGTGCCCTTTCTATAAATGCTAAAAGAGGAATTCTAGGCCAAGACTTGAATCGGCAAAACTAAGAAATGGTGCCCTTTCATAAGTCTAGCTTTCCTAAGTAAATGTAAAACCATGAAATCGGTAGACCTAATGGTGGTAGCCCTTCTCATGTGTGAAATGATGAACCTTGGATCGGTAGGCCTAAGGCACCCTTCTAGGGGGATTTAATGAGCTATCCTTATGAACCTTGATTGGCCATGACTAAGAAATGGGGCCTTTCTTGGGAAGAGGTACTCTGAGTTGGTTGAACTAGAAAAGGAACCTTCTCTAAGTACATATGTGATTGAATACTCTATGGGAAATAAGGCTAGCACCGAGTGGATGTGGTTAGGAAGGTGGCCTAGTTGAGTATGAGATTAGACACAATGAACTTCCTTGGACATCCCCTAAACCATGTGCCTACATGGGTTGCTTACTAGTTCTACCTTTGGCAAGTAGAACAACCTCCACGGAGTAGGATAGACTCCGGATTCCATACCTAGCTAGTATGGTCTATGTCGGTTATGCCTATTCCCATCATGTGGGATGTGCACTCTAGTTATTGGATAGGTTCTACAACGTGTAGGTAGTAGTATGAGATGCTATCTACACATGGCACGAGTAGGTTTTGAAGATACTAAAGTGAGTTCCCTAAGTCTAACGACTATTATGTGAAAGTCCCCTTATGTGCTTGAATGTCTCCAAAATGGTTTCTTAAAGAATGTTGGTCTATTGATGTCATGTTATAAAGGAAATGTCCTTATCTAAGGTAATCTTAGGGAACACTTAAGTGTGCTTGAAGAGGTTGTATGGGCGATCACTTCTTGTCTCACTCAAGTGTGTCTTAAGGTTATATTAGGTAGAGGTCTTATGGTAATGAAATGACATGTGTTCTTTTAAAGTTAAGCATGGGTTGTATATGGACTTATGTTAAGTATGTGTGTGCTTGGCTATGGTCTCATATGTTAATGTTGACTTGCATTATGTCTCTTATACTTGTAAAGGAAAGGTTTTATCAAATGATATGAAAGCATTACTTCCTTGAAAATGTCCTTTTTGGCATGTTTTTGCATGGTCTCCATACTTAGTACTTAATTGTGCTAACCCATTTCTTTCCCTTTTTGAACTAAAGTGTAGGGATTTGGAGATGATGACATGTCATGGCTTTGATAGGTTTCTAAGTGTTGAAGATGAAGACTTGGTGAGTCCTCATAGATTCGAGAACAATACCCAATATGTTCTTTTATGTCTTTTTAGTATTGTTTAAGTTGTGTACGGGATTGGTCCCAAATTTTGTACTCTAAAGTATTAGATGGTTTTGAGACATCATGTATAAAGTCTAGAAAGTCTTCCGCTTGCTATTATTATTATTTTTAAATTATGAAATGTTTTCTTGGTAAAGAAAGTTTTAAATTCCTTATGGTTTTAGTGTCTATGCGATGAATGAATGCTAAGAGGCTAGTATTAGACCTCTTCGAGGTCGAGTACGCCGGTTACGACTAGGGGGTGCTCTCGGGTCGTGACAAAGAAGGACATAGCGGAGTTTGTGGCTAAGTGTCAAAATTGCCAACAAGTGAAATATGAACATCAAAGGAATGTATGTTTGCTTCACAGAATGTCAATTCTGGAATGGAAGTGGGAGAGGATAGCCATGAATTTTGTGGTTGGTCTTCCCAAGACATTGGGAAAGTTTGATTATATTTGGGTAGTGGTTGATAGATTGACTAAATCAACGCATTTTATTCCGGTAAGAATAGATTATAATGTTGAACAATTGGCTAAAGTTTATGTGAAAGAGATAGTAAGGTTGCATGGGGTGCCCTTTTCTATCATCTCAAACCGTGGTACCCAATTCACATCCAAGTTTTGGAGGAAGTTACATGATGAATTGGGCACACAACTCACGTTTAGTACAACCTTCCATCCACAGACAGACGGGCAGTCAGAGAGGACTATTCAAGTGTTAGAAGACATGTTGAGGGCATGTGTGATTGATTTTGGAGGACATGTGTGATTGATTTTGGAGGGCATTGAGATAAATTCACACCTTTGTGTGAGTTCTCCTATAATAATAGTTATCAATCCAACATTGATATGACACCATTTGAGGCACTTTATGGGTGGGGATGTAGATTACCCATATGATGGTTCGAAGCTGGAGATATGAAATCTTTGGGGTTGATTTTGTGAAGGATGCTCAAGATAAGATGAGGAGTATTCAAGCTAAGCTTCTAGCAGCCCAGAGTAGACAGAAAAATTATATGGACCATAAGGTAAGAGATATGACATTTCAGACTGGTGAGAATGTTCTTCTTAAAGTGTCACCCATGAAAGGGGTGATGAGATTTGGCAAGAAGGGCAAGCTTAGTCCTCGTTACATTGATCCCTTTGAGGTTCTTGAATGTGTAGGGCCCGTGGCCTATAGATTGGCTTTACCTCCTAACCTATCGGGAGTTCACCCGGTATTCCATGTGTCCATGTTGAAGAGATATCATGGTGACAGAGATTTCATCATTAAGTGAGACTCAATTGTGTTAGACAATGACTTACACTATGAGAAGGAACTGATTGCAATTATTGATCGTGATGTGCGTAAGCTGAGGACCAAGGAGATCAGGTTCATGAAAGTTCAATGGAAGTATCGTCTAGTTGAGGAAGCTACTTGGGAAACCGAGAAGGACATGCGAGACAAGTATTCAGGTACTACTCCATTCTTTCCTTAGCCTGTTTTTCCTAGGTTTGTCACTTGGGGACGAGTGACGGGTAAATTGGTATCTATTGTAACAACATGTTTCCGTCGTTATAGAAAAGCCAACGGGGAAAAATTTTGAGCCGAAAAACTTTTTCGTAGTAACTTGAGATTTCCCAACCTAGTCCAGATTTGGACAAAATCGGAGTCTGTGAGGTCCAGGGAAATATGGTAGCAATTGGGTGATCTAATTATGAATTTGATCACATGAATAGATAGGTAAGTCATTAAGGTACGACTTTACAAAATTAAATTCGAGTGAGTAGAACTCTTGAAACTGATCTTAGCGTGAACGGGTAGTTTTTTAGTGTCGTTGGTTGAAGGTGTGTAGTGAAATTAGATCTTGGAATTATTAAAATAGCTCACTGTTTCATGCAAGCCGCTTTGGCGGGGATTTTTGTCAGCAGGGCGGGGCCGTTGTAGCGGGGTGAGGACCGCTGTGGCAAGTCCGACGTGACTTAAGTCGAAAATAAACCCCAAAATATCTTTATTCTGCACTTTTCGACTTTGAGAGTAAGGAGACGAACCCTAGGAGATTCTTGACAGTTTTCACCATCTTTAAGGCTAAAGGTAAGGTTTTAACTCCCCGAATCCATTTTTTGATTCGTAGAACGTAATCTAACGGGTAAATATCGAGGGGGCTAGAGTTTTGATCTGAGAATTATGGTGGGAAAAGTCCTAATTTGGGTAGTGGGATCATGGGTATGATCTAGGGTTGTTAGAATTTTTAGTAATTCGGGTAACTAGTGTTTGTTTATTGATTCCCGTATTATATTGATTGTTTGTAGACCAAGAACAAGCGAAACAAATCCGGAAAGGGAAGAATCAAGTTTCTTAGGGTTTCAAGCTTGTTTCGAGGTAGGTGATGGTTGTGATTCTATGATCGTGTGAAGTATGTTTGTTCTTGCTTCATTATGATACATGTATGTATGCAAATATTGAATTATTGATCACATTTATTGTAAATGAGGATATATGAATGATGACTGCCATGAATCATGACTTGATTGTATGATTATGAGAATGTACTTTGTGATTGTGATTGTGATTGTGATTGTGGCTTGTTGAGTGGATCGAGTGTTGCATTCCGACACACTAATTTGGATCGGTTGCCACACTCCGACATAAACATTGGATCGGGTACCACGTTCAGGTATACTAACAATTTGGGTTTGGGTTCCATGAGAGGACCAATGATTTGACATAATTGTGTATCTTGAGAAATACGAAATTGTATATTGTTCGTAAATGTTGATAATATTGTATATGTTCGATGTATGCATGTGATTATATTGTTGTATTGACTTATGTATATTACACTTAGTGGGATAGCCGTGTGATCCTACTAGTACATTGTGGTTGTGTACTGATACTGCACTTGTTCTTTCTTTGTTGAGTACAGGGCATCTTCAGGCAGCTATTGACAGACCTCATTTAGAAGATTAGTGATCGCCGATCGAATTCAAGGGTGAGCCAGTTATTTAAGGTTGCCATGAGTTCTCCTTTCGTCTATGTCCACATTTCGGACTTAGACTTTTCTAGTTAGTTATTAGTTCATTAGTTTGGGGTCATAACCCTTCTTGTTAGACTTATGGATCTTGTTAGATGTTTTGGTACATTGAATTTCAGATTCTAGGTGTACTTTCCGCATTTGTTTTAGTTGTTAGACTTTTATTTGGAGTTTATGGGAACTCCATATCTTTTCCTTAGCTATTTAACTTGCTTCTGTAACTTAAATGCCTTAGTATTTTGGTTGAGTTGTTAGTTTGGGTTGTAGTAATGGTTCTCCCACCGGAGGGTTAGTGTGAGTGTCAATCACGATGGTCTGGGTCGTGACACACGTAGGAAAGGGTTAAAAATTGATACATAGTGTAGCCCCATCTCACTCGGAGGTGCTCTAAGTCTCCTCCCACCATTCTAACCCGAGTTTTGACTCCATTATTCGTGTCTTTTATCGCCCTAATATAAACCATCGGGACATCTATAGCATCCAAGCACCTCTACATCTCTCGGTACTTTGTCATATGCTTTTTGAAGGTCAATGAACACCATATGTAGGACCATCTTATTTTTCCTATATTTCTCTACCAGTCTCCGCACAGGATGGATGACTTTAGTAGTTGATCGTCCCAACATGAATCCAAATTGATTCTTGGAAATTGACACTCGATCTTCTCACCTTCATCTCCACCACTCTCCCCCAAATCTTTATAATGTTTCTTAGAAATTTGATACCACTTTAATTGTTATAGTATTGGATATAACTCTTGTTCTTGTACAATGAAACCATTGTACTTTGCCTCCACTTGTCGGACATTTTTGCCATCTTAAAAATAACACTAAACAACCTAGTTAACCATTCCATACTTATCTAGTTTGTGCTCTTCCAAAATTCCACCGGAATCTCATCATGTCCGATCACTCTTCCCCTGCTCATTCTACTAATAACACATTTAACCACAACCCTAAAACACCTACAATACCCTACATCTTGATGTCTTTCAAGTGCGCCAAATAACCCAACACAATGTTTTGTCCCCTGTTTCATTTAAGAGTTTGTGAAAGTATGCTTGTTATCTTTGTTTAATGGTGGTCTCTTCCACCAACACTTCGCCTCATCCTTAATGCACTTCACTTGATCCAAGTCGCGAGCTTTTCTCTCTTGGCTTTGCAATCCTATATAATTTCTTATCCCCACATTTTTCTCATAGCTCGACATACAAGTGTTCAAAAGCTACCGTCTTAGCTAACTTTGCTTCTGTCTAAATAGGATATCATTTTCAGAAGCTTATTTTTCTCTTTAGTTTTTATTTATAACTCAAAAACATTGTTTATTATTTTTACGTGATTTTTAAAATAGTGTACTCGTTGATATAGGATACCCAAAGGGTACACAATTCCATCTATATATGCTTCAAGCTAGGAATGTTCAATGTGTTTGCACCACCTAGCTTGAGGGAGGAGTGTTGAGAGAAATGAAACTTATACTAGAAGGGTAAAATAGTCATTTCCTAAAGTTAGTTACGCCCCATGTCCTAATTTATATGGCACACTTTCATTTTTAGTCACTCCCAAAAGGAATCGAACATTTCAATATTTAATAACAATTTAACTTTAAAGTGCTCATTTCACCCAACTATCACTTATTTTATACCACAACTTTAAGAATCTTTCTTTCTCTTCTTAAACTCTGTGCCTAGTCAAACTAACACATCATATAAATTGAGACGGGGGAGTACTAATTTGTTAATGACTTGTAATTAGATACTTAGTAATTTTGCTTAGCTTGTATATAATTAGCATGTTCGTACCTAGATACTTTTTCATTTAAAGGAATTTTTACTAGAGATATTCATGAAAATTAATTACTAGTATAACACTTTAGTAATAAGGGAAAATTTGTTAATTTTTTTATATTAATATCCAGATTAAAATAATTATTACAAAAGAAATCAAAATAATGAAGGTAAGCACAATACCGTTAATTAACCACAGTCTACAACGGATGCTAGTGTTACAAAATCAAACCTAAAAGGATGTCTTGGAATTAATAAGAATTTTGTATGTGCAAAGTGTATATATGTAAGTTGATCTTGCATTCGCGTGATTTCAATTAGGCAGAGACATTATATCAGGTTATTTTGCTTGCGAGCATATATAGTGTATCTGCAACATTTTAATACATAACATAGCTATATGTTTCATAAATACACAATTTACCACTGTGTTTTGTAATCTGGAAGGAGCCTATGACTATCTATGAAAATTGTCATATTAAATTGCTTTTAAATGCCATGTAGGAGCAGACTCATTTTTCTCACTTAATATAACACCCAAACTCCTAGATCCAGGTTAAATAAAATTCACATCTATACACCTCTATTCCTCTAATTTGCAGTCGTTATAGCTCAAATTTTTTTTTCCAATCCCGATCAAGTCAAATCTAATAAACAGTCCTAAAATTATATATACGAGCTACTCTCAGTGTTTCAAGTCTTTTCATATATTAATTTGCTCAAATCAATTATGTTTGCAACAAGTCAAATCTTAAAATTGAGTTTTAAAAACAGTGAAAATAATAATGAACGCTGCTGCAACAAAGGGATTTGCGTGGATTTTGTCTAATTTTTCCTAAGATAAAACTCATTCCCCTTTCTTTACTTTCTTATTTCAGTTCAAAAGGTCAACTATTCAAAGACGGATTCTGACTGTGGGTGTAGTGGATGGGGCTTTTTCTGCTCTCCTGAATCAGAGTTTTGGATTCGAGCTCTGGATATGAAATTTTTTTTATAAGAAGCACTTCCTCCTAATGGTCTTACGTAGCACGAATCCAGAATAGACAGACTTCAATATTACATATTTTATGAAATAAAAGATGAGATTGGGGATGATTTTGTCTATGAATAGAGAGGAAGTGGGTACAATCTTAAAGCTTTTCAATTAATAAACATATGAAGAATAAATTAAGAAAAGAAAAAACGAGGAAGATAAACTTACTTGGATTTATTTGATTATGCCCAATGCCTAATTAGAAGTCCAAATACTGCTAAAACTTGGTGATTGAAGTCTTCAGACACTATCTAATTTATAAACCTTTTATATCTGAACATGATACTAATAGAGCTGTTGAATTGACTTTTTGGCTTAGGAACTTATAGGTCAAAGTTAAAAATTCATTGTTTTTTATTATTTTTGTTATTTTAATTCCAAAAAATAAATATTTATAAGTATTTTTTTAATTTTATCCAAATACCATAAAATATTGTAAACCAAACAGGCTTTTTTTTTAAGTCTTTTTTTTTTTTTTGGTTTCCCATTCGGTGTCCGGTACCCATATTGGAGCCCAACTAAATTCGGATTCGCGCAGGGAAGTCCCACATTGGGGGGTAAAACGTTTTCTAACAAAGGCAACTCCATTGCCAAGGGGGCTCGAACCCGAAATTTCTTGGTTAAGGGTGAAAGAGTACTTACCACTCCACCACAACCCTTATTGGGTTTTTTTAAAGTCTTTTCTTATTCAATTTAATAATACATATTGTACTAGAAAAATTAACTACTACTACTAATTAATTAATAAATTAATTGAGATTTGTGTCACTCAGAAAAAGGTCAGCTATGAGTTACTTGTATTGTTTTATATTAGTATGAACACAAGTATATATTTATGAAAAGATTACGTTTGAGATTCTAGATCCGAAAAAAAAGGACAAGGAGAGTGTTGATTTGGACTTTTTTTTAATTTGGTGTCCAATACCCACATTAAAGTTCGATTATTATGGATTCATGTCACATAGGGTCGGATCGTCTCAATAAGTTTGGAGGCATAAAGCAAAGACCGTATGAAGTAAGAATGTAAACAATGAAAATTTTCAATGAAGTTGAAAGCATCTAAGGATCACTATTGCAAATTTTTATGGAATAAAAGATCAAATTGTGGATCTAAAAAATAAATATGTATAAGTATTTTATTTATTTATTCAAATACAATAAAATTGCTTAAAGCTATTTTGACTTAAAAGTACAATATTCGATATTTTGGTATTTTTTAAATAAATAATATTGAATATTGTACAAATATCATTTTTAAAAAATTGGCATAGCATCGAAAACGCAGTGTGAAAGCTTTCAATTTTGGTTAGTATCATCCCATCCTCACCCCTAGTAATAATGATGTAATTCTTCAAACTGTGTTACTACTGTTATTTTTATTTTTATTGTTTTAACTTAAAACCAACTACTTATAAATACTTTTTAAATTTATCCAAACACTTTATAAGTGCTTCAAAACTGTTTTAGCTTAAAAACACTTAAAATAAGTCAATTCAAATAGGCTTTGATCTTTTCTTATTCTTTAATAATTATTTAATACATATTGCACTAGAAAAATTAACTCCTACTAATTATTAAATTAATAAGTTACTTGTATTGTTTTTTATTTGTATGTTCACCCGTAGGAACATAATTATATATTTATATAAAAAAAAAAATTAGATTCCGATCCGGAAAAAGAGGAGAAGTGGAGAAAATAAGGAGTGGAGGAGAGCTGTTGATTTAGAGTTGGTGAACGGTAGAGATCGTATCACAACAATTTAAGGGATTAAAACGATTTATTTGAACCTCTTGTGATTTAGCGGGCGTTCGGTCATAGAGTTTTACAGTTTTTAAAAGAAAATTAATTTGGGTGAACTTTGGATGGAGTTGAAAATATGTTGGATTGTAATTTTACAAATATATTTCACTTTTTTGTTTTAACAAAAAAACACGAAACATGACTAAAATTTTGAAACTATTAAGAATACTCCATCGTACCAAATAAATATACTTGTTAATCCTAAATTACGCCTAATCTTCATTGATGAAGTTGATTATCATCATCACAAATCAAAAATTTATACAAAGATAAGCTTGACCCAAAAAATTATCATTTTTAAATGACCTAGATGGTACATTATTCTAAAATTATAACGCAATATTTTAATAACAATTGGTAAGAATTAGAGAAAAGACAAGGTACATCACAAATCAAATTTCCAAAAAAACAAACAAATGAGCTATTATGCCCTCCAATTTTGGGTGTGTATAAGTAGATATTTAAATTTGTGTGAAGTTAAACAAATCGACACATATGTCCGACATGACATCCTACATGACAATTTGTGTCCTACGTGGTGTCCTACGTATATTATGCTACATAGGATTATGTGTCTACTTGTTCAACTTATACAAATTTAACTGTCTATTTGTGTACACCCAAAGTTGGAGGGCATAAATATGTAATGGGGCCAAGTTAAATGATATATTTATGTATTATGCCAAGATTAAATAAAAAATCTCTTATATTTTAGAGAAAGAAACATTTTCCTTCGTACTAAACACACGCAGTGTTCCCTCATATCTACACTTACAAATATGATTGTTATGTTTGCTATATGTGAAAGTTGTTCAATATTAAATCTTAAAAAACAATTGCATAAAAAAGATAAAAGAATATGTGATTTATACATTAATTTGAGCTATTAATGCTGAAATCACTTTGTACTAAATAAGTTGAACATGCATTGTATAACAAAATTAAAATACCAATATATTCAAACCTAGAGTTCGATATGATCTTAGTGTTTCAATCTTAATGATAAAGATTAAAGGGTAATTAAAATAAAATTTGGAACTAAATTGTTACTATTAAATATAGAAAAATACTTTTTTATATGAAAAAAACTGATTAAAAGAGAGTATATTGCATAAATTGAAACAAAGGAAATAACAATGTAATGTACACGTCATATTTGGAAATGTTAGGCAATAAATTTTCTAAAATCTAAAGGATACCATTATGACCCAATGAAATCATACCATAGTGTAAAAAATACAAAAACATTAGCCCCTAGTTAGTCTAGTATACAACCACATTATGAATTTATATAAATATGAAAATCTAGTGCGGTTAACATTGATCATTAAATCCATGCACACACAAAATCATAGATATACAACATAAACAAAAGATATAATATATAAATGTACCTTTAACTTGACCTTAACTCATATTTATGCTCAGTAGTAGACCCAGAATTGTCATTAAGGGCTGTAAATAGTTATAACAAAAAATCTAACTATGGGGCTAGTAGGACTAAAACACAACTTTAAGGACACAACACCTTAATCACTAGACTAAACCTTTAACTTTATGTCAACAAGTGTCAATAATTGTATATATTTATTTATTAAAGCAAAATTTGACCTCTATATACAATGTAATTTTTTGGTGAAGGAGTGTCGCTTGACACCCCTCGGGTAAGGGTGGGTCCGCCTCTGTTTATGCCCTCTAAGGTAGACACTTAAACTAGTATAAGGTTGAACAAATAGATGCACACGTCTTACGTGATATCTTACATGACAATTTGCATCATACGTGGTGTCCCACGTGTATTATGCCACGTAAGACTCATGTAACTACTTGTTCAACTTTATACAAGTTTAAGTGTCTGCTCGTGCAAACCAAAAGTTGAAGGGCATACATGTGAAATGAGGCCAAGTTAAATGACACATATATATATTATGCCTAAACAAAATTGTGAGTTGCAAGTATTTGATTCGTTTAGAGAGAGAACTTTTTTAAAAAAATTAAACAGTGGAGCTTGTAGCTCCTTTTATTCATTATTAAATAAATTCGTACAAAAAAAAACATTCCATAAATTGGATAATCCCAAAAACAAAATGAAAAACTAGCCCAGCCCATTAAATGGAGCTACCAGCTTCTATAACAAAACCCTCGAAGATAGGGTTTCCAAATTTGAGCTCCTTTTGTTTCTCCCCTTGTCGCCGCAAGGAGCACTATGGAACCCAACTTTCCTCTTCCTTTCACTCTGGATCCATCAACACCTTCCTCTTGTTTTTCATGTTATCACTCTTTCTCAGCTCGTAGAGGTGGGTTCTTACATCTTGCTTTTTTTCCTTCTCCCTCATTTTCTGATTTCCTCCATTTCTTTTGTAGAGACATAATTTGGTGGAGTAGTGGTTACCAAAAGTGGTTACAATAGAGGTTTCTCGTCTTGAGGTTGATCTCGCAACCCTCTATAAGTAGCCAAACTCACCCTCTTTCCCCTTCCTCCATTTTCTTCCTCTCTGACTATTCTTTTCCAGCTAAAGTAGAAGTGGAGATACCCAGATGCTCTTGACCTCCTTTCTTGTGGAGTTCCTTCCCAACCATAGAGTTATAAATTTACATCCGACCTTAAGGTGAGAGTCATTTTTATTCTACATATATACCTTCCTTCTCCTATCCCTTTTCCTATTAAGTCATTTCAATTAATTGTGTAATTAATGTAGTGGTAATTTTCTAGTGATTATAAGAAGGTTAACACTAAAAATTAGAATTAATTATAACTTAAGATATCGGAATAAAACTTCATCAAAGAAGATTTAATGTATTACTAAGTCACTATACAAGAAAATTATATATATTTTTATATTAAAAAGACTTTTTAATCTTTTATAATAAAAAGAAAATGAGTTTTTTTAAGTTATACCACTAGACAATGCGTCTAGCGGTATTTTATTATTAATAAAATAAAAATCCTCCATTGGATAAGTACAAATAATGCGGGATAGACTTTACTTACTAATCCTAATGATGTTATGAACCTCTAATTATAACAAACAGGAAGAAAATAAGAGTTAGAGAAAATTAGGTATTCAATGACCATCATAGAGTTTATTACATGAGAATGCCTAAGTATGCAAAGTTATAAAAGCCAAGAAGAAAGTTGAGTTATCAAACTCAAACTTTCTTTTACAAATGGACGAACTAAAAATAATAGATTGCTCTTCTAAAGTAACCTAGAGTATTTTTCTTCTGCCTTCTTCTTTCAATTTGTCCGATAGCTCTTGATAGTTCATCACATTTTCTTGTGTTTATTGGATCTTGTTGAAGTTGTTGATATTGTCGTATGATTCTGTTTTGCCAATCGTATTGAAAGGTGACTTGGAACAAATTCATAGTCATCTTGCCATCCAAACTAGTCTTTCTTTCATGTTTCTTTTTGTTATTGCATTGTTGCCAAGGAAAAATATTTACATTGATAGTGGTATTTGCAAAACAATGATCTAACACATCTTCTTCTCACCTTCCTTAAAGATGTCCTCATCTTGTAGGTTATCAAATCTATCTGGAGAGAAATGACTACTACCACCAGCTTATAGTTGTTTCTTAGTGTTCATAGGTGTTAGAAAACTAAAATTTTCAACATTGAAACTCACCAAATGATCACTTAAAATTGTAGAAACATGAGTTGATGGCAAACATTTTCCATGTGTTGCTGATTTGGCACTTTTAGGAACAAAAACATGAGTTGCAGGGCTCAATTCTATACTGACTCTCGAGGTCATTTATGGGTTTTTGTGTGCTTTCACTATCTTGCCCCTTTCCGTAGTTGTCTTGTAGATTTTGTGTGGTGTTGTGTTGGATGACACGCTTCCCAAAGTGGTTGGGCAAGTTGTGAGACATGGAATTCGGTCATGATGGTGCCTACTATAACCCCCGAGTAGGCGTTATCATGGCCCAATTTTGGGTCATGACAATGTGGTATTAGAGCTTTAGGTTTATCGGTCTTGCCAGTACAAGAGCAAGTACCTAGTAGAGTCTTGCGGATCGGTACGCTGACATCCGTATCCAATTTCCAAGAGGCTATAATGTGTTCTTAAGAATACTTCATTGTACTTATTTCTTATCATGCATTGGTGATTGTAACAATATCTAAACTTTGTTTGTTCCACACTTTCTCAAATGGCTAGGACGAGGTTGTCCGCGGATAGGTGAGAGCCTCCCACCTCCAAATGGAGCCCTAATAAGGGTAGAGGTCGAGGTAGAGTATGGGCAGCCATACCAACTTGAGACTAAGAGTGGGCACCGTCACCAGTGCCCGAGATAGAGGTTGAGCATGTTCAGCATTAGCCAGATGGTGTGAGGCCAACCAACCTTCACCAGGATTCGTGGCCACGCTAGTTCTTCAGGATTTTTTAGCTAGGGTCCTCAGCTTCATGTAGGGTATTTCACAGGCAGGGACTATGCCTAGCAATTCAAGTGGACCCAAAGTTTGAGATGAGGCTCAAACTTCAGCCTAGGCAGAGGCATAAGGTGTCTAGATTCCATGGGTACATCATACTATTGCGACTCCTCGTTTAGTGGTTATGCCAGTTTCAACATTTGATCCACCTATGGCAGCTAGGCCAGCTATGTAGTTTGAGGATCAGAAGATATAAAAATGGTTCATCAGATTGGGTCCTCTCAGGTTCACAGGTGTCGGGGGTGAGAATACCTACGATTTCTAGTTATATGTCAGAAGAGGTTGCATAAACTCGATTTAGAGGATTCTCACGGGGTTGATTACATTTTTTTATTTAGATTGGTTAACGAAGTAGTGGTGGAGGTCCTATATTGAGTGCAGGCCAGCCAGGTTACCGTTAATGACTTAGGTTTAGTTTTTTTAGGCTTTCTTAAAACAATATGTACCTTGAAACCTGAGGGAGAGGTTGCGGGATGAGTTCACAGACTTAACTCAAGGATCATTGTCAATTGTAGAATATGAGATGTTATTTCTTGAGTTGGCTAGACATGCGGCGATGTTTGCCGACAAAGCACGAAATGGTGCACATATTTTTAGAGGGTTCTTATTTCCACTTCGGTTGATCTATTTTTTTCTTTAGATAGTTGAGCATACACACACCTTTAAGAGGATTCATCATGAGGACTATGGAGGTAGCAACAATAAACCTTATCATCAAGTGGTTTCAGCGGGTCTCAAATCCGTGGTAAAGGGTCTTTGGGTAGAGGTTACCCACAACAGTCTCAGCCTAATAAACTGGTTTAAGGAGCTCTATAACTCAAAGATGGTGGCACTACAGGTGCTAGTGGTTAGATGGGCTAGGCTCCATTTATGACTTCTCGGGGTGCACATTTGGCATATTGAGGCAGTGGTGGCCAGTCAAATTCAACCAAGTCATCTCCACAGTTTTGCTTCTAGTTGGAGTTTCTTTGAGTGTGGTATAGTGGGGGTTTTTCCACAAGAGTTCCCTATAGTTAGTCATCATGATCTGAGGTAGAACTACTAGTGGTGTGGGATGAAGAAGGACATTATGGCGCTCGTGGCTAGGTGCTTGAACTATAAACAGGTGAAATAGGAGAACCAGAAGCCATGTGGTTTGACCTGGTGGTTACCCATTTCGAAGTGGAAATGGCACTGCATAACCATGTACTTTGTGGTAAGATTGCCATGTACTTTGTTTGGAGTTTTGATTCTATTTGGGTCATGGTATATCGATTGACCAAGTTTGTTCACTTTCTACCAGTTCATAATGCCTACAGTTCGGAGAGGTTGACCAAATTTACATTAGAAATATTGTCCAATTACATGGTGCCGGTGTCTATCATTTCAGATCATAGAACTCAGTTCACATCACATTTGTGGAGGTTTATTTAGAGAGAGTTGGATACCCATGTTGAACTCAGTACAACTTTTCATCCTTAAACCGATGCTTAGCCTAAGAGGACTATTTAGGTCTTGGAGAATATGTTTCAGGCCTATGTTATAGATTTTTGGGGGTCAGTGGGATCTGTTCTTGGCTTTGGCAGAGTTTGAATATAATAACAGCTACCATTCGAGTATTCAGATGACCTTATTCGAGGAGTTACATGGTAAGAGGTTTCATTCTCCGGTGGGCTAGTTTGATACTTTTGAGGTTAGACCGTGGGGAACCGGCTTATTGCATGATTCTATGGATAGTGTCTATGTGATCCAGGAGTGGCTCCGTTCTTCTTAGAGTATGCAGAAAAGCTATATTGATAAAAAAATTATGGCCCTTAGAATTCATGGTTGGTGATCAGGTATTTCTATGGGTGTTTCCCATGAAGGGAGTGATGAGGTACTGAAGGAGAGACAATCTTAACTCCAGGTTCATCGATTCGTTTGAGATTCTAAGGTGGATAAGAGGGGTAGCTTATAAAATAGCCTTGCCTCCAACCCTTTCGAGTGTTCATCATGTGTTTCATGTCTCTATGTTGAGACGGTATGTTCTCGATGAGTCTCACGTATTTTAGTGGAATTCTATTAATCTTGATCTGTCCTTGGCTTTTGAGGAGAAATATGTGGCTATTCTAGACAAGCAGGTTAGTAGGTTACTGTTCCCTTTTCTTGGACTTAGCTCATTTAGATTGATTGAATTTTAAGTATTATTGCATGAGTAGGTTGGAATTTCATACTAGTTTAGGATTAGTTGATCCTTAGTTGATTTATATTTGTTGCTGGGTTGCTTAGTGAAGTTTTTAGACGAAAGGCCTTAGTCTAGGTTGATACTTGTGGTTTGTATCGTGTAGTATCCTTAGAAATGGCTTCTAGGTGGCATGAAACTTAGGTTGCCACGTGTTTTGGTTGTTTTGAATTGCTTGGTTGCTTCTGTGGTACTTTTGAGCTCATAAACTATGTTGATATTGATTGCTGGGACTGAGGCCGTGAACTTGGACTAGCTGGAGTTCCAGGTTAGTACATTTATGTTGTGACGGGAATACTCGAATGTGTGTTTGATGGGTTTTGGCTCTGATGTAAGGTTTGGAATTTGTGATGATATTTGAGCATGATAGTTACATTTTCTTTATTATGTTTGTTAAAACCTTGAAAATGATAAAGTGGGGGTTTATTGGAGTAATTCGGTAGTTCTTGAGACTCCATGATCTAAATGGAAAGGAAATACACATTTACAGGATTTGTCTGTAATTTTGGCTACTTTTATACTGATAAGTCTGAAGTATCATTCCAGGAGACCCTCCAACTTAGTTCTAGGCTATATTTTACTATTTGTACTTGTTAATAAGTCCGACGTATCATTCCGGACGTCCCGTTGACATATATCCGAGTTACTGGTGTACTACTGATAAGTCCGAGGTATCATTTAGGGAGGCCCGTTGACATATATCCGTGTTATTGGTACATTATTGATAAGTCTGAGATATCATTCCGGGCGGCCCGAGGTTTCTTTCGGACTTCTTACTTCCTTTCACTCATCATTTACATTGTGTCATTGTATGATTTATATATTGAGTGTGGTTGTGTTTGCCTTGTATATGTGTACCTTGGGCTTGAGTTATTTGCATTGCTTGTTTGTTCTTTGTATTGGTGCTTTCGTATCTTAGAATCTATCCTTGAAATGTTGTTGTGTAAAGGAGGAGACGTGACCTGCCCTTCCTCTTCATCACTATATTTGCCTACCTCAAAGCACTTGTCGCACCTTGTTGCTTCTTATTAGAAAGAACCAATTAATTTCTAGAGTTAGTTTGATGAATTAAGATCTTACTTTTATCAACATTTTGGTTATTCCCTATAGACATTAGTTACTGCCTCGAATACCCATGTAGCTCACCCAACGTTTTCGATGATTGGAAAGGAATTTCTTGTACCAAGGAATGGATTGTTCACATGAATGGAAATAACCATAGTAGCAAACTGATTTTCCTTTAATGTGTTAATTACTTTTCGATTAGCTTCATAAGCTAAACAAACATAAGTGTTACCCCATGTTGTTTTCTCCTCATGGAGATTTGAGGGTGGCAGCTCTCATGACTATTTTAGTTGTGTCCCAGCCTCCAGCAGCACCTCCACAAGTTTAAAAGAATGGCCAGGTTCAGGGGCAAAGGAAGGAATGAAAACCTACCACAGTGAGAGATAAAGAGAAGGGAAATGGTATAGGTCGAGAAATAATTGAGTCTCATGAAGTGCAACATCACTTTGAGAAGATGCAGCACATGAGTAGGGAGAATGGACAACTGTTACGCATAAAGCCTCTATAAGGAGATGTATCATACCTACCCAGGGTAGCAGGACAAATATAGATACCAACAAAGGGAATGCTAACTATGAAAATGGACAATAGAGTGGAGAAGCAGGCGGGGACAGTATGGAGATACCGCCTAAAACTATTTTTGATAGTAACATGAAATGTGAGAGGCTTCATCCAAGAGGTGAAACATAAAGAGATAAAACTATTTGTAAGGAGGAATAAAGTGAATCTCATAGTAATATGTGAACATAGAGTAGATCATAAAGAAAAAGTCTTATTATAAATAAAGTTATGCCACGCTGGGAGTAGTGCACCAATGCAAACACCACTGTGAGAGAGAGAATATAGGTAGTTTCGAATCCTAATGAAATTTACTTTAGTTGGATGGATAAATCAGATCAATATATACATGGGTTGGTGGATATAAAACATAGTGTTGTGCAATTTCTGTTCATAATAGTATGTGGTTAATTTACACCAGCTGAACAATCATAAAACTGAGCCATGGTTGTTATGAGGGATTTCAATTCTATTCTAACATAAGAAGACAGACTTATTGGTAGTCAAGTGCATGCTGCAGAAACAAGAGGCTTTAGAGAATGTTTGACTGATTGCAACTTATCTAAATTACATACAGCAGAAGGGACCTCACCCAGACAAATGGACATGTATATAGTAGAATTGATGGAGCAATAATTGATGCTAATGGATAAATAAGATGTCAGCACTACAAGCCCTGACTATGGACCCACTATTCTCATATTACTCTCATCTAGGCTTGTCAATAGTGGAACAAAGATATACAAGGAAGAGGTCATTTAGATTCTACAACTTTTTAGGAAAAATTCCAGATTTCACGAGTAAGGTACAAGCAAGCTGGCAGACACAAGGTGGAGGCATGAAAGCGGTATGGAAAAATTTGAAGCTAGTGAGGAGAGAATTGCTGAATTTAAACCATAAGGAATTTATGGGTGTCTCTAATAGAGTTCAGCTTAGAAGAGAACTCATAGATAAAGAAAGCCACATGAGGGTTGTTCCAGTACCTCAAAGCATGCTTGATGAAAAGAAAACACTGAGAATAGAGTTGGACAAATGGAGTGTGATTGAAGAGGGCATATACAATGGCTCAAGCTAGCTGATGCTAACACTACATATTTCTTTGCTAGTATAAAAGGAAAGAAGTCCCAGAATCAGATCACTATGCTAACCAAAGAGCATGGCACTGTTATTAGAGAACCATCATTAATAATCAAGTAATTTTACAAAAAGTTACTTGGACAAACCATCACTCATATGCCAGTTACACAACCAGAAGTGCTTAAAGTTGGACCTGCCCTTATAAGATCACAATAATTGTCCCTTATACGACTATTCACTTATACTGATGCTAAACAAGCACTCACAGGTACTGGAGACTCTAAATCTCCAGGAGAAGGTGGACTCAACTCTGATTTCTTTAAACAAACTTGGCCAGTCATAGGTGATGAGGTATTGTCCTAAGTTTTTTGCAAACAAATGAAATGTATGCGCCTATTAATAGAACATCTTTCACACTTACTTCAAAAGTACAACATTCAAACTTAATAAAAGAGTATAGGTGTATATCTTGTTGCACCACTATATATAAGACCATTTCTAAAATGTTTACACATAGACTTCAAAGTGTTATGAAGTATCTTGTTTACCCAAGTCAAGCTTTTTTTGTTCCTGGTAAAATGTTGACTGATAATGTTCTTATACATCATGATCTGGTCAAAGGATATAAAATAAAAGGAATATCACCTAGATGTCTATTCAAGATTGATATGTAGAAGACTTGTGACTCTTCGGAACGACATTTCATTGAGAAGGTGCTAGCTGGTATGCAGGTCCCTAATAAGTTCATATCACGGATTATGAGTTGTTTTGGGACAGTAACCTACTATATCATGATTAATGGATGCTTCTGTCCACATATTAAGGCTAAGTGAGGGGGTGAGGCAAGGGGGGCCTCTATCGCCCTACATGTTTGTCCTTGATATAAACTACCTAACCAAGATTTTAAGAACTCTGTGGTCGAGAACTACTTTTTAATATCATGCTAGGTGCCATAAGAAACAAATCATACAACTAACATTTGTTGATCATGACCTCTTATTGTTTAGTAGGGGAGATATACCTTTAACTAATCTACTATATGAGTGCTTTTAGAAATTCTCAAGTGTCTCTTGACTCATAACAAATCAGGCCCTGAACTGTGTATATTTTGGTGGAATATAAGAATCTACCCAACAGTTGATACTACAACATACATAGTTCGCAAAGGAACTACTTGCTTTCAGATATCTTGGGGTACCTCTAAGCTCCAAAAAGTTGTGAGGAGGACAATGTCAACCCCTTATAGACATGATGTCGGGAAGGATTACAACATGGATAGCGAAATTCTTATCTTATGCAAGGAGGTTACAACTGGTAAACAATGTCCTAACCTCTATTCAAACTTTTTAGGCACATATGTTCATACTACCTAAAAAAATACTAGAAAGAGTAGAAACAATGTGTAAAAGGTTTATATGGAGTGGTGAAGTACAAGCTAAAAGGGAGGCACTTATAGCATGGGATACACTTTGCTGGCCTATGGCTGCTGGTGGGCTTGATCTTACAGATATCTATGTGTGGAATAAAGAATCTATTCTTAAGCAACTATGGAACCTAAATATATTGTATATATGTTGTGTTCCAGCAATTTAAAATCGGCATACCCCATGACAATGATCTTTTATATGCTGCTTTGTGACTTTGGTCAATCTCAGGTAAATCCTTCCATTTTACCTTTGGCATGATGGGTCCAACTATATTGAACATTGTTTCTTTGATAGGGCTTGGACCTCATGGTAAGGAGATTAGTGCAATCCTTGACATCCCAAATTCAACCTTTACTTTTCCAAAGAGTGAGAAAGGTAAAAAAAAAAAATATCTTATAAGGAGTTTATCAAGGTCAACATAGAAAAAGATGATGTAACAGAGAATGAACATATCACTTTCCTAACTATGTGGCTTTGCAAGTACCTCTTTTACAATGTTCAATTTAGGGTAACAATGGAATAGGCAATTAGCCATTGTTCTTGCTTAGGGAAAGAAGATAGAGTCTATACAAATTTAGTTATCATAGAGTTTTGGTGCTGCAGGAAGTCTTAGATCCAGCTCTAAGTGCAATCTTATTTCCCTGAATCTAACCTTTGCCTTATAATTAACAAAATTGTCCAGGAAGTCCTAGATCCAGCTCTAGGCACTAATAGAATGCTTTCAATTCTTTTATCCATGCTCCTCCAGGACTCTAGCCTGTGCACTCTAGTTTCTCCTAAAGTGTTGAGATTGCTGCTGCATCATACATCTTCTAAGCAAGATCTAAATAGACATCTGGTCCAGTTTCCTTATTGCCTGAGGCCTCCAGTATGGCCTTGCATTCGAAAATCCAAGTCAATGCAAAGCTGGAGTGGAGTATGACTCTCTAAATCAATTAACACGAAAGTTTGGCATGACACAAACAACGCCTCTCCCTCCTTATCAGTCACTCAATACTTCATCACTCGGTAGGATTATTTTCGATTCAGTAATATGTATTCAAGAAGTGGATTCAAGGTTTGTTCAACTGATGAGAAATTTTTCAATTGTGTAATTTCATGCAAATTCAAAATCTATGCCATATTTGAGTCCTAGTGGTGGACTTATATACGTAAAACTCGGACCAAATCAGCTGAGGAGATCCTAGATAGGATTATTGTTGGAGAAGCGACCAAGAAAAGGAGGAATAAATGTATTGTATGAAACTTTTTGCCTTCATAAGTTTCATACAATACCTTTGTTCCTCTTTTTCTTGGTTGCTTCTCCAGTAATAATCCTATCTAGCATCTCCTCAACTGATTCAGCCCGAGTTTTACGTATATAAGTCCACCACTAGGACTTAAAGGATGGCGTAGATTTTGGATTTGTGTGAAATTGCACAACTGAAATATTTCTCTTCAATTAAACAAACCTTGAATCCACTTCTTGAATACAATTTACTGAATCGAAAATAATCCTACCGAGTGATGAAGTATTGACTAACTGATAAGGAAGGAGCGGCATTGTTTCTGTGATGTCAAACTGTCATGCTAATTGATTAGGAGAGTAATACTCCACTCCAGCTTTGCCAACACTTGAATTGCCCAATGCAAGGCCATACTAGGGGTCTCAAGCAATAAGGAAACTGGACCATATGTCATTTAGCTCTTCCTTAAGAGATATATGATGCAGTGGCAATCTCAACCATTCAGGAGAAAATAGAGTGAACATGCTAGGAGTTCTGGAGGGGCATGAATAGAAGAATTAAAAAAATTATTAGAAGCTATTTTTTTAACTTGCCTTGAGCTAGGGCAAGCCCAAAAGTTTGACAATTTTATAATCATAAAACAAAGGTTAGGTTTAGGAATATAGCTATAGGATCCAGAAGGGACCTCCTGAAGGATAAAACTCTATGGTGACTAAATGTCTACAACCTCTATATAGATGAGATAATACAAAATGAGACACAACAATCCTCATGCCCGAAGGAACAACAATGGCTAATTGGTTATATTACATTTTTACCCTTAATGAACAATTGGAAAAGATGTACTTGAAAAGACACATAGTTAGGAGAGAGATATGTTCATCCTCCATTACATCCACTATTTCTCTGTTGACCCTGATAAACTCCTCATAAGATATTGTTTTATATTTCTCACTCTTATGCAAAGTAAAGGTTGAATTTGGGATGTCGAGGATTGCACTAATCTCTTCACCATAATGTCTAAGCCCTATCAGAGCAACAATAATGTTCAATTCAATTGGACCCATCATGCCAAAGGTAAAATGAGAGGAGTTACCTGAGATTGACCAAAATCACAAAGCCGCATAGATAAGACCATTGTCATGAGGTAATGTAAATTTTAGATAACTGGATGGCAGCATATATACAAGCCTTCTCCACATCTCCCATTTTACCTTCTTAGTCGATCAACCCAATCAATCATCATTTAGTTACATTTTGCCATGACCTCCATGTTTCCTTTGGTGACAACCAGGTTGCCGAGAGTGTAGAAGAAGTTTCTCCTTATGTTAATGGATAAAATGGCTCGATCATCGGAGGAAATCCTTCCCTAAAGTGCGGGTCTACTATAAATTCAGAAGAACTTGTAGAATTAGGAACAAAAGCTTCAGAAACAAAAATATCACTATCCAACTCCTTTATTTTCTGCTTCATATATAGTACAAAGTATTTCCTTATCCTTGCAAAATTCAACCAAGGGTGGCGAGAAGCAAAGGTCAAAACCAGCAAATGGTGAATTAAATTTTACATCTTGTAATATTAATGCCTTACAATTTAAAACAAAAATTAATCCAAAAAATGCCAGCATTTACAAATACTATAAACAAAAAATATTTAAAATAAAAGGAAGAGTAAAAAGATCAACGCAGTAGTTGCTATTGGAGTTAGCTTCATAAGATAAACAAACACAAGTGTTACCCCTATCAATTTTCAGCTGAATGTCTCTCAAAGTGAGAGAGTCTTTCCATTATATAGAGAAAATAAAGATTACACATCCCTAAAGATCCGCCATTCCTATCCCTAAAGATCAGCTATTCTATCTATACAAATCTGCTATTGAATCCCTCTAAATCTACCTTGCTATCCCTCCAAATCAGCTATTCTATCACAATATTTATTCATATGATTCTACAACAAATGTATATGATCATGCTAATTTATATCACTATATAATTACATTAATATATACAATCATTTAGTGTCTATCATGCTAACATCCCCCCTCAAATTGATGCTGGTGGATCAAGAAGCATCAATTTGCCTACTAGAAACTGATGGCGTTGCCGTGCAATGGATTTTGTAAACGCATCAGCAATTTAAAGATCACTGGGCACATGTGGAAGAGTAATGACTTATTTATCTACAGCTTCTCGTATATAATGACAATCCACTTCGATGTGTTTGGTCCTCTCATGAAAAACTGGGTTAGTAGCAATCTGAATAGCACTTGTATTGTCAGCGTGGAGAAGAGTAGGATGAGATTGGGGAAATCCAATCTCAGCAAGTAATCCACAAAACCATACAACCTCAGAGCAAGTAGTAGACATGGATCGATATTCAGCCTCTGTTGAAGATTTTGACACACGATCTTGCTTTCTACTCTTCCAAGATATCAATGACTCTCCAAGAAACATGCACCAACCAGAGATTGAACGACGAGTATCAGGACATCCCGCCTAATCAGAATCACTAAAAGCATTAAGACAAATAGGAGAACCACTTGGAAAGACTAATCCATGAGTAGATGTTCCTAGAAGGTACCGAATGATGCGACGAACAGCCACCAAGTGGAGATGACGGGGAGCTTGCATAAATTGACTAACTTGTTGAACTGCAAAAGAGATATCAGGCCGAGTAATAGTAAGGTAATTTACATTCCCAACTAATTGTCGAAATATAGTTGGATCAGGAAGAAGATCGCCTTCCTCACGACGATACTTGACATTCATTTCTAGTGGAGTATCTACGGAGGAGGAAACTTGAAGACCAACCAAAGAAATCAGATCCCGAGTATATTTGTGTTGGTTTAGAAATACACCTGAAGCAACATTATGAACTTCCAAACCCAAAAAATAAGTAAGAGTACCAAGATCTTTCATATGAAAAGAATCTTTAAGCTGCTGTTGGAGGCAAGTGATTAGTGAAGAATCAGTTCCTGTGATAATAATGTCATCTACATACACCAAAAGAAGAACACAACTTGTAAATGTATTCCAAAGAAACAAAGATGAGTCATATTTG
Source organism: Solanum verrucosum (assembly GCF_900185275.1). Lineage (NCBI taxonomy): Eukaryota > Viridiplantae > Streptophyta > Magnoliopsida > Solanales > Solanaceae > Solanum > Solanum verrucosum. Next base: position 524,781 of record NW_026019839.1, on the reverse strand, counting down.
CTCTACTCAAAAGAAAATTGTAGCAGAGTAGACCGGAACTTATCAAACCAAGCTCTTGGAGCTTGTTTTAATCCATACAAAGACCGCTTCAACTTGCATACATTTGATATAGGCGATGAGAACAAACCAGGTGGAGGTTTCATATAAATATCTTCTTTAAGATCACCATGGAGAAAAGCATTTTTGACATCCATTTGATAAAGAGACCACTTTTGTGAAGCAGCAATGGCAATAATAGTTTGTACCGTAGTCATTTTGGCAACGGGTGCAAAAGTCTCCTCATAGTCCACCCCATACTCCTGTCTGTTACCAAGAACAACCAATCGAGCTTTGTACCGATCAAGAGTTCCATCAGAATGAAGTTTGATTGAATAAACCCACTTACATCCAATAGGGCGGACATTTGAAGGACATGAAACAACGTCCCATGTGTCATTTTCTTTAAGAGACAAAAGTTCTTCCTTCATTGCTTTCTGCCAACATTCATGCTTGGAAGATTGTAAGTAACAAGATGGAACAGATATGTTGGATAAAGTAGAGGAAAAGCCATACCAATTGGGACTACGAGATACTCTTGTAGATCGCCGAGTAGGCTCAAGAGGACCAGATCTTGAAGAATTCTCAGATTCTAGTTGTGGTGCAGTTTCAGGCGGCGGATCAGTGTCGGGATAGGGTAAAGTTGGCCGACATTGTTCATACACAAATCCAGGTTTGAACCTCTTAAAAGAAGATGATAAATCCTCAAAAGTAGGAAGAAGAGGAGAAACAGAAGATGAATCTACAATCGTAGGAAAGAAATACTGATTCTCAAAGAAAACAACATTTCTAGAAATACGAAATTTGTGAGAACATGGATCATAACAAATAAAACCTTTTTATGAAGTACTATAACCCATAAAAGCACATTTAGTAGATTGTACAGAAAGTTTATTGCGTTGCGAAGGAGGCAAATGCACAAAACAAACACAACCAAATGTATGAAAATCACTATAGTTAGGATTTTGGTGATAAAGACGAAAATATGGAGACTCAAGATTTAGCACTTTAGATGGCAATCTATTAATTAAATAGAAAGCAGTAGACAAAGCTTCCACCCAATATTTAGATGGTACAAATGACTCAATCAATGAAGTACGAATGACATCTAAAAGATGCCAATTTTTTCGTTCAGCAACTCCATTTTGTTGTGGTGTATATGGGCAAGAGTGTTGTGAGACAATCCCTTTGTCAAGCAAGAATTTTTTGAATTCATAAGACATATATTCTCCACCAGAATCAGATCTTAATAATTTGATGCATGTAGAAAATTGAGTCTCAATGTAAGCCAAAAATGTCTTGAACATGGAAAATACCTCAGATTTGGATCGAAGAAAATACACCCATGTAAACCGACTATAATTATCTATGAATGTCACAAAGTATTTGAAATGAGCAAGAGAAATAATTGGTGAAATGCCCCAAACATCACTATGAATGACATCAAAACACTTTGTAGCATGACTGCCAACATTAGGAAAAGGAAGAGTTTTACTTTTGCCTAATTTACAAGTAGAACAATCAATGGAAGCAACTGAAAATTTATTTTTATTTCCCAATAAACCAGAATTTGATAAATGAGACAACACAACAGAATTTGGATGTCCTAGACGCTTATGCCAAACCTCAGTTTTACTAGCAGTAGAAGTACAAGCAAAAGATAGAACAGAAGGAATGGAAAAGTGTATAGGAAACAATCGTCCAACTTTAGGCCCCTTCGCATTATCGTCCCCGACACCTGATCCTGCACAAGACAACCATTACGAGAAAAAATCACATCACAATTGTTATCTACCAATTGTCCAACTGAAATAAGACTAGTTGAGAGCTTTGGTGCAACAAAAACATTCTTGAAAGTTGGAGTAATGTCTCCAACCTTGGTAATGGGTAAATTACTACCATTGGTAATCTGTATTTGTGATGGACCTTGATACTTACGAACATTTTTTAGGATGCTCGTTGAGTTGGTCATATGATTGGAAGAGCCTGAATCAACAATCCAAAAATTAGATGTAACATCATTACCTTGTAATCCCAATGCTGAAAAGGCTGACACGATCATTTGTTGTACCATTTCAGGAGTAAGAACTTGTCCTGAAGATGAGTTATCATCAGTTGAACCATTTATCCTAGCTTGAAAAGCATTGATCCTACGATTTTAAGGGCGCGTGGGACACTCTTTGATAATGTGTCCTTGTTGTTTACAATAATTACAGAACTTCTTGCTACAATTGCTAGCAATATGACCATATTCCTTGCAACTGTAGCATTGAGTTCTACTCATATCCCTGCCCTTGCCTTTACCTTGAGCAGCAAATGCAACAGTGGCATCATTTTCTTTCTTAAAAGCATTTTGTGTGACAAGACGTTGCTCTTCACGAAGTAATTCCCTAAAGCAAACATCCAAAGAGGGAGATAGGTCACGATTCATCAAGTTAGAGCGAACACTCTCAAAGTCGGAGCGTAATTTCATCAAAAATTGGTCTCGCTTGCTTTGCTTATGAACTGCCTAAATCACTGATAGTATTTTGGCATAGACAATATCTGTAAATTCAGCCCATAAGTTTTGAAATCCAGAAAACTAATCCTGAACAGAAAGACCTCCTTGAGAGTAATTAGCAATTTCATACTCCAACTGAAAGCATCTTGCGTTATTATCTTGGTTGTAAACCTTTTGTAAGTAATCCCACATGGCCTTAGGTGTCTTGTATGACCTAAGATTAAAAACAATAAGAGGGTCAATTGACCCTAGAATCCATGTCATCACCCGAGCATCTTTAATCTTCCATTCACCTAGCTTTGTTGCATCAGTAGGAGCAGGATCACTTCCATCTATATGGCCCCATAGTTCTTTGCCGGTGACAAACAACTGAAATTGAAACTCCTAAGAAGAATATTTTTTTCCAGTGAAACGAACACTGAAGGATTCAAAGTGATGTGAATTCATGCTTTTGAATAGCTATAAAACTACAAAGACTCAAGAAAGCAACTAGAATGACCAAGAACAAAATTCCCACGAGGTAGCCAAAAACCAAGATTTTCAAAAAAAATTAAAAGGAACCACAGATGACTCTATGAAACAAGACAGCCAAGAGAAGGCTCTAATACCATGTCAATTTTCAGCTGAATACCTCTCAAAGTGAGAGAGTCTTTCCATTATATAGAGAAAATAAAGATTACACATCCCTAAAGATCCGCCATTCCTATCCCTAAAGATCAGCTATTCTATCTATACAAATCTGCCATTGAATCCCTCTAAATCTGCCTTGCTATCCCTCCAAATCAGCTATTCTATCACAATATTTATTCATATGATTCTACAACAAATGTATATGATCATGCTAATTTATATCACTATATAATTACATTAATATATACAATCATTTATTTGTCTATCATGCTAACAACCCCACACTCTCTTCTCCTCTCTCATCGAGATTTGAGGATGGCAACTCTCATGTTATTTTAGTTGTGTCCCATCCTTTTGTTGGAGACCAAACACAACCACTACATCTCCAAAATACTATTGATTCAACGCTTAAACCAATTGTTCTACCAGACCTATATAAAAAACTGGAAACCAGTTAAATTTATTCATGGAGAGTCAACCATTGAATCACCATGGATAAGTTAATAAATTCCAATTAAATTCATTCTTGTGACATTGTACTAAGGTAATGTGCATTCTATGCGTGAACATAACTTGATCTTTGTGTCCTAATTCATATTTAAACATGTGGGAGATTCTTGGAATTTTGTTTAAGTTAAATTATTAATTAGTATTTTAAATGAAAGGATGTGTCTTTTAAATTAAAGGGTATGTCCTTTCCTTCTTTGGTTACCACCAATTCTATTTAGATCCAACTTCTATAGATTTCAACACAACTTTACATAGTATATTTCTTTACAATACTCTCCAAAGAACTCATTTATTCTTCAAAAAGGTCAAGTTCAAGCTCTTGATTTACAATAGGATTTCTTCATTATTTGCTTAGTGCAAAAATCCATAGGATTTTCATATCCGCTAAAACTATTTGCATACAATCCAATAGCAATCTCGCAGAGGAAAGGGAGCAAATATCATTTTTAGGAAAGTGTTTCATACGTGTTTTTATAATTGCAGAGAAGTAGACTGAAAATTGTATGTATTAATGAGTCTCCAATACTGTTTATATATAAAGCAACGTGACACATTAAACTAATTATCTAACTCCTAGGAAATAGGAACAGGTAATATACATGCAGTCCTATATTACGTGAGTTACACTAAAGTCCTAATCTATAGCAAATATTGAGTAGCATGTGCACTGTTAGTTTCAGGCCTTCAATTATGTGTTCGTTGTTCATGTTATCAAACTTCGATCTTTTTGTTCTTCGTCGTATAAATTTTGTGTTCTTGGAATATATTTTCCAACAGATCGCATCAGGCTAAGTACTGTTAGGGCTAAGTTAATCCTAGACCTACTAGATTGTTGGAATTAATGCATTCACACCTTGATGAAAATTTTCCAATATTGTCTTTTAGTTTTTCAAGAAGTCTTTTAAGAGTTTGTAATACATGTATTTAATAAATTGTGATATATGTATCTAGTTATTTGTGCAAGACCTTTGATTTTACATTTTATTAGTATAAATAGAGATGTAATAGATGATTATAATCATCTCAAGTAGCCTTAAGTAACCTATATAAAGCTCGAGCAATCTCTAAAGATAGTATTCTCCTTTTATACTTCCTACAAATTGGTATCAAGAGCAGGTTTTCGTTCTTAATCTGGAGTTCGGTGAAGGAAAAAATATGGCATCCAAAACAAATGAAGGTGATGTTTCTTCAGTTGCTCTTACTCCATTTTTTGATGGAACTGATTTTGAATACTGGAAGATAAGAATGAGAACGCATTTGAAAGCTGAAGGTTTGTGGACTATTGTTGTAAATGGCTATGAAGAGCCAGAAAACGATGGTGAACTTTCAATAGCAAAGATGAAAAATCTTGAGGCTAAGTATTGTCAAGATGAAAAATCCTTGAGCAAAATCTAAATGGGAGTCTCAAGAGCATATTTTGCGAAAATTGCTACTTATGAGACTGCAAAACAAGCTTGGGAGTCTCTAGAAACTGAGGTGTATGGTGACGAAAAAGTACGCACTATAAATCTTCAAACTCTTAGAAGAGAATTTCAAAATTTAAAGATGATAGAATATGAAAAAATAGATGAATATTGCACAAGAATCATGAATATTGTCAATGAAATGAGAAATCATGGTGATACAATTTCGGACCAACAAGTTATGGAAAAGATTCTAACTAGTGTCACAGAAAAGTATGAGTACATTGTTGTTATCACTGAGGAGACGAAAGATCTTTCTAAGCTTTCCTTCAAAGATCTAGTTGGATCATTTCGTGCACACAAGAAACGAAGATTTTTTCGTGAAGATCAACCCAAAGAGACGGTTTTCCAGTCCAGAACAAATGAGAATTCTCAAAAATTCTCAAAAAATCAACAAAAGAAGAATTACAATCCAAAAAAGAAGCAGGATCATGATGGTTCTTCTAATAAGTTTGAAGAAAAGGGTGAGAACATATCTAGTCTTTTTTGTAAAATTTGCAAAAGGGCTAATCACAATGCAGAAAAATGTTGGCACAAAGGCAAGCCCCAATGTAACTTTTGTAAAAAATTTGACCACATTGAGAAGGATTGTTGGCACAAGCAACGTGAGCAAGCAAATTTTTGTAAAGAAAAGGAGGAAAACCTTTTCTTTCCTTCTCACAGCAAAAAGCAATGAATGGTATGTTGATAGCGGTTGTATCAATCACAAGACTGGAGATGAAAAGGCTTTTCTCTCAATTAATATAATAGCATCACTACTAAAGTGAGAATGTGGAATGGAGCCTTAGTTGATGCAAAAGGTAAAGGTACCATTTCGATCAACATAAAAGGGAGCGGTAAGCAAACTCATGATGTTCTTTATGTTCCATGACTTGGAAGAAAATTTGCTTAGTGTTGGTCAATTCATGGAAAATGGTTATTTTCTTGTGTTTAGAGATAATTATTGCAAGATTTATGATAAAATTGAGCCAAATCAAGTCATTGTTGAAGTAAAGATGATAAAAAGAAAATTTCATTTACAATGCATTCAAAAATGAAGTTGTAGATGATTCATGGTTTTGGCACAAAAGATTTTGCCACTTGAATTTTCATGGTTTGAAGTTTTTCAAGCAAAAAGACATGGTGCAAGGCCTTCCTGAGATACATATTGAGCTTAAGATAGAGAATACTTCTATCATATCTTTAGATGTGTCAAAACAAGAAGAGAATGAGGATGAGGAAGATGTCCCTCAAAGGGGAGAAATCTCAGATTATGATGTGAAGAACCACCTCCAAAAGGAACAAAAATGTTGAGTGAAATTTAGCGAAGATGCAACTTTGCCAGTGTTGAGCCAAAAAGTTATGAGGAGGTAATAAAGCATGATGTTTGGAAGAAAGCCTTAGCAGAAAAAATTTGGATGATTGAGAAAATAATATTTGGGAGTAAGTGACTATACCTAAAGAAAGAGAAGTTGCAAGTCTAAAATGGATTTACAAAACCAAACTCAATCAAAAAGGAGATATTCAAAAGTACAAGAGAAAGGCAAATTCAGTTGCAATTATTGTCAGACAGGAGAACAACTTGATGACATCTTCATCAAAGCATTTCCAAGAGAAAAGTTTTGGTGTCTTCGAGAAGGCATTGGAGTTGTCAAGCAAATGCATTAAGGGGGAGTGTTAGAATTAATGCATTCACACTTTGATGTTTAGTCTTCCAATATTGTCTTTTAGTTTTTCAAGAAGTCTTTTAGGAGTTTGTAATACATGTATTTTATATATTGTGATACATGTATCTAGTTATTTGTGCAAGACATTTGATTTTACATTTTATTAGTATAAATAGAGATGTAATAGATGATTATAATCATCTCAAGTGGCCTTAAGACTACAGTTATTGGAGAAAGAATTGGGTAAAATTATCAAAAAATTGTCTATGATAATCTTCCACTGTATTGTCCTCATTGTAAACATCAAGCGCATGAAGAAAATAAATGTCGCTTGTTTATGGGATAAACCTTTTCTAAAGGTGCTCAATTTGTCACGACCCGATTTCTCGAATCATGATGGCACCTACTATACCCTACCAGTAGGTAAGCCAACTCGAAACCCAGAACATCAAGCAATGAGTGAAAGGGTAGAAAATAGCGGAAACAATAAACTAAACAAGGACAACAAGGTGGAAGGAAACCAAACTAAATATATACAGAAATCCCTCCCAGAACCTGGAAGTCACTAGTACAGAGCTATCTAATAAAGAGTACAAGTCCCAAAAGTGGACCACAACAGAGCGTGTCTCAAAAGCAACAAGACTAGCTAAACCAAAAGAAAGAGGCAGAACAAACCCAAAACGCCAAGTGCTCGCCCTCGTCTCCGAGTCACAACTGCAAAAGAAGGTTGGAACTACTCACCACTGATAACCTGCATCACGAAATAGATGCAGAGCGTAGCATGTGTACCAACACAATAGGTACTCAGTAGGCATCATAGGTCAACTGAGCAAAAAGGGTAAAAACAATATGAAAGGATAGAATCTAGACACAGAGAGGTCAAAGCGGATATGAAAAGAAAGCACACGAACATACCAGAAATAAACTAAGTACAACTAAACTAAACCTAACTGGACCCCCATAAGCCTAGAAAGTACACTCGTGCGCAAGTTCAAATAAAACCTAAACGGACCCCCATAAGCCCGACAGGTACACAGAAAAGCTAAGTCTACTGAGAAAGAAGAAAATCGGGCTCCCAGCCCAAAGTAACTAAGATAATCCATCAGACTCCACCCAGCCAGTAGTGCACTCCCAGCCTAGCTAGAAAGAGTGACCCCAGGGGGCACCCAACCAAACAGTCCACTCCCAGCCCAGCTAGAAAGAGAGACCCGTGAGTGAGGTAGATATCGTGAGTCGTCCTACCAGGCAGTCAGCTCCCAGCCCAACTAGAAAGAGCGACCCGGGGACACCCAGCCAGCAGCACACTCCCAGCCCAGCTAGAAAGAAAGGCCCGGGGGTGATCGCCGATATCACCGAGTCTACCCAGCCAGTGATACGCTCCCAACCCAGCTAGAAAAAATGACCCTGGGGTGATGGTATCTCCAATAGGACCCAATCTAACAACAACCACCATGGAACACCGTCTACTCTAATAATCACATAAAAGGCTTCAAGCCTATACTATCTCAATCCCGTGCCTCTAGTGATTCACCGGACTTTCGCGAATGCGTTGGAACTGCTGAATGAAAGGGAGAAGATACATAAGTACAACAAGCAGCGATAACGCCTAATCTAAGGCTCAAACTATCAGACTCAAGTCTGCTACTCCAGTCTACAATGAGCTAAGTCATTCGAACGACGTCGACAGAAAGTCAAGGCTATCCAACCCACACGAGTCATAAGTCTAAGGCAATGCTAGCCTAACCTAGACTAAGGACATCATGCTTACGGTTAAGGATGAACAAGGCATGCAACACATAGCATACAAGCATATAATAGCATTTAGCACATAAGCATGCAACTCTACTAAACTAGTTAACATGATACTACACCCGAATATGGCCAATCGATCCTAACATGAGGTATCTAATCAAAGTAAGGTAGAAAACTGGTACCCACCCCCAATTCACTCTAATCGACATGCTTTTACACAATTACGCTCAATCTAAAAGAAAGGAAGCCGTAGCCTACCTTAAGGCTGACCGCGCGCGCTCCAAATCACTTTACCGGAGTTTTTTCTTCCCGAACGACCCTTGAACACTGTCACTTTATCAAATATAGGATCACAACATTAGTACGGTCGTTTAGACACCAAAATCACAACAAATGGAGACTGGTCAATTTTGGAGTCACAACGGAAATTGTGGGACCCGCACGAAACTTTCTGAAATTGACTCTGTCAAGAGACCCTAAACAGCACCCCAAACTTGTGTTCCAAAATGGAACACAATTCAAGGCTCAAAACATAGCAAAAACCAACAAGCAAGAAAACCACACTTTCATCAACTTAAAAGAAAACAGCAGCAGTCTAAACTCGGAATTAATGAAAATCGAAAAGTTACTAGCACTCCTTGAACACTCTACAAGGTAGCCACGATAATTCCCAACATGTGGGACTTCGAATCACCCAAAACTGAGCTAAAATGTGTGAGATATGACCAAAACAAGAATGCCAAAAATAAAGGCTCGAAAAAGGGTACAACAGTCAGGTTAATCACGAAATTACCTCAAACTACGTGCACCCGATAACTTCCAAACACTCTACAGCGAAGCCACCGAGAATATGAAGCTCCCGCACTTCGAATCACCTAAATCCGTTGAGAGATAAGGGTTTTAAGTTTGGAAAAGTTGGCTGATATATCTGCATTTATAGGAGATTTCTGCAATTTTTTTCCAAAACATAAAAACTCTGACGGGGTGCTTTGAACTCGTTCGGAACCCCGTGCACGCAAACGAGATATGCAACCATACCAAATTTGATATTCCGGACTCAATGGCGCAGTCAAAATTTCCATACGAGGTCATCTTGACAAAAAATGGGTCCCACACCCAAATGTCATTTTAAGTCAAAAACCACAAAAGGGCTCGAAAAAATATCAAAAACCTCGGGACACAAAAGAAGGGTCAATCTAGACCAAAATCGACATTCCGGAGCTAACCGCACTGACAGAATTCTCATCCGAGCGCGTTTACTCAGAATGTTGACTAAAGTCAAACTTAAGCTTAAACTTAAAGTTAAAACGCCTAATCGCACCGACTCACACTGAAAACCTCGGGAGTCATGCCGACCATGCTACTAGCCTAAAATGACTCTTCCGGAGCTGATGGAATCGTTAGAATTGGATTCTGATGTCATCTTCTTGAACTTTTGATCGAAAATGATCGTTCAAGGTTCATAAGCTCCAAAAACACTAAAGCTCGCACAAAAGCCAAACGAACGACCAGGTGACCGAACTGTCAGTCCCAGTAAGTCATAAATGACTTGGGGTCGCTACAAAAACTCTCTAAACGACACACAGAAGGTAAAACACAGAAATGACCAGAAGGGTCATTACACAATTAGGTGATGAAGTTGGGTGAGATGTTGCACTTATCCAGCCTAATTCTGAGGCTAAGAATATGAAGTAATTAAAGGGAGATGCCCTTGATTTTTTGAATGCTAAAAGAGCTGGGAAAAAAGATATTGAAAAACCTGTATGTGATCAAAATACGGGGAAGAAATTGGTTGGGAATATTAATTCAAACAAGAATAATTCTTTGACTATTGTTGCAGGGACAACTGGTGGAAACAGAATTGTCGTTTGAGCTGTTCAAAGTGACCTTGTTACTAATGAAATTTATCCTAATATCGAGGCACAGAGCGTAGGAAAATAGGTCGTTGAATATGTTGGAAAGGAGCTACCTACATTATCAATTTCCAAACATATTGAAATTAGAATTTCAGAACAAAATACCTCCGTTGTGGCAACATCAGGGAATCAAACTCTTGTTCGTACTGGAGAGATACTGCAGCAACAACAAATGGATGTTTCGTATGTTCGCAACAATCAAGAAGGTGTGGTTATTTCAGATATAGTAGGGTTAGCGTGTTGTCTTTCCTTGCGAGGGTATGGGTTGGTAGCGTTTGTAGTAGTCCTAGCCTTGAACTTGTAGTTCTTGTCTGTGATACCTATAGCCATATGTTGTTTACTGTGTTTTACCTCTCACAGTATTTTCTTGATGTTATTGTCTCCTTTGTTGATTATACACTATTTTTCTTATTGGATGTTATGTTTTATATACTGTTTCCTCTTCTTTTACTTGGATTTGATGTACTTGCGCTGAGGGTCCTCCGGAAACAGCATCTCTACCTCCACGAGGTAGTGGTAAGGTCTGCGTACATTCTACCCTCCCCAGACCCCACTTAGTGGGATTTCACTGGGTATGTTGTTGTTGTAGTTGATCGTGTTGGAGTTAAAGTGCAAAGTAGTGAAACAACTACAAAAGTGTCGCTGGACCTTAGAAAAGTAAAAAAAAAAGTTATGGGGAGTTTATCAAGGTCAACACAAAAAGAGAAGATGTAATGGAGGATGAACATATCGCTTTCCTAATGATGTTGTTTTGCAAGTAAGTCTTTTGCAATGGTTTGTTAAGGGTAACAATTGAATACAGCCAATTAGTCATTGCTCTTGCTTCGGGCAAGAAGATTACTTGGCTCCTTTGGTATTATCCCATCTGATCGAAGCTGTAGAAATTTAGTTACCAAAGAGTTGTATTATCTCATCCTACAACTTTGGATGCAGTGTTATTTTCTTGAATATAGACCTTTGCCTTATTCTTCATAAAGTTGTTCAACTTTTGGGGTTGCCTTGGCTCAACGCAAGTTAAAACAGAATAGCTCCCAGAATGCTTTAGATTCTTATATTCATGCTCCTCCAGAAGTCCTAGCCTGTTCACTCCCCTTTCTCATGAATGGCTGAGATTGATGTTGTAACATACATCTCTTAAGCAAGAGCTAAACGACATCTGGTCCTATTTTCTTATTGTTTGAGACCTCCATTATGGCCTTGCATTGGGCAATTCAAGAGTTGTCCAAGTTGGAGTGGAGTATTACTCTCCAAATCAATTTACATGGAAGTTTGGCATGACACAAACAATGTCTCTCCCTCCTTATTAGTCAATCAATACTTTTTTATTCGGTAGAATTATTTTTGATTCAGTAAGTTGTATTCAAGAAGTGGATTCAAGGTTTGTTCAATTGATGAGAAAATTTTCAGTTGTGCAATTTCATATAAATCCAAAATGTACGTCATCCTTTGAGTCCTGGTGGTTGACTTATATACATAAAACTCAGACTGAATCAGTTAAGGAGATTCTAGATAGGATTATTGCAGGAGAAGCAACCAAGATTGTACGAATTTTTTGCCTTCATTTATAACACAATCAAAAGTTTGGCTGTATTAACTATGAAGGAAAAAGTTTCATACAGTACCTTTGTTCCTCCTTTTCTTGGTTGCTTCTCCAGCAATAATCCTATCTAGGATCTCCTCAGTTATTAAATTTGCACAAGGGCTCAAAGAATGGAATACATTTTGGATTGGCATGAAATTGCACAACTGAAAATTTTCTCTTCAACTGAAAAAACCTTGAATCCACTTCTTGAATACAATTTACTGAATCGAAAGTAATTATATCGAGTGATGAAGTATTAATGGTATGATGAGGAGGGAGAGGCATTGTTTGTTTCATGCCAAACTGTCGTGTAAATTGATTTGGAGAGTAATACTCCACTCCATCTTGGCCAACACTTGAATTTGTCAATGCAAGGTCATACTGGAGGTCTCGAGCATTAAGGAAACTAGACTAGATGTCATTTAACTCCTGCTTAAGAGATGTATGATGCAATGGAAATCTCAGCCAATCAGGAGAAAATGGAGTGTACAGGCTAGGATTTCTGGAGAAGTATGAATAAAAGAATTTAAAGCATTCTCGGAAGCTATTATGTTTAAACTTGCCTTGAGCCAGGGCAAGCCCAAAATTTGGACAATTTTGTGAATCAGAAGGCAAAGGTCTATATTCAGGAAAATAAGGCCACAGCCAGAGTTGTAGGATCCAGAAGGACCGTTGCATGACCAAACTCTCTGGTAATTTAATTTCTACAGCCTCGATCCAAATGAGATAATATAAAATGAGCCAAAGCAATCTTCCTGACTGAAACAAGAGCAATTGCTAGTTGACTATATTCCATTGATACTCTTAACTAACCATTGCACAAGACGAACTTGCAAAGCCACATAGTTAGGAAAGCAATATGTTCATCATCCATTACATCCTCTCTTTCCGTGTGGACCTTGATGAAACCTTCATAAGATATATTTTTAGTTTTCTTTCTCTATTGAAAACTAAAGGTTGAAATTGGGATATCCAGGATTTCTTTACATCTCTTATGCATGATGTATAAGCCCTATCAAAGCAACAATGTCCAATACGGTTGGACCCATCATGCCAAAGTTAAAATAGAAGGAGTTATTTGATATTAACTAAAAGCACAGGGCAACATACCGAAGGTTGTTATCATGGGGTATGTCGATTTTAGATAACTGGATGGCATCATATATACAAACAGTGCTCCATGTCTCCCCTTTTACCTTCTCCAGTTGATCAACCCAATCAACCCATCCTTTAGTTACACTTAGCCATGACTGCCATGTTTTCCTTTTGTGCCAACCAGGTTACAGAGAGTGTAATGGAGTTTCTCTTCTTCTGCTAATGGATAAAATGACTCAAGCTCAGGAGGAAATCCATCCCTAAAGCACACGCCATAATGCATTAACTAAATTACTACTAAATATTTTTGCGACAATAAATACTGTCACTAAAAGAAAAATCTATTATCACTAAGGGTATGTTTGGAAGTCATCTTGGTAATTCGATTTGGTGTAATTGGGTATAATCACAATGTCAGACTTGCTTGATTGGTCATGTAATTACTTGGTCGGAAGATAATTGGCAGGGGTAATTACACGTGTAATTGACATGGGTAATTACACATGTAACTGGAAGGAGTAATTATACTCTCCAATTCTCAAGGGAAGCTGGGAGTTGCTGGTAATTAGGTGGTGTAATTGTAAGTTGGTTACCATTTATTTCTTTTTTGTTGTAGTGAATGTACAATGTCCAATGTTATATTATATGCTAGTGATTAAAATAAAATTATTCATTGGTACACTTTAGGGACTATTTAATCAAATGTATGTGGTAATATTTTGTGTATTTTTGTCATATCTGGCAAATATCAATTTTATAAGTCTAAAACTAGTGTGAGTGGTCATCAGTGAAGCCATAAGCTGACAGATTTTAAGTTGTTAGATAGGAATTAAGCCCAATATTGATAAAGGAAAAAGGCCGGCAAATTAGACTATTTTGTGCCTAGTTGATTGATTGATTGATTGCCTCACTACTTCACCGAGGTAGGGGTAATGTATGTGTACACTCTACTCTCCTCAGACTCCACTTGTGGAATTACACTACGTATGACTGTTTTCTTGGTTTGCAGAGTTTCCCCTACACAAGGTGAATGCGGCATGCTACATGTAACTCAGAAAATGCTCGAAATTTGGAAGACATTTCGCGATGTAGATTCAGATTCTGATGATCAAATCGTGATCCTTCAGGAGATGCACAGCCAATTAAGAGACAATCTCATTCATTATCCAGTACTAGATCTTGATATCATGGACTCTGTTATTGTTGATGCCGGACTTGTTATTTACTTAATTGTTTGACATCAAAAAGGAGAAGGAAGACATGATGATTGAGGATGTGAACCAAGCACTTGGTCTTGATCTCCCGAGGCATGTTGAGACTATCAAAGCGATTATCTACCACATCATTCACAAGGCGTTTTCCTTTACCAGTGAGGACTCTGATCGTAGAGAGAAACGTGCTGATGAATTAGCTGATGCACTTCGTAGAACTTTATTTTCCAAAAGACATCTAGTCCTTGTTGATGATGTGTGGGAATCTAGTGTATGGGATGATTTAAGGCCTTGCGTCCATGATAGAAGTAGAATCATTCTAACAATGTGGCATCTTGAAGTTGCCAATTGTGCTACAACTATTAGTGGTCCAGTTCATCTTCGAATGCTTAATGATGACGAAAGTTGGAAGTTACTAGAAGATAAGAAAGAGTGTTTGGTAAAGGAAGTTGGTCAACATAGGAAAAGGAATTGGAGGCGCTACTAACTTGTTCTCCCTTTCCTACTCGTTTCCAATTCCTACTTGTTTCAAATTCAATAAAAAGGTGCTTCTCTTTTTTCTTCCTATATATATACCTAATAATAACAAGACTAGATCAATTATTCTCACAGATGTTCCACCAACTTTTCCGATGGCCGGAGTTTCCATTCTTCAACCACAAGATGTTCTCAAACACCATGTAAGTTATCGTCGGAATTCTACTTGCAACCCTCAAACCAAACCCTAAACCTAAGAATAACCGAAGAAAGCGAAGTCCAGAGAAAAATGGATCTGCTAAGTTTTCCACTGTGAAAATTCTTAAGCGTGGTCAAGTGTTGAAGGTTGTAAAGGAAAACAAGGGTGAAGATTTGGTGCTGTCGACTACAGATATGGTGGCTAAGCACACAAGGATTGCTGAATTCTATGCTGGATGGGGTTTCTCCTCCTCGCCGCCACCGATGATGCAGAATGAAAGTGGCTGAAGTTGTTAAGTTAGCACTTTAATCCCTGAAGTTATAGTAGTATTATATTTTGTTTAATTGCACTTTAGTCATCTTTGTATGAGCTGGCATAGCTCTGTCAGAAGCAGTAGTAGGTGAGGACACTGTTGCAAGCATACTCTATGAATCAGCTAGGGTTGTGGTCCTATATATATTGTACTGATGAAAATGAAATGGGATTATCTTGTTTGCCATATATCTCTTAGTTGTAAGTTAGCTTAGCAACTAGTTGTCTTCGTCATTTTCTATTCCCTGAATTTCCCCTTTTTTTCTACTGTTCCATTGATTATTATTCATCAATATTACTGTTCCATTGAATCTGCATTAACCGAGCTCTTTGCCTGTGCCGGCTTTCTTCAAGAAGAAAAGTGAAGATAACCTCGACACTACAAGTGACTTGAGGCGTCTTCTCAGGCTCGATCTGGCAGACTAGTTATATGGGATGTTTCAATGATGATGATTGAAAAACAAGTTTGTGTATAGCTCGTCAAAGCTTCTCTTATTTTTTCAAGGGGAAGGAATTGTTTAGCTCCTTTATAATGTAGTAACGGTAGGTCCTTCTGTATTTTATTATCTCTTTGATTTTATATGTAGTACAAAGATTGTTGAACCAATGGATTTCATGTTGAAATTGAAAAAAATTAAAATTCATTATTGTTCATGGCCCATTTATGTGAAATGTCAAACATACAAATCAAATTGCTCATACTTGGTTTGCATACAACAAAACACTAACACAAAGCAAAAAAAGACAACTAAAAAGGTTCAACTTGGAGAATGAAGTTGGTTAATTTATGCAGCTGCAGTGATGCACTCAATAGCCTGTTTGCAGATGCCAGTCATGGTTTCCTCAGGTCCATAGACCTTCAACAAAAATTAGAACAAGAATATTTAACAACGATAACTCAAAACATGGTTAGTCATCTTTTATTAGTAGTTGACACTAGCACATACCTCAATTGGGATGCCAATTTCCTCGCCAAGAGACCTCATTTTTGCAAGACCTTTTTGGTAGTTTGGACCTCCTCTTCTAACATATATGTTCATACTAGCAGCTTTAAGTTTTGACTCCTGCCATAACGAATGTTGAGTAAGGAAATTGCAATATCAGGGGCAAGTCATTTCAGAGCAGCCAATTGTGTTACCATACCTTCTCCTTAAGAGCTCGAATAATACCACTAAATGTAGCAGCAACGTCAGTGAAGTTGGCTATTCCACCACCAATCACGAGGGCTCTCTTACGGCCATCAGGATTTGCAGTGGCACACTGCAATATGGGATTAGGGTCAGTATATTTCTCCAATTCCTTTCAGGGTGAATAAACGGAGAATGTGGTGTAATATAATGTAATGAGTGTTTTTTTTCTGTGTCAATAAAATGTTTTATGTAACTAGTTTATCCTTACATCAATTACAACTCTAGCATACTGCAAGACCTCTTCTTCATTTGGAGCGCCACTGTACTCTGCATAGTTCCCAAGCTCAGAAGCATATCCAAGATCACCTACCTGTTAAGGTAACATGGCAAGTTTAGACAATAGAATATATAATCAAAGAAGGTATCATCGAATAACAATTTCCGCAGATAGATATGTACAGTATCTGCATAGATGACACTAGCTCCTCCACCAGCAACCATAGTCCAAATTCGCCCCATGGGGTTCAAGACTGTGAACTTCAGAGATGCACTTGTCTGCGATAAACCGACTTGAATGCTTTAGCATGTAATGTAGTACATTGACAGATATTTGGCAATCTCAAGCTGAAGACCTTTTTTTTTTGCCTTGTAAGTAATAGAATACCATCAAGATATACCTTTTCATCAAGCCCATGAATGAAGCTCTCTGTAGCACTCATAACCCTTCCAAATGGCAATGGAAATTCAAGTTTTCCCCACCTGCAGGACGGAAAGTATATTATGAGTCTATGATGTGTCGATTACCGAAAGTTGATTCACTTTTAGCCAATAAAGCTTAGGAAGCAAGTACTAAGAGTATATTCAGATGTTGGAGCAGCAGATTTACTTTTTGAAGTTCTTGAAAGCAGCAGTGTCATCAAGCTCTCCCCTCATATCCAAAGGATAAGGCTTTCCTTCAACCAACGTGAAAGGATTCATCTCTAGGAAAGTGAAGTCGAGATCTGATAGAAAGAAATGTTGAGATGGTTACACAAATATCCAAAAAGGTCATAAAGATCTAGCAATGACAAATTATCTCGTAGATACCTTGAAATAGAGCGTAAATCACTTTGAGGAACTCCTCAATGACACCCTTAATCTGTAACATACAAGTAAGAATTGACATTAAAATTGCAATATGAATTGGATGAATGACTAGAA
Organism: Solanum verrucosum; assembly: GCF_900185275.1. Lineage (NCBI taxonomy): Eukaryota > Viridiplantae > Streptophyta > Magnoliopsida > Solanales > Solanaceae > Solanum > Solanum verrucosum. Next base: position 507,122 of record NW_026019839.1, on the reverse strand, counting down.
GTAATAGACGGACTATTCTTGCAGTACTATTTCATCTTCTTTTTTCTTTCAAATATTTACCTCCAATGGTAGAGTGGCAACAAGTGGAGCACATATCTCTGATGTAAAAGAAGTTCCTGTCGGCACAAAGATAGTCTTAACCTGGATAAAATGGAATATATGTTAGATTGAGATATTAATATAACGCTTTTGGACTTAACATGCCTACTTTTGACTATGTCACATACCTTGTCCCAGTTCTCTTCGATGTCAATTCCTCCACATTCAGAAAAGCTTACGCTGCAACCAAGCCTCTCTGAGACAATATTAAGATAAAACTCTTCATTGTGAGGGATGAATGGCTCAACAATGAAGGTCGTGATGGGACCTTTGCATCCACCCATCTCCACCTGTCAATGTGAAAACAAACATGAGCAAATGATCCGAGACGAGGACACTATATGTTAATAGTCCATGTAAAACAAACAATACACTTGGTTTTAATCAAAAGGGACAAGGTAAGTGAATATCTGAACTACCTCTTTGCCAAGGCGCTCCTTCACAAAAGTAGCAACTTGAGCAAGATCAAGATTCAAGGCGACTAGTCCACTCTTTCCACGCTTGCCAAACAACATATCAGGCTTTACAACCAACTTTGTTGAGTTGAGCCAAGGCTCTTTCACTGCTAGCTCATTGATGTCAGTAGACTCTGTCACCTAAGCCACAAAAGAAGGGAAACAAACCATCTTATAGTTGCAATCATGACTTATATTTGTCTTATAAAAATCATAAAACAAGTCATCTATACTGTTTATTGTCAAATATTTGAGGAAGATACATAAGTGGTTGATGATATTTGTTTTTTTTTTCTTTATTAGGAGTATTTTCTAAGACAATTAATAACTTAAGTCTAAAGAATGTTAGGATTATCAATTACCTAACTCTCAGAGCAGGTGGTCCCAAGAGTTTACATATGTACCTTTAAATATATTAGGCACTCTCTTTAAGTTTTAGCATTGTACCTAACCTACCTGTTCTGCCCCACTACATGGGAGGTTCTGAAGAGTTAAACAAAAGGCAAAGGTATCTTAGGGCCCCAAATTTGAGGGGCTTCATTTATTTATTTTTAGCAATATTAAGTTTGAAGTTTTTTTGAGAAAAAAAAATATTGAGTAAGTACTATTTATAGAAAAGGCTAATTTTTTTTCATATAAAAGGAGAAAATTAGCAGAAGTTTGACACATCTGGAGTACTATATCATGGATCAACTATATTATCAATTCATTGAAAAAGATTATTAAAAATGTGAAGCTATGACACTTGAATCTAACTCAATCCCAAAAACTAACTCATGAAAGGAAGATTGTCCAACTCGACCTGACTCTGATATCATATAAAGATATGACACATACACGTAACTCCAATTCCAAAAGCTAGCTCCTAAGGAGAGTATTGTTCAAGGCCAAATAAGCAAAGCGTCAGACCATTCCCTAGCAAATGATGGGACTTATAACCCACTCTAACAAAAAAGAAATCACTTATAGAAAGCTTTACATCAAAAAAGAATAAACTTGATAAGAAGCTTTGGATCACTAATCTGCTTGAGCCGTCATTGCCCCAGTCGACAAAACTAGATCTCAAAAGCAGAGGTACCAACCATTACTTCAAAATAAATACAGAAAGGAACCATTTTACAATTCAAATTTAACCAGAGTCAAAATCAACATTCTCAAAGCTATCATCATTACTGGAAATGAGGCAAGAGGGGAAAAAAAAAAACTCAAATGAATCATGTAGATTCAAGTAGGTGGCCTAAATGCTACCTAAAACATTCCAACTTTCAAAATCAAGATAAGATTTGTTCCACATTTGTAAATTAACAAAAAAAGATTACCTGTGCAGATTTGATAGCCAAATCATAACCTCCAAGTCTCTTGAAATGCTCTTTCAACAATCTCTTTGAATCATACTCTCTGATCTTCTTCCTGGCCATTTTTTTTTCTTAAACAAAAACAGGAAGAAATTTTCAAAACCCAACAACAGATCTGAAAACCCAAATCAAATCTTGTTTCACAGATCAAAATGAGGGCAAGAAAGTTGAGATCTTAAACGTTATAAACGAGACACACACAACTGACAATCTTGGGAACTCTAATACCTCTATTTATATATATAAGTTCAACAATGGATATTAAATAATGGACAAATTAAAAAAATTAAAGAAAAAAAAGGAATTGTAAAAAATAAGATGGTTTGTTAGCGGGAAGTAGTTGTTGGTAAGTCGAATGGACTGCGGACACATAACAGCACAATAAAAATGCCTGCACGCCAATGTGGACCAACCAACCGGTAAAATAAGTTATGCTTCGAAACTGTATGGTGTGAGATATAAAATATACTCCCTCTGTTCTATTTTATGTGGCAACATTTGATCGGACACGGAGTTTAAGAAATAAATGAAAACTTTGAAATGTTTACCAAATTGCCCTTTAAAAAGTAGACTCACTTTTCTCTCTCCTCATAATGTATTGGAATAGTATTATTTTAAGATTAAGTGGGACCAACAAGGGTAAAAGAGGAATTGTATCTTTAAATACTTACCATATAAGGAAATGTGACATTATTTTTGGGACTAACCAAAAAGGAAATTGTGCCATATAAAATGGACGGAGGGAGTAATAATTTTGATATTTTGATTAAAAATATTAAGTAGTTCTTGAATTATTTATCTTACTATCTATATAACAGTGATAAAATATATATGGTGGAGTAGTTATCGAGGATAATTAATCCTGAAATAATTTGTTTTCAACCAAACAACTCCTAAATATGTTTGGTAAGTTGGAAAATATTTTCCATAGTTGGTAGGTAAGTAAGAAAATATTACCTCAAGAGCATTTATGTTATCTAGCAAATATTACTGGATAGGATGGAGAATGGTGGTTCAAGAGAAGCGGTTTGAGTGGGTGGAGAACAGATAATAAACTTAGAATGTCACTCATACAATTTTATTTTTTTCTATTTTAATTAAGAAAGTCATTTTTCTTATATTTAAGAATCTTTTTTTTTTTTTCCTTTTAGAAAATGTTTGGTCGGAAAACATTTTTGAGAAAATGTTATTCGACCTACCAAACACACCCAAATGGCTATAGCCACCCTCCAGAGTATAAAATAAGTATAATGATTTTTTTGAACTTTAAATATTTATATAATTATTCTTTTATTGATTAATTATAGGTAAAAAAAAAAGTGCAAGTATCAATTGATAATCTGGTAACTAAGAATGATAACTAATAGGTAAATTATTCATAACTATCAACTGACAATCTAGTAATTAAAAATGAAAGCTAACATGCTAGCATAGATTAAAATTTACTGATACTATCAACAACAAAAAAATTGCAACAGTACATATAACTAAATCTATTAATTTATTTATTTGAGTTTAGCTTTGTATGCTAATGTGTTGTAAATATATATTTTTATATTATTAAGTCACCAAAAAGGTAAATACAGACAAATACTACTCATAATATATGATACTAATGAAACAAAAAATAAAACAGATTAATTTTATGATATATTTAAATACATTGATGGCGTAAAAATTGTGGGTTAAGTTATGTCTTTTTGTGCTGATATTTTGTGTAACGGTCCAAAAACTGGAGTTCTGTAATCTCTAGGCAGCCATGTCTGATTTTGTTAGTAGATTATTTTATTAATATCATAATTAATAAGCGGGACACTTTGGAACAGATGGAGATCAGCGTCAAAAAGTGGAATATGAATTAATTTGTAGAATTCTTATGTAATAAGAAACAAAATGTGATACATTTCTTTGTTTTTACAACAAACGGTTATAAAGATTTAAATAAGGGGATTTACATAAATTTCACCAGTTTAAGAGTTAATTACTTAAATATTCTCTAGTTTACAATATTACGTATCTTATCAGATTTTAATGTCTCCAGATACGTCACAATACATGCAGAGGTGGACTCACCCTATAGGTTGGGGTGCACGTGCAACTGTTAACTTCGGAAAAACTCATGTGTATATGTGTATATATGTATATCTTTCTTAGAAGCTGGCAAACAGTGCACCCATGAGGAGCATAAAAGTGTCATTGTGTTGCTGGTACAAGTCGAAGGAACCACCCGTGAGTTTATCTAAAGTAATATTGGTGCACCCGAAGTCTTCAAATCCCGGGTTCGCTTTTAGATACATGTATCTCGAATACAAGGGGCCGGGTCAAATTTATGTGTAATTTTTTCTAGATACATTATATTCAAGTGGATTCGCATGAATCTGTGATACATCGAAAATCTCACTCACCTCTCTCCCATCTCGCTCGACACTCTCTCATGATATTCCAAATATATGCGAATCTAGCTCGTCTTTCTCCTTATTTTTGTGTATGTGGTAGCAAAAATACATGTATCTAAGTATAAGATACTTAGAAAATTCTTAATTAGTAATAAGATGCGTATTATTTTAATAATATAGATAATAATAGCATATATGATAGTTAAATATGTTTAATTGTGTAGTTTACCCTTTAAATAATACTTAAACAGGCTCAAAGATCTATATGATGCAATAACATTATTTACAATTCAACTAGGGATAACAGAAACTCAAATAAACCTTTTAAAATAGAGATCGTACATGATTTTTGGTAATTAAACTATTCTCATAGTGTTTGTGGGCTATCAAATTAAATGGCATTTGGACCAAAAAAAAGTTAGGCTTAGGTGAGAAATTGCCAGAAGTGGTAGGCTGCCAAAAACACCAAATTAATGAAGTTGCTTAACGTGGCACAATAAATAATAATCCCCTCCGTTCAATAATAGTTGTTCACGATTAACTTGACACACGAATTAAGAAGCAGTAAATGATAAGAGTAATTTTACCAAATGACTCTTACTAAATATAAGTCATCTAAACATTGAAAAATGAATAATATTTAATTACAATGATAAAATAAGAACAACATGATAAATTATTTATTGATTTTATAAACTTGATAAATATTGCTAGACATCCAAAATATTCAGAATTTTTAAATTAAAGATGTTTCATTACTTTCAATTTGAAATGGCAACTGAAATTGAATGTATATATTTGTAAACACTACTAATTTCTCGATATATATTTATATTTAATTCTATAATTAATAAGGTCCGACATTCATCATATGCCATTGGTGAAAAATTTCTTGAACGAGCATTTTTTTTCCTTTAACAAGCTTGAATTAGCATTTAACTTACTGAAAATTTACTCTTCATTTGATACGTGCACAAATATATATGTGTCAGTAATTTTAAAATATTTATCGTTTAGCCGTTGTTGTGTGTGAGACATATTTTGCAGATGATGTCACATAAAAATATAAGAATGAGAATATTTTTAATATTGCAAAACTTCATTTTAATGCATTATATATATATATACACTAGTTGAAATCTTAGTGTTTTTCATATAGAAAAGTTTTATATAAAAATATTGGATTCAGATGAACTTGGTATGATGTCGAAAAACTATGATAAAAGCTAATTGATTGATACATAAAGCATTCCGTATTCACATCGGGTCCAAGAAAGGACAACCGCAATAGAGTTTGACATAGACTTTCTACCTTAACTCAAATATCAATAGATGATTTCACAACTCGAACCTATGACCTAGGTCTCACAGAGACGATGCTTTTAACTACAAGAACACACAAATACCACAAACCTTATGAACTCATTTAATTTATAACCCTACAATATACTATAATTTTTTAACATTAACAAATTACTACTAATATTTTTACCTGCATTAGGTGGACGATTGGAAAAATTAATATCAAGTGTTTTCAAGAAAGCTTTAGCAGCATTAGGGGTAGAAGCAACAACCATCCCACATGTACCAACTTTTAAATACATAATAGGTCCATATTTTTTGGCCATTTTTGCAAGTGCAACATGTGGCATTGAACCTAAAAGTGATAGTGCTCCGATCACCGGCCACCCAGTCGGACCCAGCGGTAGCCTCCTCCCCTGCTCCCGGACGGTGGCTATTAACTTTGAAATAATAATATGTAGTATGATATATATTATAGCCACAACAAACAACTCACTAATACGTAACATCATGATTAAAATCGAATATATAATATAAAGCTTATAATATATAGTTTTAATACTTATAATTTTTCAATATCACAATTTCTTTATATATAGAGAGTGAGAATGAAGTAGAAGGAAAATGAATGAGAAGTTGAATTTTATTTTATTTTAAAAAAAAATGGACATAGGGGTTTGGTAGGTATTAAATTTGTAAGTGAATGTCACGTTGAACTTTTTTGTATCTACTGTTCAAACATTTCATAGTGTATTAGTTGCATTTAAAGTGATTGTGGCTGCAATTAAATATTGAAAGAACTAATTTGAATAGTTGCTCATCTAATAGGTTTTTTTTTCTTTCTTTTTTACCCTCCCTAGGAGCTCCCATCCCTTTTACTTCCTTGGTGACTTGAACTCGCAACCTTCAGGTTGAAAGTGAGGGGTGTTTACCATCCGAGCAACTCCCTTAAATTGGCAGTAATATCTATATATAACCAATGCTTAACTTATGTATACTGACAAAGAAAAATAAATAATGAATCTGACAGCTATTTATTTTTATGTAAGGATCCAATTATATTTACCCGGACAAATGTGGGTGTTTGTTTTCGACCATAAATTTCTAAAGTCTCTCTTTTTTCTTTTCTTTTTTTGAAACTTTGTATTCGGTCAAACATCGCTACATAAATTGAAATAGAAATTGTACTACTTAATAGAGGGGAGAAATATTACTTTGTGGATAAATTTATCCAATATTTGTATCGATGAAAGATAACAAGTATTTCTTAAAATTAATTGAAATGCATGTGTGTAAACTGATCCGAACATAGTCGGGCCCATCCCTTGGATAAATACACTTAACCAAATAGTCATAGGAAGACAATTACAGCCTTTACTTAACCAATTAGTCATAGAAAGATAAAAGTACAATTTACAACCTACATTTCACTCAGCTACCACTTTTCTTTTTATTACTTTTTTGGGATAATATTTGGACATAGATTTTTTTTAAAATTTCCAAATATAGCAATACTTTCTTCTAAAATCTGTCCACGTCAATATTCGTTTGCAAAATGGACTAATTATTTAAACTTAGTAAATTTAAATTTTCTATATATAACTTTCTTTTTTAGGCAGTTTTAAAAAAATGATATATTTTTATATTTAATAATAATTTAACTTTAAAATATTCATTTTATCATTAGTGAAATAATTTATAGCCACATTTCAAAAGTTTTTCTTTACTTTTTAAATTTTATGTCAAGTCAAACTAACTCACATAAATTAAAATAGAGTATGTATTATCAGTTGACTGAATTTATTATCTTTAAATTCTTTCATGGTCCTCCATCTAGATTAGGGATGGGCATAATACGGTAGGTACCGATTTATTATATCAAAACAAACTTTTTGTTATCGTATTTTTGATATTATGATATGGTATATGATATATATTTTAAATCTTTTGATATTTGATATTTATAAATAAAGTATCCAAATATCAAATATCTTATCGAAATATATAGTTATATAAATAATTTATGTATATTATTATATATAATATTAACAAACATACAAGCTAGTACTTGTATAAATTCAAATGTTTTGAATATTGAAAATCAAACTTTAAAATGTCAAATCATATCGAAATTATTTAATATGAAATGATATAATTTTCTTAAAAAATAAATACCAAATTACTTGATTGAAATTTTAAATATTGTATCATACTATGCCCACCCTAATTTAAGATTGATTAGTATAGCACTATTTAATTAATGATTCTGTTACACTACCTAATATCTATGAAGCATCATTTACCTTGTATTAAGGGTTTTCAATATTGCATAGTTGAATTTGTTATTTGTTTGAATATATTCATTAAATTCTTATAATGAATGACCATTTATATATAATAAATATACACATAATAGCAATTGATCTTTACCCAGAAAGTCATTTTTCCAAAAAAAAATTATGTTATAATAAAAAACAAAATTAATATTTAAATTGAAAATCTCAAAAGATATTCATATCTCATTAAGTAAAAAAATTAATTGCTAATACATTATTAATACTTGTAATGTACCCACAAAGAATTAAACCATTTAAAGCACTCACATATTTTTAAAATAATTCAAAAAAATTAAAAACATTTTAAGTTGTAGCTGGTTCTATAAGTATGAAAATTAATGAATAAAATGGATTTGAGAAATAGCATCATTATAGCGAAATGAAAAAAACAATTAATATTTGAATAGAACGGCTCTAAAGAGGTAATGTTATTAAAGATTAGCGACATAATAATGACTATTGTTATAGGTAGGGGTGTCAAATGGGCGGGTTTAGTTGAAATTGGAGATATTAAAATGGGTTGAGATAGAAACTGGGTTGAGTCTTGATCCGCCCAAGTTTAATTTGGGCTCAAATGGGTTGGGTTCAAATGGGCTAAAAAATGGGTTGGGTCTTGACCCGCCCAATTTAACCCGATTAATCTCAATAATTTTAACATAGTGATATTTAACTTTTATAATCACAATTTGAATTTCCGTTCAAGATTTTTTTTTTAAAAAGTAACAAATGGATAGATAAATCCTAAAGATGTTAAATAGATAATAATTCATACCTTTAATATAAGAACATATCTTAGTAAAGAGTTTTAAAACAGGTTGAAATTGGAGATTGAATTGAGCTCAATTGAGGATTCTCTTAAAATGGGTTAGGCTTGAATGAGTTGAGATTGAACCCAATTCAAATTATCTTGAGCCCAACCATTAAAATTCTCAGGTTCGAGTCTCCTTGGTATGAAGTCGCCTTAGTTAGGGAGCGTTTTACTCCCAACATGAGACTTTTTTACGCGAATTTGAATTTAATCGGGCTCTAATGTGGGTATCGAACATCGGGTGGAAAACAAGATGCGAATCTGAATTTAATCGGGCTCTAATGTGGGTATTGGACATCGGGTGGGAAACCAAAAAAAAAAAAAACATGTCGAATCTGAATTTAGCCGGACTTCAATAAAGATATCGAACATCGGGTGGTTTGATGTATTTGAAATATAAGCAACATGAAATTTTTCAATAAAGTTTTTAACTCCAATTTGTAACTTTAAGGTTAGTTGTCTGATTAATCTTTTTAATTGGGCTAACTCTTTCCTTGTAAATAATTTAGATCACTGTCTTGATTTTGTCAGCTCCTTAGCCCTATGAGTTTTTCTGCAGTGAAAAATTAATTTTAAAATATAATTATTATAATAAAAATAATGTTATAGAAAATTTTGAATGTAATTAAGAAAATAGGAGCTTACTATTGTTTGAATGGCAAATAGAAATATAAAATAAAAATAGAACTTGATGATTAAATGGCACTTATTGCATTGATAGTCATTAGTCAAAAATGTTGTGCATCATTAATAATCGCTCTTCTTAATTATATATATATATATTATCTCCTAAGAATTTTCATTTATATGAAATTGATACTACTAGAAATGAAGTTTTTACCATTACAAATCAGCAGGAAGTTTGTGCTATAAAATATAATTTTTTCACTTATTTTTTGTTGAACCATCTCACAGGAAAATGTACGATGAAAAACAGATTCTCACTATCTCACTAAAAGGAAGATAGTCATTTAATAGTTAATATATAATCCAACACTATTTTTATATTTTAAAAAAACATGTCCAAGCTAGCCAGTAGCTATACTTCATAGCTTCAAAGAATTATGTAAACAATAACAGAGTCCGGAGCTAAAATGGCCAAAAAAAATGAGTATTTTTTTTAAAAGGGCAACAAAATTGAGTATGAAATCAAAAGTGTGGAGCCAGAATTTTCGATGTTCATACTTTAAAATAAGTAAAAAAAATAAACTTTGCTGGTTAGATTATAAAGTTTTGCTTCAAAATAGTCAATCTCAATTATTGATCTCTACATAGTGCTCTAAATTGTTCATACTCTTTCCCAGTTCAATATCAAATTAACCAACAATCCAAAATGAAAAATCTCAAAACAGAAAACTTACAAAATATCAATGGATAAACTAAAGAAGATGAAGTAGGACAAATATATTGACTAATAGTTTCATACACATCAAAATATGTAAAGTGGTAACTACAATTGAACTCGGCGACACTTCATCTCTTGAAATGTTTTCATAATACACTCATTAGAAACATCTTCAAATATTATTTTTTCGACATAATACACTATGCAACTATCTAAGAATTCATCATCCATTCGATTTCGCAAGTAATTCTTGATAATCTTCATTGTCAAAAAGTTTTTCCAACTATAGTAGTGGCAACAAGTAGAAGTAAAGCAAACTTCACTAAAAGAAATACGAGAAAATAATTTAAATGCTTCTTTGTCTCAACCAACTTTCTTGAAAGTTCGCAAGTCCACCCAAATTGGAGAACTTTTATCAATATCACAAAACATTAATAATGTAATTAACAAGTTGATTATCAAGAGCTCTCACGTTGGATCCATCAAAGTCATCAAGATATAATTCAGTCATTCTCATTATCTTATTTATGTCAAAACTAGAAAATGAATCAATAGGATTCAAGCAAGATACTCCATTAAACAAACCACTTATCACCTCATTACGGTCATTTAGTTCTTGTAGCTGCAAATCACTTTTTTTTTCATGTTCTTATATTTTGTCTTCAATATTATCAAATTATATAGAAAAAAAGGATAAATATACCCCGAACTATCGTAAATGGAATGCAAATACCCTTCGTCATACTTTTGGGACAATGGTGCCCATGTCGTCCAAAAACTAGAGCATATATGCCCTTCACTCTAACGGAAGACTAAATAGGGACACGTGACACAATCTCATCCTTCGATCCGATATTTAATAAATGTCGGGTCGGTGGATAAGACTATGACATGTGTATGTTCATTATCATAAAGGGTAAATATGCTCTACTTTTTGGACGACAGGAGCACCATTGTCCCAAAAGTATGACAGATGGTATCTGCATACCATTTACAATAGTTCGGGGGTATATTTGTCCTTTTTTCCAATTATATATAAGAAAATTATTAAACTTGACCGCACCACTTACATTTTTATTTATATATAAATAGTGAAAATAGAAAAGAAATAAACACAACAACAAAACGATTAAAAAAAATAATGAAGAGGAATATTAATTAATTTTTTAGAGTCAGCGCCCTTTTTTTTTAAAAATGGATAAGTCTCATTCTGACATGAGCCTTATACATAAAATTTAACACCGTCAACAACTCCATCCAAATATTGCCCTTTTGAAAATTTTGCTCAATTTTTTTACTCTTTTGACTCCGAACCCAATATTAATGCCACCAGTTTTTTTAATTTTTTATAAACAAAGATAATATATGAAATATTTAATATACATCTATATATGTAGTGGCACATCTGCTTGTCCACTATTAATTGGAGTCGTAACGAATTGAATATGATGGATAACGAAAGTAAAATATAATAATTGAAGTCTATTTTGTTTTCTATTTTGTTTATGCTTTTCATTAAACTATTTCTCAGCCATTTTAGCTTGAAAGAGTCAATACTCATGTGTCTGCTAAAACTTAAAGGAATTGTTGAGAGCTTGTGAAGTATGACTTCTATAATAATAATAATAATAATAATAATAATAATAATAATAGATATACCTCACTCCACTCCAGTGATACGATCCTATTTTCTTTTTTATATTTAAAAATTAATTTAAATTATTTTTAAGGGAAATGACTCAAATATGTCATGGAATTTTGAAAAAGGTTCATCTATATCATCCGTTAAAAGTTTGGCGCATCTATGTCATATTCGTATGACAAAAGGTTCATCCATGTCATTATTTGTTAACTGAAATGACTTTTAACGGATGACATAGATGAATCTTTTCTCAAAGTACGATGGCATATTTGATCTTTTTTCCTTTTAAAAAATGAGTTAATTAATAATGTGGCTGAATCATAATTGACCACGGATAAAAAATAGTTTTGCAAAAATCGAAACTATTTTCAGTTAACAAATAATAGCATGGATGAGTCTTATCTCAAATGGAAATGGTATAGATAAACCAAACTTATAACAGATAGCATAGATGAGCTTTTTCTCAAATTTCGATGACATGTTTGATATTTTTCCTTATTTTTAATGATAAATTTTTATAATCAGACAAATAATGACATATTTAATATAAAAATAAATAAAATTACATTCACACAATTGTATGATATATATCGTGTGTGTATATATATATATATATCACAAATTTTAAATTCAGAGAAAATATATAATTAGTAGTCCCAGAATGCCAGTCAAAATGATGCTCTCAAGTTTCAAGTCTCAACTTAAGCTAATTAAGTCAAAATTATACCGCATTTGCTTCTTAGTATTTTATTGACTTTTTATTATAATTTTTTGATAGGCTGCAAATTTCATGTTCTTCACAGTATGTTAGCCATCTTTGTTTTGTTTATTTATTATAATATTAGTTTCTTGTAGTGTTCTCTTTTTACTTTTTTAATTTAAAATGATAAAAATGGAAGTCTTATGTGGTTTATTCACTTCAACTCAGGTGGATGGCTGCTGGTCTACTAGTTAGTGGATTTTTTTAAAAAAATGATCTTAGATTTCTAACACTTTTTGTATTTTTTAAATTGACGCTGATGTGTGCTATTCGAGTTGAAGACTGTTTTTTTAGAAAAAACATCTTTATTTTGTAAGAGATTGTGTGTTGTTAGTGTTGTTTGATTTTGATTTTAGTGATTAAAAGGTTTCAGTTTAAATTATTCATTCCTGATTCTCCGTCTTAACATAAAGGTGATAAACATCACTTCTTCATTTAACTTTTTATTTTATTTTGTTGAAAATCATTCGTCTTTTCTAATTTTATTTTAAAAATCAAATTCCTCCTCCAATTTAAAATATTTGATATTTTCTCGCGTATCTTATGCAATATCTATTACACCCTTGTCATCAATCTCATTTACTATTTTATATTTTGGTAAATTTTAAACTAATTACCCAAGTCATAAATAGTTTTGTATTATAGGGGAAGTTTAGTTTTCCCTAGCTTCTTGGATATAATAAAAGTTAGGCTATTTATTACTAATATATTTGTAATTTAAATTCATATTATTATATTTATTATTACCCTTATTTAGAAGGGACAGTTGGAGAGGACTAACATAGAATAAGAAAGTTGTACCAAAAGCAAGTTAAATTGTACTTTATTTTTTTCATAGAGTACATGTACTTCTTTTTCTTTGCAAGAGAACACGTGTACTGCACATTACTCTCTCCCTCTCAAAGCAGGTGAAAGAGTATTAGAAATATTTCTTGTTGGCTGAAGGTATATCTTTGTTTATATATTTTTATTGGTGGGTATACCTTAGTTCCGTTGTTGTGAATATGAATTATTGCTAGGGCTCTTCATTGTCTTTGGCCTATATTTCGGGTATGTTGTCCCTACATAACACAGTATGTAAAGTTCTGAAGAGGAGGGATTATTTTAGAGATATCTTTTCTACTTGTAAAGAAATTGAAAAGATATTGTTGGATTTAATACTTATCTTTCGTGTGAACTTTGTGGGTTATTCTTAGATGAATTGATCAATTTGACTGGTATTACGCTCAAAGTCTATTTGAACGCCACTTGACTGTCAGGAGAGGTGGTTAAGTTGATTCAACTGATACCGATTTTGGCATTAAATACATATTTGTAATTTCTAGGCATTTTGTATTACAATTTCGAATAGCAGTATGGTATTGAAGAGAAAATGAAACTATGTGAAGAGGTGTGTTGGACTTGGATTGACGTATGGTGAAAAATGGTAAGTTGCTGACCAGGATGCTAGCTAGAGCAAAACTCATGCATTATATCTATAAACATTCATATGTGATTGTAAAAGAAATTAGACATTGATGTTTGGCTTCCCCTCCTTTTGTTAATCAATATTGCAGGTACAATATCAAAGATAGAAGAAGTCAAAGTTGGTGGTGTGTGGAATGGGAAGGACCAGTTTCTAAACATTGTATATTGTTTGGATAAGAATTGTATATTCTAGGATGCTTGCCTAATGTGTCAAATAGTGCTAGAGAAGAAACTTTTAAGGCGAGGTAAGATTTTATAGATAGATGAGAGCAATAAACATATTTCTACATTTTTCTGACTTATGCGTAGCAACAAATGTTCGAAACTACCTTATTCTATATTTTCAGTAACTAATTGGCCACTTCTTATGTTAATATTCTTCCACGTTCATCCAACATGCTTAGTAGTATTATTTAACTACATGATTTCAATAATTATTTGTAGTTTGTATATCTACGTATTTTGGTTGATTCTGGATGAATATATTTGTGGGTAAACTTATTTATTTGGTTATGTCCTCTGCCATTTTTATAAATTTTGTTAGGAAACTCTCTCATTCAATTTCTCAAAATAAGTTATCGAGGAATTTAACAAAGTATATAATAAACATGAATGTTGAAGAAGATGATAGCTAGCCACATTAAAATTGGTGAGTCATAGTCATTATTGTCACGCCTTATCTTTAGACCTCCGACTTCAACTAACTTAATGAAAATGACCTAACTATCAAACAGTCAAGATTAATTAGCAACTGTACGTGCCTTTCATTTAATCTGTCATATGGTATAATAAATGAATGTGAAAAAATATTACTTCGATCTCTAGATGTTTTAGTTTCTTTTATAATTGTCTTGAAAGTAATTACTAATAATAGTACTTCCCGTCAGGCATGAACCTGGGTTAAGCTTTCAATCAGTATATGATCGACATGACCATTAAGCTTTCAGCTGGTACTCGACACATAATAATACAACTTTAGGTTTTTTTTTTGCTTGCCAAGTTCAAATTAGCTATGAACCTGTCACGTAAATTTGACATTGCCTGCAATTTGAAAATCCTCCTAGCCGTCGGTCTCCCTTTGCAAATAATCCTAATGACTCCTTTTGTTCTTTAGTTATGTTATACTTGAAAGTATTTACTGCTTTATTTTCTCCTATTTATAGTTGTGGAGTCATCATTCAAGTATTGTTTTATTAGCTTGCTTTATTTTAGGATAACCTTAAGTTATTACTTCAAATTTCTTTATGGATCTTTCTATGTTTTATGTTTGTTCTTAATATATTCAGTTTATTTTGATTTCTGGAGAGAACTATACTCTTATTCTGATTATTGATCTTTTGTGAAAATTCATGACACGAAAGCATTATGAAAGTTTACAACGCTGCTTCCGTGTGTACATAATGACATGGATGAACATGATTCTCCTTTTGTATGGGAGTCTTTGCAACTCACAAGAAAATCATGGTTAATACTTGATTTATATGCAAGAAATGCTTTAGTAAATTTGTTATTGAAAAATTTCGATACAAGATTATTCAATATCTTACTTGCTCATTTTCCCTTCTGGTTCATTCTGAAATCTTAGGTAGAGTTGTATGCTTTCCAATGCACATATTGTTGTTATTGACTGAGGTGATCAAGTTGAAGAGTGAACATATTGGTGGGAGCTTTTTCTAAAAATAGTAGATGTTAGTTTTCCCCCAACAATTTCATGCAGCTAGCTATTGTTGTTTGTTCCTCTTTTGTTAGATTAATCTGATATCCGGTTAACTCTACTGATGTGAAACGCATTACGAGTGTTTATGAAGTATGTGCTAGAAGTGAACCAAAAACGTAGAGTGCAAATCTTAGGATAGTGCCTTGAGTAAACACTAGCTTCTGGATCTCTTTTTTAAAAAAAAAACATATGAGGTGGTGTGGTATAGAAGGCATTTTTGTGATACAATATCATGTCCAACCAACATTTTTAAAAGCTTTTTCATATTATTTTTTTCGAATGTATAGTGGTTTGACTCAACTTTGAGAGATAATTGTTGATGTTTTAATATTCTTCAAGATTGTTGCAACTGATATTCATGTGAAATCCTGGCAGGGGACCATTCATATGAAAAGTATTTTTAGCTTCCACTTGTTTATAATTGAGTTGCATCTATATAGTCAAGATGTTGGGTTTGTGCTTGAGCACAAGTCATAACTCCTTTAGCTTATTTATAAGTCAACATGAGATAGACTAATTGTACATAATTCAATGCAAGTTGTAGCATGTATTGAGCCCCATGTCATTTTCAATGACTAATTGTACCGGATTCAATGTAAATTGTATTATGTATTAGCCACTTCATCAAATAAATTACATTATTTATTTTCATTTATTCTTCTTTAGCTCTACAAATATTAGTACAAAGTCATTTTGCTAAATGTAGAAAAACTATTTAAATTGTATTGTTACTAAAAAAAATAAAAATGAAAACCAACCGTGTTGGGCCCGTGCTAAGCACGGGCCATGACCAATCTAGTATAATATAAGTAGAATACTCTTTTAATTTTGTCATTGTTTATTAATAAAAAAAATCTACCACAAAGAAAGTCAACAAGACAATCTGCTAAAAAGAAAAAGAAAAAGAAAAGACAATCTGCTAATTAACATTAAAACCTGTCACTTTAATTTTCATCTAAAATGCCTAGATTTATCTTTGGAAGAAAATAGACTGTCTTTTTAATCTAATTTGATCACAAAATAGATTTTGGATCAGTTTCACAACAAATTATGGGATTTCCCCCATTTTGATTATACGCCTCAACTTTGCAATATACATATATTCCTCGTTATAAAAATGACTTACATATATTTTTATGAAAAAATTTATGTAACAAATAAAAAATTCCAACTTATTAATGGAAAACAGTTATAGTTTAAAAATATTATAAAAAAAAACACTATATAGTTTTTATAGCAACCTCTCTTCCTCTCTCCCTTGCCTCTCCTCCATCTCTCTCTCACCCTCTCCATTTATGTGAAAGTTTTGTATTTTATTTCAATTGTATTCGAATTTTTTTATTATTTATTACAGTAAATTTTTATTTGACCTATGTTATTTCTAGCGAAGTTCAATTTTGATTATGTAATATCTTGTTTGACTTTCTTGAATTTTTTTTCTTTTAACATTGTATAAAAAAATGTTTATGAGTATTTATATAACTCTGATACATCATATGTATATACAACTATATACTATTTATACAGTATTGATACATAACATAAATATTTATACATTACCGATATATTAAATATACATGTCGTCATTTTATTAAAATTTTTTGAGTAAGTAACATCAGTCCACCAATTTAGTGCCTAATTACGTGCCTTCACTTAAGTTAACAAAATTACCTTTCGTATCATATTTTTGTCGCAAGATACATGTATCAGGCACATTCAAATCCACTACAACAAATATGATATATAGCTACGAAATTATTAGCTACGACATCAAATTCGTCACTAATTGTTCGCTTTTAGTGACAAAATTTACTTTCTGTGCTTAAATATATGAGACACATACTTTTAGTGACGAAACATAAAAATATGTAGCAAAGTTTTGTCCACTAAAGTTTTCCACCAAAAAATTAATTGGCGCCATTTGTTAAGTAGTGTTAGTCACGAAATTAAAGTTATCAGTGACACATTATTTCGTCACTAATAATGTATCTAATTCATGACAAATTATTTTTTGTCTTAAAATTTATTAGTTTTTGCACACAAAAAAATTTCATCTAAAAAAATATGTTGTTACAATATCGACAAATTAGAGTTCGTAGTTAAATATTATAAGTTTTAGCTATAAAAATTTAGATTTAATTATGACATTTATTTTCGTCACTAATAATATAAATAATTGGTGACAAAGATTTTATTGTCTCTAATCAATCTGTACAACAAAAAAATTGTCACAAAATATGTAAGGTGTTAAATAGTGACGACTTTAAATTTGGATTGAATAATTCAACTATTTGCTACGAAAAAAATTCATAGCTAAATATAATTTTTTGGCTACAATTGTTCATAATTACAAGTGACAAATTGCAAAAAGAATAATACAAGTGCTTCATAAGAAATAGACAGAGTCCATTCGTTAATTGGCAAGGGAAAATATTAAAACCAATGAATTCGGGCAATTTTGTAAAAATGAAAAAGTTCACTTCATCAATTTTCTTAAATTATACAATTATAAAATGCATCATTTGAAAAATACAATCCAGGTTATAAGTACTGTGAGTGGGGTACGATTCTACCACTATATTGCTAATATTTGTTGGTTTAACACTTTTGTTTTTTATTTGATACACTTTAATCGATAAAGACGATAGAAAAAATAATTTCTCAAGTCTTGGTGCTATTTTTTTAACGTGTCTATTGATTTGTGATTGGTAAACTCCATAGACTAAATCGATCTATTTGCTTCTGCCTAAAAATATGTACATATTTAATAGTAATTCCACATACGTACGTAGAACAACTATACAGAGATAACATCGACTTACAAACTTAGACTTTGCAAAGGTGTAAATATTTCATTAATTTCTATCAACTTTTTCCATCAGTGTGAAAATTGAAATAAACTAAAAAAATGAAAGCGCAAATGAAAGAAATGAACCAACTAGGATTTCAAATATATTATGATGAAGTACTATAGTTATGGGTATGAATATTTTTTCCAAAACAATTGATTTACTGATCGA
The DNA here is from genome assembly GCF_900185275.1 of Solanum verrucosum. NCBI lineage: Eukaryota > Viridiplantae > Streptophyta > Magnoliopsida > Solanales > Solanaceae > Solanum > Solanum verrucosum. The sequence continues at coordinate 488,420 of NW_026019839.1, read as the reverse complement.
ACGGAACCGATTATTCAATTTTTTTAATAAAATCGAAAGTTTAATTTTACATAAATTTATAATTGTACTAAATAATTTATTAAATTTATAAAAATAAATAAATGACATGACAGAATTGTACTGAACATATTTAAAGATATTTTAAAAAATATACAATTTAATTAAAATACAATATACATTTGAATGAATTGTGGGTGGTAAATTTTATGCATTTGTGTATGTGTATAAATAATCATATAATATATTATTTATACGAAAGTTAAATTTGAAAGAAGTGAATGAAGTTAAAAATAAAATAAAAGTGAGAGACAAGAGAGAGTTGATCAGATGGTAAGCACTTCTCACTTCCAACCTTAAGGTTGTGAGTTCGAATCCCCAAGAAAGCATAACGTGGGAACCCCTCCTGGGGAGGGGTTAAAAAAATTGATGGGAGATAATAGGAACATTAACCTTTTTTTTATAATAACAAATTTATCCCTAATTAATACATTTAAGAATAAAATAAAAAAAATTTATAGAAAATATAGTCATTAGTGACGAAACAAGATTTTGTTCAACTACGAAATACATATTTAGAAACAATTGATGTCGTTAGTAATTGAATTAAAATAATCAGTTATCCAATTATTGTTTCAAATTTTTCTTATTATTTCATAATGTCTTCCACTGTCATTCACTCCGTACAATGAATTTGCCAAAGTCCTTACCTGCAATGGAAAATCTTTAAAAACCAGATACAAATCATCATGTATCAGATACATATTTTGTGTATTTGTTAAAGTGACAACATGCATCAGATACATATTAAACATGTATCTGATCTAGTGATAATAAATATAAGATACATATTTCATGTATTTGGCACAGTGACACCAATAGCATTCGATACATACTTATGAATCTAATACAAAAAAGATTCTTTAGTCACCAAAGTAGTTTAATAAAACTCTAAATCTATAAACTTTTAAGAAAAGAACTAAGTATAACTATTCAAAATTAGAAGAACGTGAGAGGGGGAATGTAACGACTTGATTCCGTCGTTAGGGAAAAGCCAATGAGAAAAGAAAAACTTTTGGGTAGTGACGTGAGAATTCCTAGCCTAGTCCAAATTTGGATGAAATTTGAGTCGTGAGAGGTTTAGGGAAATTTGGTAATGAGCGAGAGATTTAATAATGGATTTGATGACATGAGTGGATAGCCAAGACGTTAAGGAACCCGTATGACTTTACGAAATTGAATTCGGGCGAGTAGAACTTCCGAAACTGACCTTAGCGTGAACAGGTAGTTTTTGAATGTCATGATTTAAAAGTGTGTTGTGAAATAGGGGTTTGAAACTCTAATTCCAACGTTTTGTCTCCGCACAAGCTGCCAAGGAGGGATTTATTCCGCTAGGGCGGGGCCGCTGTGGCGGAACGGGGTCTGCCGTAGCGGCCCAGTCGCGACTTAAGTCGGGATTAAACCCTAAAACGTTATTTTTCTACAAGTTTCGTTCTTGAGAGCTAAGAGACGACCCAGGGCTATTTCTTGAAGGTTTTCCATCTCTTCTAGCACTAAAGGTAAGGATTTTACTCCCCTTATCCGTTTTTCGATCCGTATAGCTTAGATTATTGGATAATTATTATTGGAGAAAGGTTTTGATCTGAAGTTAATTGTGGAAAAAACCCTAAATTGGGTATTGGGATCATGGGTTGGTCTTGGATTATTGGGTTTGTTATAATCCGGATAATTAGACTTTAATTTATTGATTCTTGTGTATATTAATTTTTTGTAGACCTAGAACAAGCAGAAATAATTCGGAAAGGGAAGATTCAAGTGTCTTAGGGAGATTCAAGCTTGATTTTGAGGTAGGTGATGGTTTGATTTTATGTTTGTGTGATATATGTCGATTGATTGCTATATTGTATGCATGCGTGTATGCAAATAGGAAAATGTGGAAACGAACCTAATGAAATGATTATATGTGAACAATACATGCCATGAACCTGATTACTTGATTGTATGATTTGAGTACTGTTCATTATGGATGTGATTGTGATTGTGGTTGTGCTGATTAGATCGGGTATCACGTTCCGACACATACATTGAATCGGATGTCACGTTTTGACACATACATTGAATCGGGTGTCACATTCCGACACATATATTGGATCAGGTGTCACGTTCTAACACATACATTGGATCAAGTGTCACGTTCCGACACACTAACAGTTTGGGTTTGGGTTCCTTGAGAGAACCACTTGTGATTGTTATGCTTATGGCTACTTGTCATTGATAATGGAAGATTGTATGTTGCTCTGGAATGATAACTGAATTGTATTATGTATATGTGTGCTTATTATATTGTGATTGTTTGTTGTATAATGTGCTTATGGGAGTACCCACGTGATCCTACCAGTACATTGTGGTTGTGTACTGATACTGCACTTGCTCTTTCTTTGTTGAGTACAGGGCATCTTCATGTGGCTACTGACATACCTCATTTAGGAGATCACTGATCAAGACCGAATTCAAGGGTGAGCCAGTTCTTTTAGGCTGCCATGAGTTCTCTTTTTGCTTAGTCCATTTTCTTCGGACTTAGACTAGTACTTTAGATATTCGTTTGTTTAGTTTCGGGGTTGTACCCTTTTTTCTTAGACTTGTTGAACTTTAGAGTTTTGGTACATTGACTTTCAGGTTCTATGCGTTGTTTTCGCAAATGTTTAGTAAAGGTTTGTCAAACTTTCGGATTTTATGGGAACTCCACCTTATTTCTGCATTTAAACATACTTTGTATCTTTAAATGTCTAGTTTCGTGTTAGTTGGTTAATAGTAATGGTTCTCCCACAAGAGGGTTAGTGTGGTTGTCAATCACAACAGTCTGGATCGTGACAAAGTTGATATCATATCCCTAGGTTCGTTGATCTCAGTGTACCAAAACGAGTCTAGTAGAGTCTTGCGAAATGGTACGGAGACGTCTGTACTTTTCTTCAAAAGGCTATAGGACTTTAGGATATCTTTATGTTTTCTTTTGTCTCCTTTCGTGCTATAATTTGATTTCAATTGGTATCTGGCGATCCAAATTTGTATCTAGCATCCTTCACTCTTCGATCCACAGATAGTTAACACTAGATTTAATGGTGTCCGGCCCGCATCTCCCGTCTATGAGCCAGCTGAGGGGTCCGGCGCCAGAGGTCGTGCTCGAGCAAGGGGTAGGGGCAGAAGAAAAATGGAACCCGCTAGGGGTGGAGCCCCAACTGAGAATGTTCCAAGGGAAGATGCCCATCCTGCACCGCAAGAAGAGGTAGAAGAGAATGTGGAGATTGAGGATGAGGAAAATGTTAGACAGGAAGAGGATGCACCGGCTATGTCACGACCCGAGAGTACCCCCTAGTCGTAACATGGCGTATTCGACCCCGAAGGGGCCTTATACGAGCCACATAGTCATTCATTGCATTCAATAATGAAAATAGTGCGGAATAAAAAAAAACTTATTTACATCCACACATTTATACTTCTTAAAACAACTTTAAAAACACACAGCGGAAGTCTAAGTCTCACATGGCCATCTTAGACACAGTCGCAAAACATAAGTAGGGACACGGCCCTTTACAATCAAAAGAAGTCTATTAAGTCTATTACATGAACAAAAGGACTTAAAAGTCTTATCCTCGAATCCATGAGGACATACCAAGTCTTGGAGGAAAGCAATCCAACACTTCAAACTAGCTAGGAGTGATCACTTGCCGGAACCTACACTTATAGAAAATAGAGAAATATGGAATTAGCACAATTAAGTACTAAGTATGATGACCATGCAAAACATGTTTTAAAAAGGGACATTTTAGTTAGAAACCATGCATTATGCCACCTTTTTGAAATATCATGAACAATAGTATAAAAGACATACAAGACAAGCATAACATCAAGTAAGTCATAATATCACCTTTAAACAATATCAACATGAAAACCTTTACCTTGGACCTTCACCTCAAGAAACCCTTATGCTATACCTCGTGCAATGTATGGATGACGTCCCATACCACCATCCATACTAAGGCACCACATTTAGGTCACTTAAAGTAACTTATCATTCCTTCTTTCACCTTTGCACAATATTCATACATAAGAGGTATATCATTAATTAAGACATGACAAGGGAAAATAACTCATAATATAACCCAAGTATAGCATGCATCTCATATTAAACATTCGAGAGCCAACATTCTTTAATAACCTCATTTAGGGCACATTTGTGTCACATACATTAGGATTTAGAGAAACTCACTATGACCCTCTCCAAGCCTACTCGTGCAATGTATAGGTAGCATCCCATACTACTACCTACACTTTGTAGAGCTTATCAAGAAACCATAATAAAATCTCACATGATGGGAAGTAAGCGTTTAACCGACATAGACCATGAGAGCTTGTCATGGAATCCGGTGTCATAAGTCCCCACACCGTAAAGAGGTGGTCTACTTGCCTAAGGAAGACCGGTATATAGCTTAATGGATCCACTAGCTTCCTATGCGGGCACATAGTTTATGGGATAAGGTAGACGATCATTGAAACTCATGCCTAACTGTCGGGGGAGTTTCCATCTAACCAAATCCGCTCGGTGCTTAGCCTACATTCCCATAGAATAGTTCATTACTTTGACATCATCACACATGAAAGGGTGCCATAAGCCTACCGATTCAAGGTACATTATTTAACACATGAAAGGGTGCCATAAGCCTACCGATTCAAGGTACATTTAGGAAAGCTCATTAACTCCTCTTGAAAGGGTGCCATAGGCCTACCGATTCAAGTCTCATCATTAACCTTTATGGAAAGGTGCCATAGGCCTACCGAATCCAAGGTTCATTACTTATCATTAATGGAAGGGTGCCATTAGCCTACCGATCCAAGGTTCATTATAAGCATGTGTGGAAGGGTGTCATTAGCCTACCGATCCAAGGATTCAACAATCAACAATATAATCATTTATACAAGAAAAGGATGCATAAGCCCTACCAATTGAAGGTATACTTTACATTGAAGAATCCTTCATATTCTATCATCAACATTCATGAGTGTCAAATTGAGAAATAATCTTTCAATAGTAACACATTTACATTCATAACATGATCACATTATCTTCATTGAACTCTCATTCATACAATGTCATGATAACACTTCAATTTCCTATACTATGCCTTCAAGGTCATGGTCACAATATAACAAACAAGTAAACAATTCTAAGTCAACATTAGCTCCTCATGTCTTGCCTTTAAGGCCATGGTCACAATACATTCCATAATTAAACACCTCCACCATAAGTGGATCAAACCAAGCAAGAACAATTTTATCCCTAATATGAGATTAAGTCAACTTACCATCCTCCAAAACCATAATAACCATTACTCAATTCCCAACAATTCTATCACCACAAGGTGATTCACCCATAATTTGCCCATAAGGCCACAATCCTCAATTCATCCATATACCAACAATTCATCAACATTAAATCATAGGCATTGAACCCACTTCATAAACAAATTCAAGTCTTTTAATGAAAACATGGGTTCTTGAAGAAGTTTCATATAAAATCATCTTAAAATCATAAATACAACTTCAATTCACCAATATAATGACTTTGAAAACATTTTACCCATGAACCCATAACTAGAATAGAAAATAGAAGTTTTGTTTTTTGAAGACTTTTGAAACCCTTTTTAATGGACCCCTTGAAGGAAAGATAATCAAGGATCAAGGGTCACCATACCTTTGCTATGATTCCCCAAGAAAATTGATGAAGAAAGCCTTGAATCCAAGCCCTAGCTCCAAGTTCTTCTTCTTCTTAATGGAGGATTGTAGAGAGGGAAATGTTTTTAGGGATGGGAATTGGATTATGGTATCTAGGAAATAATATAAGTCCTTTGAAAAAAAGTGTCCAACACTTAGAAAAATTTTCAGGCGGGTGAACAGTAATGAACAGTAACATTAGCTACTGGAATTTGCATTTTCTGCCGGACAGACTTTACGAAAATGGGAATAACTTCTTCGTCCGAACTCCGAATGAGATGAAACGAAGTGCGTTAGGTAGCTAACTCAAAGGGCTTTCCATGGATATATTATGGTCACCCAAATAATTTGTGTGCTAGGAGATATGACCCTCCAAAGTAGACCCTCGAAAAAGGCTTCACTTGGAAATTTCGGATTTTGATACGGTTGCTCTAAAATTTGGGTTAGACCCATTTCCCACTCAATTTGACCCCCTAAACAAGAATATGAAGTCGAATTTTCGAAAAACGAAACGGATCTTTTAGTATACCGCTAAACAAGTTTCCGGTAACTTCCGAAGCACATTTTTAAGAACTTTTGGGTCAAATTCAAATATAATCATTTCATTAAGTTCTCGACTCCAAACTCACATGTGAGGCTCTAGTTTCACTCTATCATTTTCCGAGTCGTTACAGGCTAGGAATACCGGCGTTCCTCCCTTAGACCCATTGTTAGCTCAGTAGATCATGTCTTTTCTGAAGGGGTTGGTCTGTCCTGGAATCCTTCCAGTAGTGCAAGCTACTCAACCTCCGATCAACCGCCCCGTGTAGATGGAGCGGTAGTCACTAGTGTCTTTTTCTATCCTTTGTTGGGTCCAGTGATGACTGGTAATGAACATTGGATGTTGACTAAGTTTCTGAAATTAAAGTCGCCTGTGTTCCATGGTTCTGAGAGTGAGGACACCTATGAGTTCATCTTGAATTGTTATGAGAGGCTTCATAAGTTGGGTATTGTCCATCAGCATGGATTAGAGTTTGTGACTTTCCATCATCATGGTGAGGCTAAGCAGTGTAGAGAGCTTATGTGAAATGCAGATCGTCAGCTTACCCCCACTCACTTGGACACAGTTTCATGCTCTGTTTCTGGAAAAGTATGTGCCCGGACTTTGAGAGATCGAAAGAAGGATGAGTTTATAGCTTTGAAGTAGGGTGGTATGTTTGTACCTGCTTATGAGGGTAAGTTCCATGTTTTGTCTATAAATGCTACACAATTAGTGAATACTGAGGAGGAGAGGATCTATCTATTCGTCAAGGGACTGAACTCCGAGTTACAGGTATTGTCTGTTCACATGACCTCTGCAGGGAAAAGTTTTAATGAGGTGACAGACTTTGTGGAAAAAGTTGAAGGATTAGACACGATGGACATGCCAAGGCTTTAGTTAAGAATCCTAAGAGCATGGGTAACTTTCATGGTTCCTACTCCAGAGGTTCATGTAGGCCGACACTTACAGCCCAACCAATTTAGTTCGCTATGCCCGCTTCTACAGGTAGTTACTTGAGAACTCCACATCAGAACTTTATGCAGGATAGCCAGGGAGCTGCACATTCGGCGGGCAATATGCATCTTTTTATCGCACTTGCTATAATTGTGGAGAACCTGGGCATATAAGGAGGGATTGTCCCCAACCGTGCATGTTGGATTCCACGCAACAGTAGACTAGAATAGTGGTACTCGCGGGCAACGGTAATAATAGTATAGGACGTCCATAAGGTGGGCAAAAAGGAAATCAGCGAGGCCGTGGATGTTGGGGAAATGGTAATGCAGGGAGAGGAGCGGTACAACCAGGCAAAGAGGTCGCCCATCAAGATGACTGGGCTCAGTGTTATGCCTTTTCGAGCAAAAGTGAGGCAGAGTCTTCTAACGCAGCGATCACATGTACTATTCTCGTAGGTGATTGGATGGCTACTGTTTTGTTTGATTCAGGTTCTACTTATTCGTATATGTCAGTTCAGTTTGCCTTGGGATTTGATATGATTTTTGATGTACTTGATGCCCTTATCCATGTTTCTACCCCAGTTGAAGAGTATGTCATAGTCACCCATGTCTATCGTGCTTGTCCTATCTTGTTTATGAGTTTTCAAACTTAGGTAATTTGGTTATTTTTTATATGACTGACTTCGATATAATCTTAAGCATGACTTGGTTGTCTCCCTATTATGTTGTGCTTAATTGTAATACTAAGTTTCTGACTCTAGAGATCCCGAGTAGGGAAAAGTTAGAGTGGGAAGGGGCGTACAAGCCAAATTATGCCAGCTAAGGTCATATCCTCCATTTGGGCTAAGAAACTGGTGGGGCAGGGTTGTTTGGCTTATTTAGCTCATATTCGGGATGTTGAGGTCGAGTGTCCCTCTATCGAGTCTATTCATGTGGTGTCAGAATTTAGAGAAGTGTTTCCTACCGATTTGTCTGGTATGCCTCCGGATAGAGATATAGATTTCTGCATTGACTTGGAACCTCTATTCCTCCGTATCGCATGGCTCCGGTGGAGTTGAGAGAGCTTAAAGATCAAATTCAAGAACTTCTTGATAAAAGATTCATCCGTCCTAGTGCTTTACTATGGGGTGCTCCTGTCTTGTTTGTTAAGAAAAAAAGTGGTAGTATAAGGATGTGCATAAACTATCGACAATTGAATAGGGTCACCATTCGGAACAAGTACCCACTGCCTCGAATAGATGATATTTTTTACCAGTTGCAGGGTGCATCAGTTTTCTCTAAGATTGATCTAAGGTTTGGCTATCATCAGTTACAGATTAGGCATGAGGATATACCAAAAATGGCATTCAGGACCCACTATAGGCACTAAGAGTTTTTGTGATGTCGTTTGGGTTGACAAATGTGCCTGCAACTTTCATGAGTTTGATGAATGGTGTGTTCAAACCATTTCTGGATTCATTTGTTATTGTCTTCATTGATGACATTTTGGTTTATTTGAAAAGTAAGGAAGAGTATGTCGACCATCTTCGTATTGTTCTGGGTGTTCTTGGGAGGCAAACGTTGTATGCTAAATTTTCTAAGTGTGAGTTCTGGTTGACTTCAGTTGCCTTTTCGAGACATGTAGTTTCAAGAAATGGCTTGAAGACCCCATTCATTAAAATCATGAAAGCTGCAGGCACATTGGTCAAACCAAAAGACAACCAAAAACTCATAGTGCCGCGAGTTCTAAATGTCGTCTTGGGCACATCCTCAGGCCTAATTTTCAACTGATGGTAGCCAGACCTTAGATCAATCTTGGAGAAAACTGAAGCACCTTGCAATGGTCAAAAAGATCATATATTCGAGGTAAAGGATACTTGTTTTGAATAGTGACCATATTCAATTGCCGGTAATCTATACACATTCTCATACTACCATCTTTTTTTAACAAACAAAACTTGAGCACCCCATTGGGAAGAACCAGGACGAATAAATCTCTTATCAAGAAGCTCTTGGATTTGAGCCTTAAGCTCTCTTAATTTTGCTGGAGCCATGCGATATGGAGGGATAAAAATGGGACGCATACCAGGTTCTAAATCAATGCAAAAGTCTATATCCCTATCCGGAGGCATACCAGACAAGTCATTAGGAAACACTTCTCTAAATTCTGACACCACAGGAATAGACTCAATGATTGGAGTCTCAATCTCAACATCCTTAATATGAGCCAAATAAGCCAAACAACCCTGCTTTACCAGTTTACTAGCCCGAATGTAGGATATGATCTTAGCTTGCTTAGGCTTGTACACCCCTTCCCGCTATAATTTTTCCCTTCCCAGAATTTCTAGAGTTACAAACTTAGTAATACAATTAAGCAAAGCATAATAGGGGGACAACCAAGTCATGCCTAAGATTATATCAAAATCAGTCATATCCAAAATTACCAAATCAGCCCAAGTCTGAAAACCTATAAACAAAATAGGACAAGAATGATAGACATGGGTGAGTATGACTGACTCTCAAACTGGGGTAGAAACATGGATAGGGGAATCAAGTATATCACAAATCATAGCAAATTCTAAGGCAAATAGCACGGATACATAGGAATAAGTAGAACCCGGATCAAATAACACATTAGCCATTCGGTCACATACAAGAATAGTACATGTGATCACTGCGTCAGACGCCTCTACCTCATTCTTGCTCGGAAAGGCATAACACTGATCCCTATCATCTTGACGAGCCACTTCCCTGCCTTGTTGCACGTTTCCCCTGCCTGCATTACCATTTCCTCTACCTCAACGGCCTCGCTGATTACCTCATCGCCCACCTTGTGGACGCCCTTGACCATTATTACCATTTCCTATAAGTACCACTGCTCCAGGATGCTGCTGCACGGAATCTAACACACGTGAGTGTTGACACCCAATTTTGACCCTCCCCAATATAAATTAATCATCGAGCTTCCTAAATTCCAAATGATTTGAAATAATTGGCTTTATAAAATTCAAAACAATTTTCAAGTCATTTTAAGTAGTTTTGTCATTTTTATAAATTGTGAAATAATAAATATGATATTTTATATAATTATGTGTCTAATTAGTATATTTTATGAATGTTCAAAAATTGTCTCAAAAGGATTTTAGTTTTATTTAAATATTTGACTATTTAGTTTAAATTAATTAATAGCTTATATTTCGAGTTAATTAGTTTATAATTAAGTTAGTTATTATATAATTATGTGTCTAATTAGCATATTTTATAAATATTTGAAAATCATCTCAAAAAGATTTTGTTTTAATTAAATATTTGGTTAATTAGTTTAGTTATATAATAGTTTATATTTTTAAATCATTCGGTTTATGATTAAGTTAATTATTTCATTTCATTAAGTTTAAGAAGCTCCTTAATTAATCTTAGATTTTAGCCGAATTTGTAAATTAAATTCAATTCGGCCATATTGTGAATTCTATGGCTATAATTGCAATTCATTTAGCCATTTTATATTTGCAAATCTAGTCCTTTCCATTACAAATTTTCACTACCATTTTACCCCACCCTTGAACCCATTTCAATACCCATTAAAACCACAACAACAAATACCCATTCCCAGCCCATTCCATACGCCCCTGCCCACCAATTTCCCATTCTAATCTCTAATTACAGCAGCCCCATAATATGACAACAATAATACCCAGCCCATTAACAATACGTACAACAATTCCAATACAACAACCGACCCAAACCTTCTGCCCAATGCAAACATTATAATATTCCTTCTTCTTTTTTTTCTTCACTAACCCACCTCAATTAGTTTCCCAATACAAACAACAATACCAAAAAGACCCCTAGGTGCTTCTTCTTCACGCAAAGTTACAGAGAAGCCCAGAAAGGACAGCAGCTCCAACGTTCTCAAATAGCGATTCCTTGTCTTCTTCCTCACGTCCCTCTCAACTCGTACAGTCGCAGTAGGCACGCGTTTCTCCCCTTTCCCCTTTCGGAATGGGGAGAAAATTTTAGAAAAGCATGTCTCCCCCAAAATGGTGAAAGGGATTTCGAGTTTGAAATTTTGGAATTGTGCCCTTGAGTCCGTTTTTCATGGATTTCCCTCCCAAATCCGAACCCTAGCATCCCTCTATATAAACTCTCTTCTTTCTCAAAAAAAGGGGGGATTTTTATTTTTTTTCGATTAGAAAATTGAGGCTCAAAAAGAGTGTTGTTTTTTAGAACCAAAATTTCTACATAAGAGATTTGAAGCGATTCTTTAGTGAAGAACTTTTGGTCACTTTTCATCAATACATATAAAAGTTGATAGAGATAAAAGTGGCAAGTCTCAAAGGTCATACAAAAAACATATACCAAGTATATTCGTCTTAGCGTCTCTCTTTGGTTGCTGGGAATTTTGCCGGAATCTTCGGAGTTCTCCGGAGTCGTTGGTGGAAAAATCATTGTCCTCTGCTCGTTGTCCTGTTTGCTGCACCTCGAAAGGTAACCCCCCGATTTCAGTTCATATCTTGGTGGTTTAGTGTGTTGGTATGATAACTGTTGAGTTAATTGAGTGATAGGAATTCAAGTTGTTTCGATTTATTTATTTATAGCTGATTGTGTTGCCTATCGCTGTTCTTATCTTGCATTAACTTTTGGAGCACTGTAAATCTGGTTAGCCATTTAAGAGATATAGCTTAAGCTTTTTTTGACAAAAGTATGGTGATATATGTTCCTATTTGCTTAGCTACTAATACCTTGTTTTATCCTTTCGCTTCTGAAACAATTTGGTCTTGATGCTTGATGAACTTTTTTTTATTTTTTATTTTTATCATGTAGCATAGTAAGTCAGAATAGAGTTTTATTTCTCTAAAATGTCCAACAATGGTGCTCCATATAATGCAAAATGAATTTAAGGATTTTGTTTTTCGACTGTAGGTATCATTTGCTAGCTTGCTCATAGTTATTCTTCTTCATTGGTAGTGTAGTATATGTTTTGTTGTGGGATTTTATCTTAGTGCCAAAACAGTAGCTAGTTTGTAGTAAACATATTTTCTTGATTGATTAGTTTTATCTTTGTGGTCACTTTAGCATTTGCTTGAGGTTGTTGCCGGCTAATTAATTCAAGAAAGGAGTTAAATCTTTTTTTTTCTATTATATATTTACTTGATGTGCTGAAGTTTGTGTCTCTGTTGGTCACTATCATTGCTTGATCTCACCGTATTGCCTATATTCCCTTTTAAGCTTCTTTTAATCTGGTATAGTTGTGGTAGGTTATATATATATATACATATATACACATATATGTATTTTTTATTTTTTATTTTATTTTTATTATATATATATATATATATATACACATATATGTATTTTTTATTTTTTTATTTTATTTTTATTTATTTTTATTTTCTTGATATCTGTTTGATATGATTAAATTGGTATTGAAACAGCCGGTTATACATATGCTCTTATATCCATGCTTTAAATAGTAGCCGAATTATTTGCCGTTACTTTATATCAAATCTGCATAATTGAATTTTATTTGATTTGAACCTGTATGTACTTTACTTCCACCTTAGCATGTTTGCTTATTTTATTTTATTTTATTTTATTTTTTTACTATTGTTTTAGCATTTTGATAGTTGAGCATGTGGAGTTAGGAATGTGTAGTTGTCCATTCAATTTTTATTTTTATTTTATTTTATTATTTTATTTATTTATTTATTTTTCTCCTCTCAGTATGTCTCCTTAAGTGTTAAGCAATATGGCTTTCTCTCTGTTTATTGTAGCAATCCACGGCCTATCATTTTTTAGGGATCGAGTTAAACACCTTTAGTTTGGTGTCACATTTTATCTCGGAAAGCATCTGCAAAGTCAACTTAAATTGTTTGAATTTGTTCTGCTTAATTATCTTAATTTGCTTATGCTTATCCCCGGGAATTGTGTCTTTAAAAGAGGAAAAGAGAAGGTTCGATTGGCTAGCTTCTAATTTGTGAACATGAACATATGTGGAATATATATAAAGATTACTGTCAAAATGTGTTGTTGCCATGCCATCAAGTGTGTCATTCCTCTTATTGAATAATCTTGCCTTATTTGTGAGTTTTATAGTTATTAGTATGGATATTAATCCTTTTTCTTCCTTTTCTTGTTTCATGTGATATTGAATGAGCTCATGGAGCTCTAGTGCCCCTCTTTCCATTCCCATGGGCCATGGAGGCCCAAAATCGCATTTCCCTCGAGTCGTATTTAAAAATTCAAGTCCCAACAGACTAAGGCGTACAGGTCCCGAAGTCGAGGAAAATATTGGAGCAGATTAGAGAATTGAAAGATTGGGCCAAAGGCCCACTTTTAATTCCAAAATTTGTATTTTGTTATCTATTGGGGCCTAAGCCCATTTAGTTGCTATTCTTATTTTGTTAGAAGCTTAAGACAGGTGAAAAATTGGGCCTAAAACCCAAAGAAAAAAAAAATATTTCTTTAACGTTAGTGTAGGACAGGTGCAGGTGGCTCAAATGGGCCGAAGGCCCAATATGAAAATGGGCCCAAGTGCCGGCCCAGGCGGATAGGAAAACCGGATTTGGGCCCAAGTTCCTTTCTCTCTTTGTTTTTTTATTATATTTGTTTGCTCGTTATTATTTGCTATTAATCTTAAGGTTTTAAAAAAAATTCAAAATCCCCAAAAGACACGTATTCTGAATTAATCACTTAACTAAATTATTCGTCTTTTACTTCACTTAAATAGTAAATAAATAATTTCACTTAGGTAATATTTCAATATTTCCCCTTTTTCCCTTAAAAATAGTTCAAACTATCAAATAGTTCATTTTTTGCAAGTTAAAGTTAAGTCGAATAAAATTTAGCCAAATAGTTAATCGTCGGATAACCACATTAGTGGATATTCTAGATGCCTTAAAAACCTTCCTAGAATATTAATAGGAACCTCGAACCCCCTTAATAGTTTTCAATAGATTTACTATTTTAGTCTTTTGAAAACAATAGTTTTCTTGATTTTTTCTTAAAAATTAAGTGGCGACTCTAAACCAGTCCAAAATATCTTTTTAAATAAAACAGTGAGCGGGGACAATATCTTCTCATATGTCCTGGTTCACCACAGTTGTAACATGTACGATCAAAAGATGGCATGCAGCCTGCTGAAGGTGCTACTCCTTGGCTATCCTGAATCAAATTATGAGATGAAGTTCCTGAGTAAGTACCTGTAGAGGCGGGCATAGCGGACTGAATTGGCTTAGATGCAAGCGTTGGCCTCCCTTAACCTCTGGAATAAGAACCTTGAAAGTTGCCTGAATTCTTGACCCTTTTTGCCAATGCCTTAGCCTGACCGTCTCACCTCACCCCCTTTCACTTTCTTAACATAGTATGTTACCTCATTAAAGCTCCTCCTTGCAAAAGTCATATAAACAGATAATACTTGCAACTCAGAATTTAGTCCCCTAATAAATAACCGAATTCTCTCTTCCTCAGTAGTCACCAATTGAGTAGCATATCTAGACAAAGCATGAAACTTGACCTCATAAGCAGCCACAGTCATACCACCTTGCTCCAAAGCCATGAACTCATCCTTCTTGTGATCCCTCAAAGTCCTAGGCACATATTTCTCCAAAAACAGAGCATGAAATTGGGTCTAAGTAAGTGGAGGTAAAGTAGAAGATCTGCATTCCATATAAGCTCTCCCTCACTGCTTAGCCTCACATGAAGTTGAAGGACACAAACTCAACCCCATGTTGATGGACAATTCTCAACTTGTGAAGCCTCTCATAGCAATCTAAGATAAACTCATAAGCATCCTCATTCTCAGAACCAAGAAACACAAGAGGCTTTAGCTTCAAAAACTTTGTCAACATGTCATGCTCATTACCAATCATAACAGAACCCAACAAAGGACGGAAGAAAACATCGTTACCTCCCGTTCCACCCGTCTTGGGAGTCGTACTAGCAATATGGGGATTAGCGGGAGCTCGAGTTGCTTGAACAGAAGGAAGCACTACATGACCAACCAACCCTTTCAAGAATGACATGATCTGTCGAACTAACACTTGGTATATGAGAGGAACATCGGTAGTCTCAGCATGCACCTTTTCCTCTTGTCCCACATCCTCAACATCAACATTTTTCTCTATCTCTTCATGATGCGCATGAGAGTTCTCATTCATAAGAACATTTTCAACAGGAGCTCCATTCCCAGCAGGCGCTACTCTTCCACGGCCTCTACCTCTAGCTCTTCATCTACCCCTGCCTCGATCGCGACCTCTCGCTGTAGATTCCTCCGTTGGAGCATTGGCAGGAGCTACGGGCCTAACGCCGTTGAATATCATATTAACCATCTGCGGACAGAAGAGTGAAAGAGGTTAGATACCAATTTGAATCTCCAGATACCAGTTGGAATCAAGTCATAGCACGAAAGGAGACAATAGAAAACAAAGAGATTTCATAAAGTCCTATAGCCTCTCGAAGAAAACTAAAGGTGTCCCCGTACCGTTCTGCAAGACTCTACTAGACTCATTTTGGTACATCGAGATCAACGAACTTAGGCTTTGATACCAACTTTGTCACGACCCAGACCATCATAATTGGCACCCACACTAACCCTCTATTGGGAGAACCACTACTACAACCCAAACCAAGCAACTAAACCAAAAACTAAAGCATTTAAGGATATGAAAACAGGAATAATAGATAAAACTGAAGTTCCTATAAACTTCAAACAAAAGATCTAACAACTAACATTGCGGAAAATACACCTAGAACCTGAAAGTCAATGTACCAAAACTTCTAAAGTTCAACAAGTCTAAACAAAAAGGGTCACAACCCCAAACTAATGAACAAACCCACTAACTAGAAAGTCTAAGTCCGAAATGTGGCCATAGATGAAAGGAGAACTCATGGCAGCCTGAAAGAACTGGCTCACCCTTGAATTCGAACGATAATCACTGATCTTCTAATCGAGGTCTGTCAATAGCCACTTGAAGATGTCTTGTACTCAACAAAGAAAGAACAAGTGCACTATCAGTACACAACCACAGTGTACTGGTAGGATAACGCGGCTATCCCACTAAGTGTAACATAATCAAGTCAGTACAACATTATAAACATGCAAAACACCGAACATATATAATATCGATTATCATATGCTCAACAATATACATTTATAACAAGTCATTGGTCCTCTCATGAAACCCAAATCTAAACTGTTAGCATACCAGAACGTTGTACCCGGTCCAATATTTATGCCGAAACATGGCAATCGATCCCATAATTATGTCAAAACATGGGAATCGATCCTAAATTAGTGTACCGGAACGCGGTATCCAATCCAATCAAAACACCACAATCACAATCACAAGTACATTCTCAATAATCATACAATCAAGAAGTGATTCATGGCATATAGTTATTCATCTATCTCATTTACAACAAATGTGATCAATAATGCAACATTCGCATACATACATGTATCATAATGAAGCAAGAACAAACATACATCACACAATCATAGAATCACAACCATCACCTACCTCGAAACAAGCTTGAAACCCTATGAAACTTGATCCTTTCTTTTACGGATTCGTTCCGCTTGTTCTTGGTCTACAAACAATTAATATAATACGGAAATCAATAAGCAATCACTAGTTACCTAGATTACTAACAATTCTATGAACCCTAGATCAAACACATGATCTTAAATATCCCAATTAGGGTTGTTTCCACCATAGATTCTAGATCAAAACCCTCTCCCATCAATATATACCTATTAGATTACGTTCTACGAATCGAAAAATGGATTCGGGGAGTTAAAATCTTACCTTTAGCCTCAAGAATGATGAAAAATGATCAAGAACTCGTATGGGGTCATCTCCTAGCTCTTAAAGTCGAAAAGTGCAGAATAAAGTCGTTTTGAGGTTTATTTACGACCTTAAGTCGCGTCGAACCCACCACAACGGCCCTCACCCCGCTGCAGCGACCCCTTCCTGGCGGCAGAAATCCAACCCCAGCGACTTGCACGGAATCAGTGAGCTATTTTAATAATTTCAAGACCCCCATTTCACAACACACTTTTAACCAACGATGCTCGAAAAATGCCGTTCACGCTAAGATCGATTTCGGGAGTTCTACTCACCCAAATTCAATTTCGTAAAGTTGTACGAGTTTCTTAACGACTTATCTAACTACTCATGTAATCAAAATCATAAATATTTCACCCGATTGCTACCAGATTTTCCTACACCTCAAAGACTCTGATTTCGTCCAAATCTGGACTAGGTTGGGAAATTCCAAGTTACTACGAAAAAGTTTTTCGACCCAAAAATTTTCCCCGTTGGATTTTTCCATAACGACGGAACCCGGTCATTACAAAAAAAACACGCACTTTTATTCATTTATTTAAAATGTCAATATTTTGACATTTAGTAGGATTCCTTAGCCACACTTTCAATATTTATTTAAAATGTCAATATTTTAGTTTGTTATGTATCTGATTTATGTATTTTTTATTTAAAAGAATACAATTATTTAATAACAGAAAAAATAAAAATTTTATTATGTTTTCTTAGTAATTGTATACCAATAATTTTTATATTTTATGTGCTCAATTTACCATTCAAATTAAAACTAGTATATTACTTTCATAGTGAAAACTAAAATTGTATTCTAGTGAAATTGTATTACATGACTGTCAAATATATTTTTATTTTATTTGTATTACAAAAATATTACTGATTGTATCCCAATATAATCCAATCATTACATATGAATATGATTTATGAAAGGATATAAGATTCTGGAAAAAAATAGTATACATGGTGAAAATAATACAGTCTGTTGAGGAAGGATACAATATTTAAAAGAAACAAAAATTAACTATGAAAGAAATAGAGATACAAGATTCTGTAAAAAAAAATAGCATACATAGCGAAAATAATATGTTGAGGAAGGAATACAATATTCTAAAAAATATAAATTAACTATGAAAAAAATAGGATACATCTATGCTTAAGAAATACAAATCCATTTGGCATACATATTGGAATGACTACAAATTAAAAAATAAATACAATGTTCTTAATACAAATACAAATGTTGAGTAAAAGAAAAAGAATAAACAAACAAATTAATATTAATACAATTCTGGTATGAATACAATTTTTGCAACATTTTTCTCTGACTCTCTTTTCTTCTTCTTCTTCTTCGTCTGCTATATCTTTTTTTTGATTTTTTGTTCACCAAATCCAAATTCGAAAATCCCTATTCACTTGTGCATAAGTAACCCTATAAGCAAAATTTTTGAAATTATTAAATATGAATGTATAAAAAATCAAACAATATATGATGTATCAATGCCAATGTACATTTCTACAATCTAATAAATCTCAAATATGAAAACAAAATTATAAAAAAATCAAACAATAGTGCTTAAAAGACGAAAAATCTGAAATACATAAAAGAGGAAAATCTCAAAAAAAACTTGGTGAATATGAAAACAAAATCACAAGAAACTTCACAAAATACTTGTTGACTTCGAATTTACTTTATCAATGGGTGAAGAATCTTTTGAATTAATTGTGAGATTTCTTAAACAAAGTGTAGGAAATTCGAAGAGTTGATTTTCTTAAACAAAAAAAGGAGATAACAATGGTGAAAAGGGAAGAGAGAGAAATGAGTGATTTAGGGTAAAACCTAGAAAGAGGGGTAAATGGGTAATGAGTTTTTTTTTTACTAGATAGTGGAATAAATAATGGTCCAATGTGGGCCTGATTTGAGAAATAAATGAAATAAAGATTAATAATATTAGGATTCAATTTATATTCTAAAATATTGACATAATGACATTTTTAATAATTATTTTAAAGTGTAGATATTTTTAATAATTACGTTAAGAATTGTGACTAGTTTACTAATTTTCCCTAACTAATACATAATGTACAATAATGTTAGAAGCCCATTCGGAGGCCCAATTTAGATTCACCAAAATAGGCATAATACAAGAGGCTGACTAGTGTAAATGTCACTTTTTAAGCCGTCATTTAGATTTTGTCTCTATTTTTTAAACTAGCACAAATACCTTTAGTTTTATGATTTTACACAAAATAGAAAATTTTAAAGGTAATTTAAAAAGGGAAAATTATGTGGTTAATCAAACTTATACTGCTTAATTACTCATCATAGCTATAGTTTGCTATAATTACCACTCACGACTAACATTATACATTAATTACGTAGGCTGACTTCGAATTTGTATAATTAGCCACGTTTGTATATGTATAATTCGCCAAAATATACAAATACATATGTATAATATACAATTATCTAACCGATATACATATACACTTCACCTCTCTCCCACTTTCTCCCCTCTCTCGCTCGCCTCTCTCCTCCCTCTCCCAATCTCGCTTTCCATATATACAAATGCATATGCATAATATACAATTATCTAACCGATATACATATACAATTCACCTTTCTCCCACTCTCTACCCTCTCTCACTCGCCTCTCTCTCAATCTCGCTCGCCTCTCTCCTCCCTCTCACAATCTCGCTTTCCATATATACAAATACATATGTATAATATACAATTATCTAACCGATATACATATACAATTCACCTCTTTCCCATTCTTTGCCCTCTCTCGCTCGCCTCTCTCCCAGTCTAGCTCGCCTCTCTACTCCCTACAACATGTAGCTACGAATTGTAATTATCAAACTATAGTTATGGAAAGTAATTAGGCTATTTTTGAGTGGCTATGTGTGAAAGTTCCTCATTTAAAAATTATAGGACTATTTCATATTCTAAAAATATCTTTTTTAATTGAGTTAAAATAAGAGTTTACTCCTTAAATTTCTCATTCATGTATTCAACCTATTAAATCTCAATCTCTCTCTCTCTCTCAGACACACACACCTTAATCTGTCACCATACTAACCAAAAAAAATCACGAATAATTTATTTTTCTCATTAAATGAAAAAATCCACAGCAAATTCATTTTTACAATAATACTAGTAAGGTGTTCTCTTTAGGCAGGCCCAAAAAAAAATCAATAGTAAATTTTATGATTTTATTTTCATTTAAAATAATATTGAAAATTATAAAAAGAAATGATAAAAAAATCATGTAAAGAAAGAAGGAAAGAAAAACTATCTACTTTATATCAAAAATATTTTAGAACTTTAAATTAAACCACTCAAATCTTCATATTAATAATTTAAATTTTTATAATAACATCCAATGTAATGTATTGCAAATAAATGAGTAACATCTTATTAACTAGCATTACGATTTATGTCTTTAAAAAATACTACATTAAAAATAAGAATTATGGAAAATAAAAAAAGGCAATTATAAATTATTACTATTATTTTTATATGTATGTATATATATTTAAATGGTTTTATTATAATTTATCTTTATGGAAGTCATGTTTATTCCTTCCAAATCGATGCCTATTGCACTTTTTAATAAAAGAAAAGTAATAAGGAAAAAAGATTGCACTTTTTAATAAAAGAAAAGTAATAAGGAAAAAAGTAGGAGAAGAATTCATATAGTAGAATGTAGGAAAAATTATACGAGTTGGTAAATATTACTAGTTTATTATTTAATGAGGTTACAGTTTCAATTAATTAATGTGAGTGACTATAGTTTAATATAATTTGCTATTAATTATGGGACCCACAAACAATTTGTATACCGAAAGAAAAAGGAAAAAAGATTCATTCCCGAATTTGTATAATAATTTATACAAATCTAATTTTAATCCTCCTCTCTCCCTTTCCTAATTCTCTTCTAAAATCACGCATACACATCAAATTTGTATTTGAAAATCTACTTTCTCCCTCATAATCGTGGTTTCACAATTCAAGGTAACCGCCAAAAACAAGTTTCAACTGTTTTGTTTTTTTTTTTTGCTCTTTTATATGATTTATGCTTGTCTTATTTTTCACAAAAATCTTTCTTCAATCCTCAAATTTTCAGTTTTTTCATTAAAAAAATGGATGATGGAACTCTTTTCAAGAGTATTTAATTACATAAGATTTTGATAATCTATCATTGTTTTCGTTAGGTTTAACACAATATTTTGGAGTCATTGCATGGTATATTGCAAAATTTAGAGAGAAGAAAGAGAAAAAAATCTATTCAAGAGTTGAAATCCAAATTCAAAAACGACCCAAAGGCATTGCAACAAATTATCAATAAAGCTAAGACAAAGCAACATTAAAATAGTTGAATGAAAAACCAACATGATGTAGAATCTGGTTCCAAAAAGAAGAACAAAAATTTAATGGTTCAATGGGAGTTCAATTTTTTTTTCCTAAATTGTATTTGTAGCAATAATTTTTACATGGTATCATATCAGATTTTTGAGATTTGTATTCGTATCAATGTTAGTGTAGACTTTGTATTTATATCAATGGTATATGTATTTATCGCTTTTATTGTATATTTCCAGGTATAATATACTGATTATTTGTATATACACAAAAAGTTGTCAATTGCATGTACACAATTAGTTATCTAGCATTTATCATTTTTATATCTTATACGACTGAATCTATTAATGATATTTATATACATTTAAATTTGTATATCAAATGATATATGTATTTGTCATTTTTAGAATAATATATGATTGCTTATTTGTATATATGCATCAATTGCATATACACAAATAATTTTCTAGCATTTATCATTTGTATATCTTTATACAATTGTATATGTTCATGATAATTATATATATATTTTGGTTTGTATATTTCAGAGTTCATAGTTTGAAATTATTATTTTTTATTTCAAATGATTAATTAGAAATGAAGAATTAAATTTGAATTATTAGTTTTAAATCGGAAAATATTTGTTGTTGTATTATGGATGAAGAAATCAAACCAAATTTTGATTGTTAAAACTTAGTAAAAATGATAAAATAGAGTTTTAAGTGAGAATTTTATAGATTGAAGAGTCCATTTTGATAAGAAATTACACTTAGCGTGAATCATGAGATATTTAAAAAAAAAACTGATTTTGTTACATCAATTAAGGGATTAATTGACAATTATATTTTGTTGTCATATTTACCGCCCATGTTGTCATTATTTTAAAAAATAAAATTTGTATACATTTTTAAAAAGAAGTCGAGATATACAAACGTAATTCTCCATAGCAAATTAAACTATAATTATGGAGTGTAATTAGATAAAATATTATTTAATTAAATCTCATTGCCATTTATGAAATTTTCCCAAAAACATATTGCGAAAATCTTATGAGAAACTCCTTAAAAAACGTTGTCAAAGCGTTACACCATTTTCATATCTCAGAGTTTCTAACCCAAGTCAAATAAATATACCATTGGCATAGACTTAATAGATGTTAATCAATATTCTTTATCTAGGTTCCTTTAAATCTTTTATGTGGTGCTATTTAGGGTGGTATATGTCTTAGTTACGTAGAATGATGTGAGGTCAAAAATATATATTTTTAATTATTATTTATTTTATATTTAGTTATTTTATTTATTCTTGAGCATGAATTTTATGAATTGTGCTTAATAGTATATTTTATTTGTAGGATTAAAGTGACATAAAAATAAAGAGATTTGAAATCAAAACGAATTAAAGATAAAAGATTATAAAGTAAAATTAAGCAGATAACTTACTAAATTAAATTGAATATTATATTTATATATATTCAAAAGGCGGCTAGGAAGCAAATTATGCACTTCATCCGGAATCAATTCCTTTTGAATTTTGGTTTCTCAGTTTATTTTGGGCTCAATTAATTTATTTGAGATTTTTCTATATCTATAAATAGTTCAAAAAAAAGTAATTTTTGGGAGAGAACACACAATATAGAAAATAACTGTTGACCTAGAAAGAGTTAGAACTCGCCGTGGAGGTAGGAGAATTTTGGTTTCATCTTTTATTCTTCTTTATTATTTACGTTTACATCTTTTCTTGAATGATATGTTGTAATTGCTCCATGTCTATGTGGCCGTGGCGGAGCGAGGATTTTCAATAAGAAGGTTCAAAATATGAAGAACTGAACACACAAACTAGTTGAAGGTGGTTCGACATCTATTATATATACCTAAAAAATAATTTTAACCATGTATATATAGTAATATTTTCCGCCAAAGAGGGTTCGGATGAACCCTAAGAACATGTTGGCTCCACCTCTGCGTTAAAGTTCTCATTCTAGGACTTTGATAACTAATTAATGATTGTTTAGTAATTCTTGATTCGACATATTTGTTTATCATATCAGTTATTATTATATTTTTGTGCTTACTATTTTAATGCTTAGCTACCATTAAATAAATTTATAAACTTTTTGTGAACTTGAGAGATGGAACCTTAGGTTAGAATGAAGGAAATAAGAAATGAGATTTAAATTTCTAACAAGATTTAGAGATAAATTCGCAGCGCTTCATTTGGTTTAAAAACGGGAAGATACCGTAATACTTCGTAATTGGTTAAATTTATCTCTGTTCAACTGTGTAGTTAATTTTTCAATCATGGTAGACCGTTAGAGGCTCAGGAGACCATGACCATATTATCAATTCCGTGAATTAATAACTATATAATCAAATAAGTTGATGAAATTTATGTTAAAAAATAATCCTAGATTGATCCATTCATTGATTGATTGTGTAAAGATCCTCTCTTTTTTTGGTTAATTGTTCATTAGTTATTTTATCGTTATTTTTAGTCTAGTTAATTATATTTATCTTTGAAAATCATTGTTTGAATAAATAATTAGAATTAATTTAATTTAGTAAATAGGTAATTGACAAGTTATTTTGATTCGATATTCGACTCCTAAAAAGAGTTACTTTATTACTTACATAACCGCATGCACTTGCGTATTTGTTTGGACGCAACATGAGCCACCCCTTTTTCCAAATATTTTAGATTTGGTTTTTCAAAGATCACTATCTCACCTTCATGATCCAGTGTGCCATTAAATGTGTTAGGCATTAAAATAAAATTTAATTTTGCAAGTACAAATTTAATTTCAACAATAGTTATCACTTCTCTACAGAAAAAAACGAAATTTAATTTTATATCTCAACTATCTAAAAAAGAAAATTATATTTGATTCTAAACCCTATACATCTCTACTCTAGCCTAAATTCATTATAACTTGGGAGGGTTAAATAAGTTTGGGTTTGTTCTGTATTTTAAATTGTTTCTTTACTAAAAGGCTTATAAACATCATAAACCCAAAAATCTTATTGCAATTTGATAAATATCGATACACTAAAAAAATTGTTAATATAAAAGAAATACTAAATAAAATACTTGTGAAGATTATGAAAACGTATTAGCTAGTTCAAGAAAAAAAAATTAGTGTTTGGTCGAGAAAAGTGAGGAAGAAATTCAATAGCAAGAGTTGCGCACAAAGAGAGAGGCTGTGGCTTATTAAATAAGTTTGAAAGTTGTTTACACTCTTCTAATGAGTTGAATTAAAATGATTAAGATTTTAGACTTAAAAAATATGTGCACTTAATGAGTCGGGCTGAATCTGAATGATTAAGATTCAGACCTTAATTAAGTACTAACAAATGAGACATTTATGACCTAAGATTAAACCTACATGTGCAAATAAATGATCTATAGATACAATAGGTCAAAAATATTACTTGTTCATGGATAAGAATAATAGCAGCTTGTGTTGGAGCTTTTTTAGGCAAGCAATTGCCTTGTTTGATATGGACTTATTTTTCTTATCACCAAAATGGGGAATCTCGATCCTTATTTTTAGCTATTTATATTTATTCATAGCAATAGTTTTCTTATTTTTCGTTTTTAATTGCACAATTTGTAATATACTTATAATTAGTTATATAGTTCACATAATTAACTCTTATAAGTCTTATATTATGAAATTTCCCCTAAAAAATTATTCTTCAGGATAACATTAGACTCGACTAATATATACGTGTTCCTTAACGGAAAAAAACACGTACATATGTACCTAAGTTTTACTGAGAGTTTCTAGCACTAAATGATTGAGTAGAAAAATGTAACGACCAGTTTCCGTCGTTATGAAAAAATCAATGGGGAAAGAATTGGGGCAAGAAAACTTTTGAATGGTGACTTGGAAATTTCTAGCCTAGGCCAGACTTGAACGAAATCTGAATCAGGCGAGGTCTAGGGAAATATGGTAGTGAACCGGGGGTTTAATTATAAATTCGGTCACATGAGTGGATAGACAAGACGTTAAGAAACCCGCATGGCTTTACGGAATCGAAAGTAGAACTCTCGAAACTGATCTTGGCATGAAAGGGTAGTTTTTGAACGTCAAGGGTTGAAGGTGTGTTGCAAAATGGGAGCTTGCAACTCAAATTCCAAGCTTCTGTCTCCGTGCAAGCTGTCGGGGCGGGATTAATCCTGCCAGGGCGGGGCCGCTGTAGCGGGATGGGGTCCGCCATGGCGGCCCAATCGCGAATTATGTCGGGGGAAAACCCCAATTTCGTTATTTTCTACAAAACTTCATCCTTGAGAGCTAGGAGAAGACCCAGAGCAGTTCTTGACAATTTTCCACGATTTCTAGCGCTAAAGGTAAGATTATTACCCCCCTAATTCGTAATTCGATTCTTAGAACTTAGAATCTTGGGTAATGATCTTTGGGGGAGGGTTTTTGGTCTGAAGTTAATGGTGGGAAAAGCCCTAATTGAGTATTGGGATCTAGGGTTGGGCCTAGGATTTATAGATTGATTATTATCTGGGTAAATTAGGCCTTGTTTATTGATTCTTGCGTTAAATTATTTGTTTTAGACCAAGAACAAACGGAAAGAATCCGGAAAGGGAAGGCTTAAGTGTCTAAGGAGGATTCAAGCTTGGTAATGAGGTAGGTGATTGTTTGATTTCTTGTTTGTGTGATCTATGCCGGTTAATTGCTTCATTGTATGCATGCATGTATGTGAATAAGGGAATGTGAATCAAATCTAATGCAAATGAGTGTATATATATATATATATATATATATATATGAACAATTACATGCCATGAAACCATTACTTGATTATATGACTATGAGCATTGTTCATTATGGGTGTGATTGTGATTGTGATTGTGGTTGTGCTGACTGGATCGGGTGTCACGTTCCGACACACTAACAGTTTGGGTGTGGATTCCATGAGAGGACCACTATGATTATTACATCCATGTCTAATTGCCGTTAATATTGGAAACTGTGTGTTACTCCTTAAATGATAATTGATCTATGTATTATGTATATGTGTGTTTATTGTGTTGTAATTGCTTGCCTATGTTTCGCTTATTGGGGTGGTCACGTGATCCTACTAGTACATTGTGGTTGTGTACTTATACTGTAATTGTTTGTTCTTTGTTGAGTACAGGGCATCTTCAGGCAGCTACTGATAGACCTCAGCTAGGGGATCATTGATCGAAGACCGGATTCAAGGGTGAGCCAGTTCTTCCAGGCTGCCATGGATCCTTC
Source organism: Solanum verrucosum (assembly GCF_900185275.1). NCBI lineage: Eukaryota > Viridiplantae > Streptophyta > Magnoliopsida > Solanales > Solanaceae > Solanum > Solanum verrucosum. Next base: position 461,746 of record NW_026019839.1, on the reverse strand, counting down.
CTTGTTCAGTCCACTCTTTTCGGACTCAGACTGTTTAGTTAGACTTTGCTTATGTTAGTTTAGGGGTTGTACCCTTTTTCTTAGATTTGTTGTTTTACAGAGTTCTAGGGGTTGAATTTCCGCAATAGTTATGTTAGTTGTTTTGTTAAACTTTCGGAGTTTATGGGAACTCCATATTTCATTAGTCATTTAAACATGCTTCTGTATCTTTAAATGTTCTAGTTATCGTTAAGTTGCTTAGTTGGGTTGTAATAATGGTTCTCCCACCAGAGGGTTAGTGTGGTGTCAATCACGACGGTCTGGATCGTGACAAAAAATGCCTTTAATATGCTTACTTCAACTTGAAAAATCACAAAGTAAAGGTACCCAAATGAGTGTTGTTGAAGCAAATGACTAATGTATTAGTTGTTGATGTTTTTATGATGGCCCCTTCGTGGACATATAACACAACACAAGAAATGGCCATAATTGTGTACACTTTTCTTTAATTTGTCATGACGTAGCAATCCCTTTTATTGTCTCTATTGGTAGCTATTCATTTATTAGTAGAAAATTTGTATTAAAAGCCAATCCAACCATATATAATAACTATTGATTAATTTTGTAACACTACCTTTTATGATATGTGGTTTACGGTGTTAAATTAGGTGACTGCACCTTGTTGTTGATCATAAAGTGTCATGCAATATATGTTTTGCACTATTTTGCTATTAGTTGTCACGTTTTTCTTTTAATTATTATTGCTTTGTTTTCTTGAGCCGAGGGTCTTTCGGAAACAACCTTTCTACCTCAGAGAGGTACACCCTACTCTCACAAACCCCATTTTATGGGATTTCACTGAATTTGTCGTCGTTGTTGTTGTTGTACCCTTTTATTAAGTGGAACTATTCATTGATTTTGTAAGGCCCCATAGTGAATGTATGTGGTACCTAAATTTTAGGTTTGGAAGGCCCATAGGAATATTTAGAAGGAGGGAGAAGTAGTCTAAAATAAATTGAAATTGCTTTAAGGGTTGAAAAGGGCTTTAGCCACACATGCTCTAACTTTAAACGACCATATCTTCCAATTTATAATGAATTAATCAATGAACCATATATCAAATGAAAGCTCTTTTAATGTAGTTCCAAACAATTCAAATGCTTTTTCATTCCAACATTCCTACAACCTTTTTACTGAAATGTAGCAGAGTAGCAATTTGGTTCCGAGGAAAGAAATATCACGTCGTTGCGCGTTTCGCAGAACATGTTAAATTTGGCCAAAAGTATTGGCTAGTTTTGTTTTAGAAAGAGTATTTTTTTTGGATATTACATAAATTTGAATATGATAAGTATAACTAGAGTATGTATCTTTTTTTAAAAAAAAAAAAAAGAACCACAAGTATTTCAACACAAAAGAAAGTAACATAGTAGAAAATACCATAATACAATATGTGTGTACACCCCAAATATTTTATATATTGTACTACACAATAAAAATAGAAATTAAAAATGAGAATATTATAACATGTGTATAGACACAACAAAACGTAAGTTAGCAAGTTACCATTATGATTTGTGTGGCTCTTGGTGACCTTAGCTAATGTAAGTGGCTATGAACATGACAGTGTAGGTGTGCTATCTAGCTAGATTATGAATTTATTATAGTATCATGTGCTTGTTTTTTTCTCTTATATTGGCCTTTTGCCTCAACAAACAAAATTTGGTTTTATTTTTCAGCATAAAACATGTAACATTTTTTGGACTTTTTTGATGAGTCTTATTTAAAAAGGGGGTTTACATAGCCAAAACTTGTGGGTATTCAGACAAATCCGTGAATGCCCGTGTTCTCTGATTATTTCTAGAATATAATTACTATTTGAAAAATCATTATGTGAAAAATGTTCGATGGTTAGTTCCACAGGTATTTAATAATTGAGTCGTAGAAAAATGAAAAAATAGTAATGTATTTATATGAAAAAAAATGGGAGGTTTTTCATTATATGCATTTTTTAGTAAAAAAAGTTTGGTGAAAATGAATTGGAAAATAATATTTTATAATACAAAATTTTCACTGAAATATTTTACTATAATACTAATTTTTCTAGTAGTGAATGGGATTGGATTTTCTGAGCCATTCATCTATGGGTTAAGTTGAACAAAACTCAATATTTTGGAAATCGAACTCCGATCCTTGCACAAAAATAATAATAATTTAGAATCAAATAATATATACATTTTATAAATTCATAAAGTTTAAATTTTGAAATATCACCGACTCTTTTATATCAGGGACAAAGCTAGGGGGCACAAGAGATTTATATGATTTCCTTCCGTAAATTAGTTTGTCTACATACAGTCAAATTATTTTTATGTATATAAACTAGATATTAAAAGTCTGTTTGGATTGACTTAAAAGTTGGTCAAATCTATTTTTAAGTCAATTTTTATCTTTCGAAAGTGTTTTTTAAAAATAACTTAAAATAAGTTTAAAATTACTTTAAAAAGTTAAAAATCAGAAGAAGGTCTCCCCATACATTTTATTTTTTTCGACTTAAAAATCATTTTTGACTTTTTCATTTTTTTTAACTTGAAAACTACATTTTTTTAAATCAATCCAAACGGATTCTAAGTCTCTTTGATTCTTTTTATTTTTATTAATTTATATTTTTAAATTCTTGAATAAAAACAAATTGTGCAACTAAAAGTTTCACATGTCAAACAAGCTAATTGATACTAATGAATCATTTCCATTGGAAGGTTAAGATGGGACAACAGATAGATACCCTTATTGTTCCTCTCATTTCTCAAAAATAAAAAAACTTATTTTCTGCTTCTCTTTTTTACTTTTGTGTCTGAATTTATGATCCGTGAACCAGCCTTAAATGTCATTCCCACACAAATTCTACTGCTTCGAGCTGAGTCAGAGTATTAACTACGAATTCGATGATAATATAAGTATATATTTTTCTATCTTAGTATATGTAATGATCATATTTGATTAGGCATAAAATTTAAAAAATAAGAAAAGATTTAAAAAATTTATAATAAGTCATACATATTTATATAACTATAAACTAATGATATTTTAATATTATTTTCTCCGTCCCATTTTATATGTCATCCCTTTCTATAAATAGCTAGATCACAATACTTGCCATTTTATAAAATTTATGCATAAATTAACATATTTTGCCTAATATACCCTTGATAGAATAGTTAATTATCTTATCATTTATTAATAAAATTGACTTAAGAAAACATTAAATAAGGATGGAAGGGTAAAGTTACATCATTTCTTAATGCAAGTGCAAAGTAAAAATGGGATGGAGAGAGCATTAAGTTATTGCTAAATATAAAAAAGTATTATCATTTTCTAGAACTAATTAAGAAAAAAAGTACCATATAAATTGATTTATATGTTTCCACTTTCCCAATGCAATGTTTTTCACATGGTAATTCTAACTTTGGTTGGAAAAGGTTACTCCCTCTATTGATTTATTGTTCACTATTTTAAAAATAATTTTTTTTTATTTGTCATTTTTAATTTATCAAAAAGTAATAATTATCTTTTCCACATTTTATTTTGACATTAATTATTTATATGTTAAATAATTTTTCAAGATCTAATACTAAACATCATTTAATAAAGATAGTATGATAAAATAATTATGCCAATTATTATTTTTATAATGATATGTCAAGTTTAAATTTGACAAATAAAAAATAAACGAAGAAAATAAAAACTAATAAAAAAATACTTAAAAATAAGTTAATTCAAACGAACACTTAGACTTGCCCGGTAACATTTTGATTTGATTTATTTGTCCCTTTAGTGGTTGGAAGTTAGTTTGACGGAGAAAACATTACATCAAAAACTAGTGGGATATAAGGGGGGGGGGAGGGGGGGGATTACTTTACATAAGAAATGAGACATACTAATAAGTAATAACAAATACAACTCTCTTACTTTATGTTTTAAAATAAAGTATCAAAAATTAATTAGAGAGAAATCCACATAATTAGGACGATTTTTGTAAAGGTAAATCTAGTTCTTTTTTCAAGGAATTAAACATTGCAATAATCAGGGACAAATTCAATGATTTAGTCATTCTTAAAGTCTAATAATATGATCAAGAATCTTGAATAGTGTTTTTTGATTAAAAAAAAGTACTCATTAACTTAAATATACTTATTGATAAAAGTGACTGGTGGTCAATCACTGTCAAGACTGGTTAATTGTAACAGTTTTACAAAAGTAGTAAATAATAATATTATTAATTACAATAAAGACAGAGAAAATTTTCATCCTGATCCAATGTATATGGCTAGGAGATAAAGAGGAAAAAACAAAATATGATAATCAGTAATTTTCCCTTATGAAAATCAGCTACAGATATATATATCTTCCCTTTTATTGCAAAAAATAACAATTTAACTACCATCTCAAAATTGGAAATTGCTATATATATATATACTGTTGCCTACATTAGAATGCAAAAAGAAGTGCTAAAAGCCTATTTGGATTAATTCATATGAAGTATTTTAAAGTTAAAATAATTTTTAAAATATTCTAACTTATAAATTATAAATTATAAGCCTATGTATTTCCTTTTCTTCAACTTTTGGACACTTTTTCATTTATGAGGGTAGATAAATTTATTTAATGTTAGAAACCACACAATAAGTACTAGGAAAATGACAAAATAATTCCTTATATATACTTGGGGATAAATTCAAAGTAGTTCTTTAAATGTATATTTGAGCAATTATAGATATGCAAAAAATAACATTAAATTATTTTATTTTTTCTACTTCAAATTACTTACAATAAATTAAAATAATTCTAATTTGTTTCATGACCAACTATAACTCCAATTTTCAAAAAAAAAAAAAAAATCACTTTGAAAATAAAAACTAATTTGTTTTATTTCACAATAAAACATAGTCAAATCTAATATAAGTATCAATATTTGAGTCATTTAGAGTTGACTTGGACCAATTTATTCGTGACCCAAGAATAATCTATTTGCCAGAAAAAAACACCCAAATTTGTGTCGCCTAAACCCTTAAGAATATACTAAGGTTTTTCCCTTTTTCACCTCAGAATTCAAACTCTAATCTTCTATTAACGAAGAATAACATCCATCTCACACCCTACAATTTACTCATGATTTAACTTGAATATCGAGATGCAAAAAGTTATCAAACATTAGATTTTAGAACAAAGAGAGTAGAAAATTAATAGAATCTACTAATTTCTTCATAATTTTTTCTATACAAACATTATGGAAGGGTCAAAAAGAGTTAGAAATAGAACATTTATTAAGTTATTTCTTATCTATGTACCACCAAAAACAATATACGTACTTTACAGTATCTTTGTTAATCGTACATGCATAAATAATTGTATATAGATACATTTAATTATAACTTTGCTGTTATTATTTTTAACCTTTTGCATCCATCCTTTCAAGTATAACTATTGATTAACTTTTAGTCACATGCATTACCTTTAATTAGCATAGATTCAGATTTAAAAAATAATGTTCCCTAACGAATTAATTTCTGTTTCATTATAGTGTTTAGCTGTTAGTGGCAAAAATAATAATTAAAGCACCTAAATTGAGAATCTAATTAATTAAGATAATTAAATTCAATACGATAAAAAAAAAAAAAGTAGGCAAGTGTATGAAACAACAACTCATTATTAATTTATGTAATGCAGCATTTCCAAGATTTAACATTTGTAAAACATAGATTTAAAAAATAAATTAAATATATAATAATCACCATATTGCTAATAGTATATTATATTAATTATTTATTAAATAAAAAGACAAGAAATTAAATTGAGAAGCTTGACCTGGCAGACAAGAATGAAGGTATTCCGTTGGTGTCATTACTAAATCAAGGAAAAACATCGTACAAATTTCCAGCAAATTTAGGACTTAGGTATATATTATAAAAATATATATTATAGTTGTGGTATCTTTTGAGATTTATAAAATAGCACCTTTAAGCAGGATTTAAAAAAACAAAAAAAGAAGCAGTTTGATGTATGAAGAATTTTGTATTTATATCGTGTGTCTAGAAAAGAGTTGTATCATAATGTGGCTAGTACAATATAAATAATGCATCTTAACACGAATATTGTATGACTAATTAATATTATGACTCGAATTCATAAATTATAAATCATGCGAAAATAATGATATCGTACTAATTCAAGGTATGTATATCAATTCACTCGCAAAGTTGTTGATCAATCAGGAACCTTCTTGTTTTTTTTTTTTTACATAAATTTAAAGGAAATTTGTATTTTTTTGTAAGCTAGAAGTTACAAATGTACCAAAAACTTTAAGGAAAAGGTTGATAATTTATAGATCCTTTTAGTTTATGAGAAATATTTTAATTCTAGTACCTATTATATTTTAGAATTATTCATACTTTTGTCATTAATGAATCGTCTAGTGTTTCTCGTTAATTATTGATATTAATGGAGCTCTAACATAAATTGTAGGGATGTACATGATCGAGTTGGTTCGGGTTTTTCAAATATCAAACCAAATCATTTGTGTAAAATTTTTAAATTTATAAACCAAACCAAACTAATAAAATTCAGATTTTTTCGGGTTTTTCAACCTTGGGTTGGTTCGGGTTTTTCAAATTCCAAACCAAACCATTGTGTCGAATTTTTAAATTTATAAATCAAACCAAACTAATAAACCTCGGATTTTTTCAGATTTTTGGATTTTTTCGGTAAAGTTTGCATACAAACATATAATTAACTTGTGCTCCAAATATTTCTTTAGTCCAACCAAAATACAATTATCTAAGGTGTTTCTTAAAAAAAAATAACACAAAATATGATATTAATACTGATGACACAAAAATATTCAATAAAAAATAATAATGAAATCATCATATAAAATAAATATTGCAAAGTCATAATGAAAATGATCATAATTTAAAAGTACTAAATCATGCTAAAATAAGTTTAATAAGTATTAGTTACATTACTAAATATTTAAGGAAAATTAAAATTAGATTATGTATTTTAATTGTCTAAACCAATGTAAAACTAAATAACAAATATTCAATATTATTGTCATTCTTAGTGTTGAATTGATTTTCTTTTTGCATTAGTATTAATTTGATTTTGATTTAAGTTTTATTATAATTATCAACATCTATGAACTATAATTTTTATTGGACCATTCCGAATTCTAAGTTTTAAACTTGAAATAATATATTAAAAGATAAAAACTATGAAATAGTATAAGAAATATTTTAAAATTATATCAAAGTAAATATTTTTTATGTATAAAATAAAATTTTAAAATTACATATATAATGTCAGGTTGGTTTGGTCTCGGGTTGGTATTTTTTAGTTAAAACCAAACAAACCCAAATATAATCAGGTTTTTTTCCCAATACCAAACCAAGTCAAACCAAATCACTAGTCGGGGTTTTTTTCCGGGTTGACTCGATTTGCGGTTTGGTTTGATTTTCGATTCGATTTTGTACACCCCTAATAAATTGTATGAATTCATATATTTTGGGAGAAAATGGTCCAAATCTATTCGTTAACTTTTGATTATAATTTAAAATTACTCTTCGATATATATATATAGTCAAATCATTCTTGGAAATGGTTGATGTATAACATTGCGTGGATCATTTTGAGAAAATCCACCTATTAGGACCATGTTGATCTACACGACTTTAATATTCTCCTACTCACACATTTATATAGATGAATTCACAATTTTATTACTCGATTCTTTTTGACACACATATATCTAAACACAAACACAAATATATATGTGACACACAAAATTAAATTTCATGACACAAATAACAAAATTCAAAAATAATAAACTAGAGCGATGTGAATTATAGCTCGTGATACTACAATTTGAATCATAAGGTATCAAAATTATTTGGGTGCTAATAATGATAGGATAAGGTACCATGGTTGGCCTCCAAATGTCAAAGTTGCATTATATATAAGCCTCAAAGAGAAAAGAAAGGGGCAATTTATTAAAACCAATCATATATTAAAAAAGATATTAAAATATATAGTATAATGTTTGCTGTTGCATGGAGTTCACGGGGAGGTATCAAATAAGTTCACGAGCATAACTTCCACTAAAAGACGAAGGTCCTACTACCTACCCTACTCATCATATTTCTTCTTTGCTTTTCCAAATGTCCCATTGACATCGATAATATACAGATTTAGAATTTAAATTTTATAATTTTTTATATTTGAACTTATTATATTTTAAATATATTGGTTTAACTCTATTTTTATTGTAATTTTAAGTGATTTTTATTAATTTTTTGGTATAATTTATGTTTTCTGACAGAAGTACTGAGTTCAGATGAATTCGATGTTTTAACTTTAATTTTTTTTGTTTTTCTTTGTGACAATTGTTTATGATCTTTTTCCTATCACAAGTTCCCAAGAAAGAAGATTTAACTTTATTTCTAATCAAATATCATATATAAGATAAAAGGAAAGGAAAGGAGTATATGAAAATTTGCCTTTATATTATACATCCAATTGAGACTTTTAGAAAGTGACAATGTGAGAGTAATCATCATCAAGACTCGAGACAGATCAAAGGAAAAACATAGGGTACATTATTGGTTTTCGATTTTAAAAAGATATATATAATATCATTATCATATTAATTGGTAATCTATGGTATCGTTAATTGGTAACTATGATTTATTCGACTTACATATACTCATATAATAGAGAATTACGATTTTGATTAAAAAAAATTCAATCATATCATACTAACATCTTATACGTGTAGAAATATTCAAAAAAAAGTAAAAAGTAATTTATTTCATTTATCAATTATACAAAAAGACATTTTAATTAAGTTAGAATAGTCAAAGTTCAAACGTCTAAGCAATTAGTTTTGTACTAATATCCTAGTTTATGTATTTATTAGTATTATAATAATATTTATGATCAATTATATATGTAACTATATACTTCAATACGATATTTATTCATATTTCGATAATTTTTTATAAACTACTAAATATCGTATCAAATACAAAAATAAACTTCTACTAAATATCATAATATCAAAAATTTGAATCTCGATATAATAATTTAATATCTACTGTGTTATTTTTGATATCTCAATATAATAATTCAATATCTACTGTATCATACTCGACATCCCGTATCATGCCCGTCCTGCAATGCTGGAAAAGATATATTTTTCAGCTTTTATATATACATGTGATATAATATATTTTTTACTATTAGAAGGAACAGCTGTTTTAAGAGTAATTATTGTGTTTTTTAGTACAAATTGAAATATATAATGTATTGTTTCATTTGGACGTTAATACAGGAGGATTTCCAGCTTCCACAGTTATAAATTACGTGAAGAAATTAGGGGACATAACTTTAATTTAAGTAGTAATTAATTAATTAATTCGTGTCAGAGGACCTTTACACAAATATATTTAATAAATCTCCAAATATATACAAACAGGCAAAAATCATGGCCCCATAAATGGGATGAAATTATTGATTACAAAAGGGTATTTTGAATGGATGCAGGGTCACGTGCATCTACCTGTAAAATTCAGTACTCTTTTAGTTGGAGAATTTTTTTTAAAAAGAAAATAATAATCTCTTATTTGTACAATTTCATCAATTGAATTTGTTATACTTGAACCGAGAATTTTATAAAAATAGACTCAATAACTCTATAAGATAGTGATAAAATTTACATGTACTCTATTCTTCGCAAATAATTTTACTGAGTATGTTATTGTTGTATTTGTATTTTTCATAAATGGTAAGAAAATTAGTATTAATTTGCATTAACCTTAAATTTAAAAGGGGTTGTTATCTTGAATTAATTGATGTTTGATCAAATTATCTTAAAATTAGGATTGGTAAGGTAAGGTCTATCCCCTTTTTCTTGCGCTTGTTTCAATGGAGAATTTTTATTTTAGTATTAATAAAAGATCACTAGATACACTGTTTAATTATTTTTTAGTTTTATTAAAATTAGATTACTAGACATGCTATCCAGTGGTATAAAATCGGGGGAGGGGGGGATTTTTTAAATTATAAATCCTCCATAGGTGCTCTCACCTTTTTGCTCCCTTGATGACTCGAACTTATAACTTTAGAATTGAAAGTGATGAATACTTACCATCCGAACAACTTCCTCGTACCGTTACTGATTATTTGATTCTTAATTTGGATTCTCTTCATCCATTTCTTTCAAAATGTGACAATACACTTAAAACATTATTTCTTATTTGTATAAACTATCTAGATGACTAGACATATTATTTTAATTGATACTACACTAATTCAAATAGTGAGAGAATGAATTTGAAAACAAACTAATAAATCCTTCTTCTTCTTCTTCTTTTTCCTTCTAAAATATTAAATACTATATACTTTGAAACAAATTAAAATTCACATGAAATACAAGTGTCAGGCAGTGCAATATATGTGTAATGTCCAGATAGATAGAAAGAGATGCAAATTAAAATAGAGATAAGAGAGGTCAAAGTGCAAAAGACAAAACTTGTTGGGTGGAAAAATGAATTGTGGTTCCAAAATACTGTCTATCTGTATGTCTTAGCTTAACAGGTAGGGTGATGTAGACATACAACTTCTTTATACCTTCACATATATATGAGGAAAAAATAAAAAGAAGATTTATAAGATAAACGCAAACACAAACAAAAGATATAAAACAAATCAATATTTTATATGCTGATAGTATAAAAAATCTCCTCAATTAATATAAAAATTTACTAGCATATTTTTTTTTATAGGCTATAAAGGGATTCAATCAAACTTCCTTCGCAAGAAAATTTTAGTGTACAAAAAATTATCAGAAGTATTTTTGTATAAAGATGTAAATTTTTGAAACCAGACACAAAAGCTCTATCTAGAAGCTTTTAATATAGTAATAAATGTGACTCAACAATTAGTAATTCAAAAATTCAAATTTCATGAGATGCAACATTCTCGCATTATTTGAATTCTTTTGTCACACAACTTTCTCTTCACGTCTAGATTCAAATATTTTCACTGTTTGATTGGGTGCGTGACCTTCATAGATCTACATCGAATCCAGTTTTAATATCATATTAAATTATGTTTTGGGCCTAACTCACATTCCAAAAGTTAATTCAGAAGGAGAAGGATTGTCCAACCATTATAAGAAGGTCCAAGTACCTCGTTTTCACCGATGTAGGAATTTTTTCCTTCATTAAACAGTGTCTAAAGTTTCATGTGACGGAAGTTTAAACATTTCTATCATTCTTGCCTAAAGTTTGACCATATGAAGCTTCAAACACCACATATCAGAAGTTATTTTTGAAGTGGTAAATGTGCAAAATAAATAGTGTATCCAATAGAGTACCTCGTGAAATGTTTACGCTCCTACACTATAAAACTTGTAATAATATATCCAATATAGTCTCATAAGTAAAGTAAAAAAATGATAAGTAAATATACGCATATCGGTCACAAGTATTGGTATTTTTAGAGAGAAAGAACTAATGCAAATAAATGTACTAAAAGTAGAGAAAAAGTTTAGTTGGACAATCAACAAAAAGAGAAAAAAAAAAAGAATTTAATGTCCTTGAAAACTCAAAAACTACCCATATGATCATGTTGGTAAAAATTCTTTGGTCACAATCAGACCAATTTCTGTTCACATAAAAAGTGCAAAAAAGAATACCTACATTCTATTGTGACATTCATGAATTCCATACCCTACCACAGCCCCCACATATTTTTTATCTACTTTTTTTTTTTATAATATAAAAACTTTATTCTAAACCCACCATTCCATAAACAGCTAAAGCATGTGATCCTTTTTGTGTACATTGATGTTATGTGGACTAAATTATTGTCATTTTGGACACTTGGCTTTGTGTATACATATTTTAGTAGTACACTGTACATAAACCTCATGCTACTACTTATTCACATAATAAAACCTCAGTACAAAACCATGGGCGTTATGTTTCTATTCCCCATCCCCCCCCCCCCCCGCCCCACTCTTTTGTTGGTTGCATCGCTTTGTTCATTTTATATGACGATGTTCTTGTTTGGATTAGTTTTTTTCTAAAAAAATCGTTATAAAAACATCCTTGAAAATTATAATTTTAAACAAGTTGTGATATTTCTATTAACAGCTACTAGAAACAAATATTTTTTTCACCGCCACATCAGTGAAAATTTTGTGCTATAAAACATGAATTTTCTATTTATTTTTCATTGAACCAACTTATTGGAATATGGTGAGAAACAGATTCTCACTGAAAATAGTAAGAAACTTTCTAATTTTTCCATATGAAACAATTATAACTTTTTTTCTACTAATTTAATCAAAATATTTACGAGAATAACAACTAAACTTTTTACCATGGAAAAATGATGATTTTTTAATTAGTAATTATTATAAGATTATAGTAAAATGAGAGTTTGAATTAAAACAAACTATGAATAAGAAAAAGTATATTACAAAATCAAACAAATGAGAGTGTGATTGCACTTGACAAACTATACATTGGAGGACTTCATGTACTTTTCCTTTCCTATACTTACATATATAAACAAATAAAAACAAATTTAAAATTTAAATTAGTAATTACAGATCGAACATCGTTAAACTCTCTTGTTATACGTACTTTGAATGTTGTGTATACGCTTATAAATAAGTCCATTCTTTTTTTTCTTATTAGTTGAACTATAGTAGAATGGAATAAATACATAATCATTATTCATATAGTCGATCGAACTAATTAATTTGAAATCGAAATGTAGGAGGGGAGGGACTATTGCTAAGGAAGACAAATTAAAGGTACAAAAAACTTAAGCCCGTGAAGGTTGCATGTGATCATAAAAGAGCTGTTATAATCAGTGGCCTTGACCACTTATACACCCAACCACGTGCCCTCTTTTTGGCATTTATAATCAAAAAACAAGAAACAAAAATTAATAGTTCTTCTGGTAAAAATAATAATAGTCCTAACCTTAGCATATAATTGCTACTAACCTACTAAATATAATCCAACAATACTATTTCTATAATTATTTTCTAATCATTAATTTCTGCATGAAAAGACACAAAGATACACTAAAGCAAAAATTTCCTTACTTAAACATGTAAAACGAAATTAATTTCGTATTGCAACAATTAGCAGGAATTGTCATTATATTCACAATCGTTAAAATCTTTAGTGTTATTTATATAAAGTTTAGCGGCAATAAATATGAACATTAACAAAGGGTACGAAAACCTTTACCAGCATTAGTTAGTTGTTATTAGATTCAATTCACTATATGCTTTAGCGACATTTACCACCATTACTGCTAAATATCATTTTTAATATAATCATTTATTTATCGTAGTGTTTTAAGTATGACAAGTGAACAAATGCATATCAAAATTTATTTTTTTGCATAATAATGCAAATTAATTTTCCCTTATTTGCATGACAGTTGAAACCAACCAATTGTTTTTTTTTTTTTTTTTTTTTTTTTTAGCTCCATATGCCAAAGATGGTGGATATAATAAAGGGTAGCAAGTTTTTTTTTCAGCCAAACGAAAATCACATCAAGAAAAAGAAGTTTATTAATTAAAATAGGGGACCAAGAATAAATGACATAAATTTCTAGCATATAGTATATAATATTATTAAAACAAAAAAACCTTTTTGTTTATGCATGTACTATTTACATTTACATATTCTTTCCTATATAAACCACCAGATACCTCCTCTGTTGTCTAAGTTAAAAAAAAATTCCTCCATTGTTTCTCTCTTCCAAAAAAAAAAATTATGGGAAGATTAAGCTTTCGGAGCGTAACGTTTATGTTCATTGTTGCATTTTTCGTATGGTCGTCGTTAAATGTTGAGGTTTGTAATGCAAGAAGAGGCAAACATTGGAGACAACATGGTACAACATCCTCTGTTTCTTTGTATAAGAAGAAGGGAAAGTCTCATGGTAGTAATAACCACCACAAAAGTGGTGGCAAACCGAAGCCAAAATACGCGTCTCCACCACCAAGTACACCAATTAGTCCGCCAAGTAAAGGCTACGACAATGTACCTTCGACTAACATCTTTGATGTGACAAATTTTGGTGCTGTTGGAGATGGAAAGACCGATGATACTAAGGTAAACTCATGTTTTCATTTTCACGTATGGTTACTGAACTTTATTCACTATGTGAATGAGTACCTACATCGAACATGTAGTGTAATGTTGAAATTCAGTGACAATACATGTAATTCACTCAGAATTGGCTCTGTACCACATTTGAATTTTTGTTATTCTTGTTGGCGCTCAATTGCCAAAATGTCAGTTCATAGACATAGTAAATAAAGTTGATGAAATTCACATAAAGAATTTCATGTTTACAGGACAAAAAATTAGGTAAATGTGAGTTGTGACAATATTATTGTTGTATTATTATTAATAAACTAACTTTGGGAGTACAACAATATATATATATATATATATATAATAAGGAAAACTTAATAATACATAAGATAAGACAGAATTGCAGGCAGTCATAGAGAGAAATGAGGTGGCTCCCACTTTTAACTTACAACTGAATATGTTTATGAAAATTTTGATAACATAGAAAAGGGCAGAGCAGTGCACTAAAGCTTCCGCTATGTGCAGGGTACGGGGAAAGGCCCGACCACAAGGGGCTATTGTACGCAGCTTTACCCTGCATTTCTGCCCGAGGCTGTTTTTGATAACATAGTAATCACCTAAAATGCATATTTCTACTTTACTAACCATGAAATCTTGAATTCTACCAGGCATTTCAAGCTGCATGGGCAGCTGCTTGTAAAGTGGAAGATTCGACGATGATTGTTCCATCGAAATATATATTCCTTGTAGGACCAATTTCATTCTCAGGTCCATACTGTCAACACAACATTGTCTTTCAGGTCAGTCAAAAATATAGATTATCATCATATAATGTATGAGCCAATGTTACTTAGTACATGTTTACTCTGCCTTTAACATATCTATGTCGAATGAGTGTCCATACTGTCTTCAAGAATTACATGATTCCGAATTCAAGAACCGTTACACGAGCCAGTCTTAAAGACTGTTTTGATGAATATGCTCTGTTTTGCAGCTTGATGGAACAATAATTGCTCCAACAGATGCAAAATCTTGGGGTTCAGGTATTATGCAATGGCTTGAATTTACCAAATTGGTAGGAATTACTGTCAAAGGAAGCGGAGTGATTGATGGAAGAGGTTCAGTTTGGTGGCTAGATACACCGTATGATGATCCTCTAGACGATGAATTGAAACTGATCATCCCTTTAAACAAGACATTATTGAGACATCCTCCGACTCCTGTAATTATATATCTATCTCACTTATGAATATCTAAATTCGATTTATTATCCTTTCTAATACTCTTTTGTGTGGCAGTTAAATAGCTCACTCAGTGGGAAAATGCCAAGCATTAAGCCAACAGTAAGCACAATTTCAAACACTTTATGTTTTTCAAGTTTAGACATTATGTTGTTCACTATATACTAAACGAAAAAGTTGAAATGCAGGCTCTTCGATTCTATGGGAGTTTCAATGTTACTGTAACAGGCATCACAATTCAAAATAGCCAACAATGTCATCTCAAATTTGACAATTGCATAGGGGTATTAGTAAACAATATCACTGTCTCATCTCCTGGAGATAGTCCTAATACAGATGGAATCCATTTACAGAACTCCAAAGACGCGCTAATTCGCAGTTCCAACATTGCTTGTGGTAATTACTATACTCAATGAATTCTTTTACAACAAACATAACTGATAACAGAGAGAACAATATGCCAAAATAATGTCCACATTGATAATAAGGACCACATTCTTCAATATGTGACTACTAATACTTCGACACGTAGCAACGACCTATCTTTAATGTATAATTTTTGCACCACAAGCTTTAAGACCCTACCTGCAAAAACTCATCTTGTCTATATAGTAAAAGAGTAAATTCAATATAGAGATAGACTTTTAGCCCCACACATTTATTTTAGCCCTGTTACTCAAAATATGATACTCCCTCCGTCCCATTTTATATGAGGTATTTTGACTTGGCACGGAGTTTAAGAAAGAAAGGAAGACTTTTAAAACTTGTGATCCAAAATGAATGATAGAAATTTGTGTGGCTGTAAATCATTTCATTAAGGGTAAAATAGATATTTTATAGTTAGATTGTTACTTTATATAGAAATGTGTCATTCTTTGGGACCGACTAAAAAGGAAAGTGAGTCATATAAATTGGAACAGAGGGAGTAGTAACCTAGATGACAACTTTATGATAGAATAAACAATTTGAGCATCAAAAGAGCTAAGCACATACAATGTCCTTCAATTTAAAATGCTAGTACACGCTAAAAATACTCATCGATGTGTTTTTTCAAATTTGTATAGGAGATGACTGTGTGTCGATACAAACTGGCTGCACCAACGTGTATGTACGCAACATAAATTGTGGACCAGGACATGGAATCAGCATTGGATCACTAGGGAAAGACAATACAAAGGCTTGTGTTTCAAATATTACTGTCAAAGATGTTATTATGCAGAACACGATGAACGGTGTCAGGATTAAGACATGGCAGGTATGGTTTTTTTCATAACGACATTTTGAGTTCAGATGTATCTAACAACGAATATTAACATTCGATTATACTTACTATGCAGGGGGGGTCAGGGTCAGTACAAGGAGTGTTTTTCTCAAACATTCAAATGAACGAAGTTCAGCTACCGATTGTAATTGATCAGTTCTATTGTGACAAGAGCAGATGCAAGAACCAGACAGCTGCAGTGGCTTTATCAGATATCAACTACGCAGGAATTAAAGGAACATATACAGTAAAACCGGTGCATCTAGCATGTAGTGACAGTATGCCTTGTCAAGATGTGACCATGATGAATATCCAACTAAAGCCAATACAGGAACGTTACCACATGTATGATCCATTCTGTTGGCAGTCGTTCGGGGAGTTATATACTCCTACTCAACCTCCAATTGAATGTTTACAAGTCGGAAAACCAACGAGCAACAAGATTCAAGCAGATCATGATCAATGCTAGTATAGTAAGATTATTATTACCTATAATTATATATTTTTGGTGTCTTCATTTGTGAGGCCGGCATACTTTTGCTGACCCCTATTACACCATATATAGAATGATTGCATATTCTTAATGCATAAGAGTATAGAATTTTGTTTTTTCTCTTTTAGTAAAATTACTGTATGTGGTATTGAATTATATTTAATAGGTGGATTTCTATAGTAAGGTATGAGAAGACACTTACTTCTGATAAAACTGTTAACTTGTTCTGCTACATTGACACCAACAGCATTACTAACATACCAATAATGATCGAAAACATAAGGAGTTGCTACTCATGATATTCTATCGAAGACACTTAGCGAAGAAAGGTAGTGTTGGCAAACATTGGTGGACCTCAGAATCTAACACTCCGCTATGTTTTCAAGAATTTTAACGTACCACCATAGACATTAACGGATAAGCAGCCTACTCTTTGCAGAAGCTAGACGTGGTCATATTCACACACATATCTTCAACAGGATAACTGAAATCCATATGCATATGCCTTCATTTAAAAGCCAGTGATTGATCCCTATAACTCGCTTTATGAATTCATAAACCAGCGGAGCTGCAAATAGACAAAATCTAGCAGTTAACTAAAATCCCAACTCCCTCAAGTTACTTAAGAACACATACATACACACACAGGTATCATGGATTAAAGTAGTAAAGTAACAAACTCAAACCAAATAAGGTGCATCACCTTGCACATAATATTTGGAGCAGACTATAAATAGCGTGTAATCATGACTTTCTTCGGGTAATTAAATATTGAATAACTACTTCCACTCTGTTTACATTTAAGTAGAACACAGAAGCTTGAAATTATGAAGTCTTAAGCAGCTGCAACATATGGAATTTTCTGTATGTCTAGTCTCTGCAAGACAGAACAAATCTTCTAATCAGGACGAGTACCCTTTTGTAGCTTGAAAAAGGTGACATTACTTATTTTCATAAAAAAGAAAAGATCCAACGTTACTATGTCAACGAAAGGAATGGCATGAAACTTATCTGTTTATAATGAGTGCTAAAATTGTGTAATCTGTGGACCACGCCAACATTTCCCAAAATCGACATCAGCAACTGATCATTTCGAATGTAATCATCGAATTCAAATGACAAAAGAGGACTTCATTGAACATACATAAGGATATATGGAAACAGGAGAAAAAAAAACAGATACAACAAGTTGCTTTTACAACAAAAAGCTAATTGTATGCCTACATCCTAAAGCCATTACAACTTGTACTTTGGTTTCATTTCCTCTATCTGTGCAACCCCGCGGGGGGAAAGGAAGAGAGGAAGATTTTATCAGATGCATATAACATGAAGAAGAAATTACTGAGAAATGAAAGTATATAAAACATTCTTAGTTCAAATAGTTTCTTACGACTACTACTTCTCTCCACCAGGCTGCCCTTTTCTATGCTCTCCCTCCATCATATGTATGATTACTTGAAGTTAAAGATTATTCTCAACTATGTCATATACCGTTCTGCCATAAGCGTATATCTTCAAAAATTAGATATGTTACTCAAATTGAGGAAAAACTAGAAATTGCGGCATACTCAATGTGAACTTTTCTTTTTTCTGTGTTTAGAATTTACATCAACTGTTTTAGGACTTAATCTAAGTAAAACTAACAAAAAGGAAGATAATGTCAAAAAAATGTAGAGATGAACAAAAAGTTTCCTCCACACTTAAGACTAAGTAAAACTCACATTCAGTTCTATTTGAACTTGTTACTTGTCAATTTTATCATTTGTATAACAAAGGGCCTATTTTGATCATGGACAATAATTCTCAGGTCTTATTTTCCAAAGTATTGCTTCATGTGAAACAACAACATACACAGTGTAATTCCACAAGTTGGCTCTAAGAAGGATAGCGTGTACTCAGATCTTACCCCAACAAGGTACGTAGAGAGGTTGTTTCCAATAGACCCTCGACTCAAGTAAAAATAATACAAACTAGTTTGAAAGAAGAAACAACGGAAGTGAAGAAGCTAAGACAAAATTGCTAAAGAAAACATGACAAATGCATACTAAAAATGGAACAATCAGTACTGCAAAATAATACGATAATTGAAGTGTTAGAAACAGTCAATAGTAACAGATATGTAACAACAAGAAACTCCTAGAGTAATACTACGTACGACTACTAGTATGAAAGACTAAGTTAATCAACTCTCAACTACCTAACTAAACCTTTTACATACCCTCATCTGAATCCTTCATAATCTTCTAACTAAGATTATGTCCTCGAGAAGCTGGAGCTATACAATTAGCATTTTAATTTATGGGTTAAAGAATTAAAAACTCCTCAAGAATCCTCTATAACTTGTTGTACATTGCAAATGTGAAAGGAATAAGATAAAGAAAAACATAAATAAAATCCAACATAGGATATATACTCATTGAGAAAATTCGGGATAAACAAATGTTCAAGAGTTGGTGCTCTAATTTTAATAGGCTGATTCTTAAACATCAATCTTTTCCAACCAGGAACAATACTCAAGGATGAAAGAGACAATCAAGGAAAAACATTTTTTTATGTGTTAATCATTGTCGTTTGGTTCAAATACAAATTATTATGATGGAATAAGGGCTGTCAAAATGAACCTAAATACAAGTAATTCGACAGAATATTATGGATTGGACTCAAGATAATTTAAAGTTGGGTCAATAATTAATATACTTTTAAGTATTGTGTATTAAGTTTTACATATATTTATAATTCGACTTTTTCGATTTTTTTTTCTAAATCCGAAATCAAATAAAAAAAAAAACAGATAGAGTAAATTATTAATCCAAAACAAAAAAATCAATCCAATTTAGAATTTGGTTCAATTTGATTTGATTTTTCGATTTAAACAAAATAGTGCACCCCCCTAATTATTATTTTCGTTGAGTTTGAATTTTACAGTATCAATTAATAAGTCACGTCTCCATCTCAAAATTGATCAATGTGACATTACTTTCATCTCAAAGCAGTTGACATTACTTATTACGCCATAAATTCCCTATACCATCTACCCTTTAAGAGATTAAGATTTAAAAAGAGTGCCTAACTAAGCGTTTGATTATGAAAATAAAAAGTCAAATTACTTTATTTGAAATTTTTAATGTTGGAGTCTAGTTGTCTTTGACAATAATTTTGCAGTTAATATTTAAAATTTAAACGTATTTTAAAAAAATATAAAATATTATTTAAACATGAAAAATAATTTTAACTAAGGCTATTTTATGAAAATAAAAATAAAAATTGGATTTTTTTAAACACTAAAAAATAAAAAGTAAAAGTGAAAACAAGGGTTTGTCTGTTCTCAAAGTTGTTTTTGGAATTTTCACCATCAAACACTATTTTTCAAATAAAGTAAAATAATATTTCAAATAAAGTTAATGATATTTATGGTCAAATGAGTTCTTAAATTACTTATATACAATAACACCATTTTATTTTGTTTTGGATGTCATCCAGTGTCTGATATCCACATTAGAATTCGATTATTTTGAATTTGCACCGTTTGAACCCTCATTCGGAGAAATACTCCCTATCAAAAATAATTTCATATCCAAAACTCGAACCAACAATGTTAATCTATCTTAGCTTAAAGTATTGCCAAACTCCAATAGGCATAGGCAAGTAAAATAAATACACAGGATTTCTAGCATCTTTTTAGCTCCCTAAACTTCCAATGCCAAAACCCAATAATATAGCATCCATCTTATCTCATCTTATCCCAATAAAATCAAAAACACACACATCAAAATGTCATATATTATTGTCACTCCATAACACAACACAAAATTTCTCACTTCGAAAAATAACAACATTTTTTCATTAATTACCAAGAATGTCAGAGAAGGACCTCAACACTATGAGGAGGAGAGTGGCATCAGTTGCTAATCATTTATTGCCAATTCCTTTAGCTCAAAATGTTGGTTCTTCAATTGGGTCTTCCAATTGTAGCTCCTCTTCTATGAATGATAATTACCATAAAATTCATGGTGAAGTCCCAAATCATGAACCTGTTTGGAGACTTATTCCTTCTGATGATGAATATGGCAAAGAGTTTACTGATATTATTTATGAGAAAGCTGTTGGTGAACCCATTGCTAAGGTTTTGTTCTTACAATCTTTACCCTCTTATGTGGAATTCTTAATTTTTTTTTCAAACGTAGTATTATCTGTGTTCTAATTTATGTGATGTAGTTTGACTGAATACAGGTTAAAGAAATTGGACTTTTGAAATTTATGATCTAAAATAAGTGATACATGTTTGTGTGACTATAAATTATTTCATTATGATAAAATAAATATTTTAAAATTAAATTGTTATTAAATATAGAAATGTGTTATTCTTTTTTGAACAGTCTAAAAAAAGCGAGTCATATAAATTGGGCTAGAGGCAGTGATGTTTATTGATGGCATAATAAGAGTCACTCAAACTTGGACTCAGTTGACAAATAAACCTGTATGCACATCTATACGCCTCAACTCGTCTCTATTATATTAGTTGAATACTCTAACTTACAAAACAATAATCTAGACATCTCCAAAATTTATGCGTCACCTCAGTGGCAACATATGTCCACGAGTTGGAATGTTTAGTTGTCGGTTGAGAGGTGTCTAGATGTGCACTCTCAAAGTTGGAGGTACTTACTTGTGAGCTGAGGTTAAGTTTGAATGTATGTTTATGTATTATGCTTGATTTGTGAACACCCTTTGCAATGGTCCATAGACCATAAAGGAAATAGAATAGTGTGCTTCAAGAATGTGAAAATGAGATATTTTTAGTTCATTTAAGGTGAGAAAGTTAGTAAACTGAAGCTATTTAGCTGAAATTGAGTGCTTCATCGTTCCAATTATTGTGACCTTGTTTGAATAGGAAGAGACTTTGAGAAAGAAATGAAGCCTTTTGGAAACTTGTTGTCTTAACACCATAATAATTGAGTGGCTATTTAACTTTCTCATTAATGGTAAAAGAGGAAGTTTAAGTTAAATTGTTTCTAAATTTAGAAAGTTGTCATTCTTTTTTGAACGAACTAAAACATAAATGTTGGAACAAAGAAGTATTACTTTTTAGATGCCTGGTCTTTACTCAAAGCTTGAGTTTAGACTAGTGAAAACCATGTCTTGAGCTCCATGGAGTTTATGTGATGATTCTCAGTTTGCCTATAACAAAGACTTCAAGGATGAGTGTTTACATTTGTAACATGATAATGGATAACAAAGTGCTAAATGGTAGATGATATTGTATTTCTCTGCTATATTGTGAAAAGCATATTGCATTAGATGACCCCTCAAAAATACATTCTGATGACTAATGCCACGGATAAAGAAGGAAAAATCATATATGATTAATATGGGCGCTTTTCTCAATCATTATCAGCAACCTTGGGTTCTCACTTAGCAGCTACTAGTAACACGGTTTGAAGCTTCTTTGTTGCTGTTAGTACTTACAGGTGACCTGAATTAATAATGTAAGAAACTCAGAAGCTGGAAATCTGGAGCTTTAGTTTAAGTCATATTGTTTTCTTTCCTCTTGCAGATAACCATCAATAGACCGGATAGAAGAAATGCTTTCCGACCTCACACCATCAAGGAGCTTATTCGCGCATTTAATGATGCCAGGGATGATGGTTCAGTGGGAGTCATCATTCTCACAGGAAAGGTAAGTTTCCTACAGAAATATCATATCATATCATGTACAAAGTGAAGAAGTTATGGAATTCGATGTAGGTGAAGTGAACTTTAGGCCATGTTATAAATTTCTCTTACTAGCAAATATTCACTTCAAGCCACCATGTCTTAATACTTGATGAAGGAATTGAATGACTGAATTTTAATGCACACCTTTCCTTTTGTATTTACACCGAACCAGCTTGTAGTTGAGCTCGTAGTGGTTCTGTTCCATTGAAGAGTATCTCTAAAAAAACATGAGATGTCATAGGAGTATAAATGTAGTTAATGGAATTTGTTGTAGATTAGAACTGAGTCCTTGTGGTGATGGTTTCTAGATATCTTTGTATAGTGAGTTAACTTCAGTAGATTGTATCATTTGGTTGTACTACGTGCATTGTTCTCAAGTATGACTTGATGCAGGGTACAAAGGCGTTTTGTAGTGGTGGTGATCAGGCATTGAGAAGTAAGGATGGTTATGCTGATTTTGAAAGTTTTGGTCGCCTTAATGTTTTAGATTTACAGGTACGTAGAGTAATCTGTCATGTTCTTTGAAGTCATTGTAGACGACTTTTTGCCTTAAGATAGGTAGTTCCTTGAAACTGATATAACTTTTTGATATGTCTAGTTCTTAGCAATAGTTTGGTGTACCATTTAACTTTACCTTATTCTTCTTCTTTTCTCATAGGTGCAAATTCGTCGTCTACCAAAACCAGTAATTGCAATGGTAAGGCTCTCTGTTCTTTCTTTTGTTAAGTACTTTAAGTAGGCGTCCCTGTATATCACGTAATTCAATTATCTGAAATAACTCTTTTCCTTTTGTTGCAACTAAGGTTGCAGGTTATGCTGTTGGTGGAGGACACATTTTGCATATGGTTTGCGATCTAACGATTGCAGCAGACAATGCTATATTTGGTCAGACTGGCCCAAAGGTGCTCTTTTTACATGTGTACTCGAAAACACATTTTATTAGTAAATTAGTAAATGAGCATATATTCAAGTACCTGTAGAGCATGTCTTTAAGTACTGTTTGGAATAAAGCTATGTTCTATGCTGATCGAATACCTCACCTTATTTACCAAGTCTATTATTGTTCTTATTCTATAGCCTTCTTGACTATACTATTATTCTTGTTCCATTGTGTCTGGACAAAGAATCTAAGTAAAAGTTAAATTTGATGCCATACAGAATCATGAAATCTGATTCTTTTTTTGCATATTGCAGGTAGGAAGTTTCGATGCTGGTTATGGAAGTTCAATTATGTCACGTTTGGTGAGCGTCTTGTCTTGGTTCTTTTTGTTAAGATACAATTTACGGATAACTCATTTGTAGTTCTCTTTTCATGTTAATTGAACTTCTTGATCAAATATTGGTGTAAAAACAAGCAAAGTACATCTGATTTATAACTAAGTACTATAATCTCCGAATATATTGGTTTAATCTTCTGCTGTCTGAACAGGTTGGACCGAAGAAAGCTCGTGAAATGTGGTTTTTAACAAGGTTCTACACAGCTTCTGAAGCAGAGAAAATGGGACTTGTGAATACTGTTGTTCCAGTGAGTATATCGACTAACTCTACTTCCTTAACCATAAGAGCTAACGTTCGTGTAAGAACCATATGGGATCAAGAGAAAAATTAACAAAAATTAGCATTCCAATTTCATATACTTTCTGGTTTACAAGAATGCTCATTAGTTAGCTCAAAAGTTTACTCTTGCAACAAATATGCCGGCCGCCTTAACCTTAGAGAAAGGTTTTAATCCGTCTGTTATATGAAATGACTTAAGAGTTTTCTAATGTTATGTGTTGTTTCTTTTTTTAGTTAGATAAGTTGGAGGCAGAAACAATAAAGTGGTGCAGAGAGATCTTAAGAAATAGTCCTACAGCGATACGAGTGCTAAAATCAGCTCTCAATGCAGTTGATGATGGACATGCTGGACTTCAGGTACATTTCACTTTCCTATTATATTCCAAAATGTTCTCATATTAGAGCAAGCTCAGTACCCAAACTCCTACACGAGGGGATCGAGTCTGAGCTAAGTATACTCTTGAGTATCCAAATATATGTCGCGAAATGGCAAATAGTTATGATACAAACATTTTCTTTCTTTAAAATTATGTCAGGGTCTGGGGGGAGATGCTACTCTTCTATTTTATGGAACTGAAGAAGGCAATGAAGGCAAAAATGCATACAACGAACGTAGACGACCAGATTTCTCTAAGTTTCCCAGGCTACCTTGAGTTCCATTATTGTTGTTGTTGTTTGTAATCTGTTAGTGCATTCAATTATATCATAATAATAAAATTTCCTTAAATGGGTCGAGTGGAGCGACTGATTCATATAGTCAACCTCAACTTGCTCAGGAGTAAGGCGTAATTGTCGTATCAAAATATTGTACCTAGAGAATGTTGTAACTGTAATAATGTTGTTGTTATTTGACTTTTCTTTTTGGTCCAACTGTAATTCAACATGAAGAGGTGAAAAGTTTGTACTTCTCAATAGAAGCTTCGGATTTGAGAATAAAAGTTGTACCACTTGTCAATGAGGCCACTGACCCAATTAATCCAGATTCATGTCGTGTATGATCCATTTAAAGGGAAGCTCTAGTTCCCTACCTAAAATTTTAGGAACGTAACTTCCGTTTCTGTTGAGAGATCATATTCATCCCACCACATGCAATTCTCGCCTGTTTGTATAGTTTTTTTTTTCCTTTCTTAAGGTGAGGTGCTTCTTTATTTTATTGTGTTTTATTTTAATCATATTTTTGTACATAAACAATTACACATGATGTTGATTGATTCAAAACCTTTATAGCAAAGGAAGCTGATTAAGGCTTCATTGACATTTTCCTTTCCTAGTTTCCATTTGCTTAATAACATTGGTTTCTTTGTTTAAAACATAAGTATATACTAATTATTAATTTTTTAGTTTCTCATTCGGTGTTCGATGCCCAAATTAGATCCCAACTAAATCTGGATTCGCGCCAGAAAGTCTCACATTGGAATAAAATGGTCCTTAACAAAGACAACTCTATAAGGGAACTCAAACCCGACACATCTTAATTAAGGATGAACGAGTACTCACCTCACCACAACCCTAATTACTTTAATCATTAGCCGGAAAAAAATTCACCTTCAATTTAGTAAATTACAAAGTAAACGAACTACACAAATAAAGTAATAGTCTACCGTCTACGTATCGTATTAATATGTTGATAATCAAGAGTTTAGATTGTTATAAGTAATATTTATATACCAAAGTCATTTTAAAATTAATTACAGGTAAGTATCTATACCAACTATAAACTAATAACCTAAAAAGCAATTGTAAAACATATACTATTTTTATTTTACTAGAGAAAATCAACACTAAACATAAAAACGTAATTAATTAAATTAATAATCCCCCTAATTTACCAGAAATTAAAGAAATATACGTGGCAGTATCTGATTGCATTGGCCAACGTACATGAAACAGAACTCACGGTGGAAAAGGAAAACGCACCCACCATTGGAATCGAGTGGCATTCTCGTAATTTCATGAAACCCGTAATGCCATTTTGGTAACATTAAAAAGATCTCATTTCCTTTATTTATTGCATCAATTTTACGCTCTTTACATATTTCAGCGTTAATCTCAGGTTTCTCTCTCAATAGATCCCTCCTTCAAAAAGCTCTTTTCAGGTAAATCTTCATATTTTCATTCATTTTTTTCTTCAATTTCATGCATCTATAGTAACATTTTCGAGAATTTTCGCTATTGAAATCGTTTTTTGTATGGATTTGAGGTTGATTTTAGGCTACGATGTGTTTGTGTTTGATTAATGTTGAAATTCAGCTTCCATGGAGGAATTTTAGCTGCATTTACGGTGCGCGGCTGGTATTTGTGTGATTTGTGGTTTTCCTTATCAGATTTATGGATTTGTAGCGGCTGATGCGTTTTTTTTGTGGAAATTTGTGTTTTTATGCTATGATCTGAAGAATGAGTTGTTGTACTGCTTCCGTATATTGAAAATTGTTTTGTGTGGATTTGTGAATGTCTCCAGTTGATTTTATGCCAGAATGTGTTCAATGTCATGTTGAAATACAATTTTGTAGAGATGTTTTTGCTACATTTGATTTGAGGTTATCTATCAGATTAAGCGGTTGGTAGCTGCAGATATGTTATCCTTGTTTCATTTTTGGTGTTAATTTGTGTTCCTTTAGCTGAGAGACATTGTACTGCTTCGATCTCTGTGAAAATTGTAATGTATAGTGGTTTGTATCATGAAAATTTTGAATTTTAGCTATTCAAAAGTTGATTTAGCTCATCAATGTGATCGTTTTGCTTTGTCATTCAGATCCATGTTAGAATAGCTGCAACTTGGTATGAATCAGCATATGGATCTGAATTTTGAAGGCAATTATGGATTTCAGCTGTATGATTTAATTGTGGAATTTTTTGGTGTAGGGATCATCATCAAGGAAGCATAATGGGGCTCACATTCACCAAGCTCTTCAGTCGGCTTTTCGCCAAGAAGGAAATGCGCATTCTAATGGTTGGTCTTGATGCAGCTGGTAAGACCACCATATTGTACAAGTTGAAGCTGGGAGAGATCGTGACTACTATTCCTACCATTGGTATGTAGATCGCTGCATACAGCAGCAAAGTTCTTGCCGTAATGATCTCTGCATTTACAATTTGGTTGTAAGGCATGAAACATGCCTTTTGCCTGTTCCCTCCCCATATGCACTGGTTAGGCATAGCATTTATACTTTATTATTTTGACTTGGTCTCTGGTTGTGTATGTTTGGTATGTTGCATGATATGTATTAGTGCCAGACCTTATCGTGAGGGTTGACTTATGTTGTGCAGTTTCTTTTTTTATTGGTAAACCACATCTACCCACCCTCGATCCCTCTCCCTAGGAGTCATTAGTGGCCTGTCCCCACTTTCTTGTGATGACTCGAACCCCCTAACTGCCGCTGGAGGTGGAGCAAGCTTTCCACTTGAACTGCCCTGTCTTGGCACTATGTGCAATTCATCACTCAAAAGATTAACCTACTTGTTATTTTGAGAAATAAAGAATCTGAATGGTGGTAGGCAGTTTTATAAATCGTTCTTCCTAGTGTCGGTTGCTGCAAATGTTTAGTTGGTTATATCCTATCCCTCCTACTGTCTGCCTCTCTCTGCTTTGGTTCTTTTTGGTGAGTAGTCTTAGCAAAGTGGTGGTCTTAAACTTCTCAACGTTTATCAGTGACTGTTTGTCATGCAGATTTCTAATGTTTTGTATGGTAATTTATATGATACTAATTATTAGCTATTGCATTTGTTGTATCACTGTATTTTCTTGGTGACTATTGAAAAGATTACTTGTTCCAAGAGATTCTTGTCAGCTTTTGGAAAATGTACGCTCATATGTCCATAATACCTTACTGCTTCAATGAGCTATTATTAATAATCGACAATTTTCAGGTTTCAATGTGGAGACTGTTGAGTACAAGAACATCAGCTTCACTGTTTGGGATGTCGGGGGTCAGGACAAGGTATAATCATTTTCCCCCTATGGCTGTATGTTCTGCATCGGTCTGGCCCTTGTATATACTATAAGCTGAAAATAAGGCTGACCACTCTGCATGGAGTGAAGCTTCTGAACAATTATCTGATAGTTCCAACTTCTAACTTCATTTATTCACTTTTGGCAGATCCGTCCATTGTGGAGGCACTACTTCCAGAACACTCAGGGTCTCATTTTTGTGGTTGATAGCAATGATAGAGACCGTGTTGTAGAAGCAAGAGATGAATTGCATAGGATGTTGAACGAGGTAATGATCTTTCTCCACACTTTGTGCAGGGCTATTATTGTTTCCCGAAAGTAAATATGTGGCATCTAAAACATTTTAGCTGTATAGCTTGAATTTATGTGCTTATTTTGAGTTCGAGTAGAGATGATCGATTGTAGATGTACCTAGATTTTCTTTGGCAAAATTCTCCCTGAATATCATTTTTTTGTTTAACAAATAATGGCCTAGTATAAGTTGAACTGATTCATCAACTTGTTTCCTTCTAGTATTTCAGATTCACCATTAATAAGTTGGTAATATATCTAGAGGTTATTCGGAAGAATGGGTGTGGGAAGACTGAAGAGAGAAGGTTTTCTTCAACTTGTGATTTAAGCAAATGTCAGAATAGTTGAATTTTTTCACTGTACTTGCATCACTAAATTGCATGTTCCGGACCTTTTTATTCTTTGTATAAGAACACAGACAAAGTAGGCCAGGGGCAGTACGGAAGGTAGCAATCTATGAGAAACCCACCAACTTTGCTACTTACAGATCATATGTGCCATTATTCTCTATGTTCTGATTTTGTAGCCACAGCCACTTCTCATTATTTATTAGATGGCAAGTGCAAGATATACATGGGGATGGATCTTTCAGTTAAACTTTCTTGAGCGACTCTGGACTTATTTATTATTGTCTGTCCCAGGATGAACTTCGGGATGCTGTGCTTCTAGTTTTTGCTAACAAACAAGATCTTCCTAATGCAATGAATGCTGCCGAAATAACTGATAAGCTTGGACTGCACTCCCTCAGGCAGCGTCACTGGTAAGCACTTTGCTAGTGCTTGTGAATGATTTGCTTATATTTTTGAAGATCTCACTGCTTTTGAGGAGTTTCTAAATTGGGTCTTTTCTGTATCAGGTACATCCAGAGCACTTGTGCAACTTCTGGAGAGGGGCTTTACGAGGGACTTGATTGGCTTTCTAACAACATTGCTAACAAGGTAGTTATGCCATAATTTATCAAAAGCTGTTGGAATATGTGCTGTCGTTAATTTTTGGGCCTCTAATTTTCTCAACACCTCTTTTTACAGGCTTAAAGTGATGCAGATTTGTTATTGTGGGTTGATCTGGATGCAGGCGGAGTTTTATCTAGTTGTTTTTTCTTCTCATGTCAGTGTGATTATGAATATCATGTTGAAAGCATTTTGTGTTTCCTTAGGGCTTTTTGTAATGGCTGTGTAATACAATGGTCGAATATATGTAATTGCTGTTTGATTAGGTATATTGCCATAAATTTGTAAACAATGACTAGTTTTCATATTTGTTAATTGTTAAAGTCTTGCAGTCCCCTTTTCATTTCGTTGGACTTCCTGTTTACATTTTCTCTCCGTGTTTATGAGAGATCCTGATAGAGTATGATTATTTGATTCTGCAAGGTGAGCTGAGAATTAGGAGCAAAAGGTACAACAGTAGTACTTACGCACAAGTTGAAGGACTTAGCTCTTCTTTTGTCGCAGCCCCACCCCCGCACAAGTACTTTTTATTTACTTTGCTATTTACCTATTCGTTAATTTAAGAATTTAGTATATGCATATTTCAATGCCCAGTCATCTTAAGAGCAAAGATTATGTATATGACCATATACTAGTTCGTAATTGTATTCCCAGAAGCTGATAGGTATTGGTAGCAAACTTAACTCAGTTGAGAATTGTTTATACCTATAATATTTTTATTTTTAGGTTTAGGTTTAGAAATAAAAAAAAATGCTTCATCACCATTTGAAGTCCTAATTGAATATTCACATACATAGCATACAAGCACTATATTCCCAGGTTCCAACTAACTGTTACTAACTTGTAGTGTAATACATGTTCTCCATATCATATAATCTTAGGGAAAGCTTCATATAATTTTATGAGAATAACAAGAGCTTTAAGTTTAAAACCTGCATAAGCCCACAACCCATCCCGCATTATGTTAGAAAATTTTATTTCAACCCGCCCTGCACCTGCCCCATTGCCATCCCTATAACCAAGTAAAACTCAAAATTTCAAAAGTTTCAAATGAAGTAAAAAATATCTATGACCAAATGCCTACTGAATTGCAATCAATTTTGCTTAAAAGACACTTCAATTATAAATCAACAGAGTTTATATCACAAACCCAACAGTTTCAAAGGAAACATGAACAATTGATGTTCATTGCACATGGGGAATCTATTTACAAGTAAATCAGAATTACATAATTAAACAACAGAAAGTTTTGAAACTATGAATTCCATTTGAAGCCAACTGTACTTATATTCAACAAGTTGATGCAATAGCCTCCAGCAGAGCAGCAACAAATTCCATTTGTTTCTCTTGACTCACTCTATTGAAGGTAGGAACATGGACAAACAGACACTTGTGACCTTTTTCCTCTGCGAATCGGAGAGAATGGTAGTACACATAATTGCACACAAAACGACCTGCATCGTCCGACATTGTCACATCAAACCCTTTCTTCTTTAAGAACTCCAGGATTGACTCGGTAGGGCAAGATGTCTTCAACAACCAGGTAAAAAAATAGATTAGGACACATGGAAAACAGAGGAATACAGGCAAAGAACATGAACCACTATCGGATAAAAAAGCACTGTACTTCTTCATCTAATATACATAAGCAGATTGACAAGAGGGAGTTGCTCGGATGGTAAGCACCCCTCACTTCCAACCCGAAGGTTGTGAGTTTGAGTCACCAAGGGAGTAAAAGGGGTGGGAGCTCCTAGGGAGGGATAAAAAAAAATAAAAAATACATAAGCAGATTCAGTATCATATGAAGAATAGAAGAGACCTTTCTTATTTGATATATTCCTCCATCTTCTGGAACAATAGGCACTCGCTGTGGAAAATCAATAAGAATATTAGCATAACGAAATATCGGGTTAGCTCATCTCGGTTAAGAGATGAAACACCTTACCTGAGGTTGCCAACCAAGCTCATCTGCACAACGAAATGTGGCTTCATTTACTGCCAGCCTCTCAATTGCAAACTTTGTTGCTCCACTATTTACCCCAAGGTGAAGCTGAACAGATTACACAGGACTTCTATATCAGCAGCACATTTTATTTTTCTCCAAGTGTGTGTGTGTGAGTGAGTGGAGGATAGGAGCAGCCACAGAATGCAAGGCCGCCAAACAAGACTTAAGTAGTCACGTCACATGATAAACTGTGTTCTAGACTCCAAGTTCACATTTTCTCTCTATAATCATTGACCTCAAAACCTTTTAATATTTATCTATGTAAGTAGCTATATCACTAGAATTTCCAAAGAGAAATCTAATCAAGTGTCTTCACAAACACTGACACAAAGAGTGTCTTCTCCTGTTGTTTGCATACTAAAGACCTGATATGTACCGCCAATTTCTTTGGTTTTAAGTTGGCATGTTAGAATTACGAATAATGGTTATTTATCCTGATATCCCACATATATTGGTAGCTAACTATTGAGAAAAAAGCAATTAGCTACAGAGTTAGGCAGTAACGCTGGTCATGTTTTGGCCTTCTCTTTTCTTCAGTCATGCACTCTCAATCCAAATACTCAATTGCTAGTCTCGTGGCCACAAATTGGCATCAGTTTGTGTGTTTTTACTTTTATGTATGAGATGGTAATGGACCTAACTAGTTACCCTTTGGGACTCCCAAATTGGGAGACTAAATATTGGGTTTTAGTATCGCCTAATACTATCCAAATACGTTAGTCCTTGAAATTTGGTCTTTCACAAGGATAGATAGCTTATCTTTCATTTATCCAATCTACAACCTCCAAACTTGATAGCCACAAGTTAAGACATAGTTTGAACGGTCTGATGCATGTGTTTTTGTAGTCAAGTTCATCCATAAGGGTCAACGAAAGAAAATGGACACTCCTCCAATCAACTTCCCCTATGAAATGGTTTTGCAGCTGATTACCAACTCATATCAGTCTCTCAAAAAAATTAATGCGGATGATTATTGAGTTCATTATGTCTTTTCTCCCTGTAGGCTTGTCCCCTATCATAGTACTCTATTCATTTTATATTGGCATATGTGGAGTTTGATATTAGACAAGCTGCAGAATACTCTGGGCTGCAACCAGGACGGGACAAAATGCTCTCAATCTGGCACTATAGGAGTATGATCTTTATAACCATGGTGTCCGGCCAGCTTGCGCACACCTTGACTAATTCCACGGAATACCTACGACCTCCCACCAGCAATAGGTACCAGGTAACACATGGGAAGAAATCAGTTGGTCTGTTTCTGTCTCTGTTGGACTATAGGAATATGATCATTAGCTCACTACAATACATTTACCCATCAAAGTATCAAAAATTCAGAGGCAGTTGATAAAAAAGAAACAATCAGAAAAAAAAAGAACCACACATCCAGCTATTCATGTTACATAAATGTGCATAATTCGCGTATTCTTCTGGCAATTTTCTGCACAAGACAGTTTAAAGAGCAAACATGAATCCACACAAATTAGTTAAAGGAGAAGATTTGTCTTGGCAGAACTAACCCATATGACTTGTCCATTATTTGAACTGTT
Source organism: Solanum verrucosum (assembly GCF_900185275.1). Classification (NCBI taxonomy): domain Eukaryota; kingdom Viridiplantae; phylum Streptophyta; class Magnoliopsida; order Solanales; family Solanaceae; genus Solanum; species Solanum verrucosum. The sequence goes on along the minus strand of NW_026019839.1, from coordinate 428,575 downwards.
TCCAGCAGAGGACTCCTCTATAACCTTCAACAATGCCGGAAGTCCACCCTCTCCAGCTGTTTCAAGAACAGTACAGCTGCCCAAGGTCACACCAGCAGGTAATCCTTTCATTTCAACATAATATTTCAAGTTGCTAACTGCTGTCTCCGTAGGATTCTGAGCTACACCGTGAAATTTCTTGAACCCCGTGACATGAATGGTCACAGATTTTGGCCCCTCCGATCCCATTTCCTCGTGCAAAATACGAATAGGAATCCTAATATTGATAGCTTCCACAATTAGTTACCAGCTCATGCCACTTACAACAGTGTCTTCAATATAACATCACACTTTTTTGAAATGGTAATCTTGATCAAACATTCAAAGCTTTTAAAAGATAGCAATCCGACATTTCAGCATACATGACAAGTACATTAGTAAAAACTGGGCAAAGCAATTACTGACGAGTTGTGCCAGGTATATTACCTCTTGGATTTTGATAAACAATCAAAATGAGCAAAGCAACATCGCAACATTTAATTCAACACACCAAGTAAAAGTTAAAAAAAATTCTCAATGCTTACACAACAATTGACAAAGAGGTAAAAAGACAAAACCATGATAGCTACATGATTAAATTTGTATTCACCTTTTTATTCGTAATCCCCCCCCCCCCCCCCCAACTCCCTCTTGATTTACCAAGGACCATCTTTTGCATACCAAGACCAACCCATCTTTCAGTTCCAACCAAACAGCCTAACACTAATGGAAATTAAATTCTAAACCTTGCAGATATACTTTCAACGCGGAGCATAAATTTACTAAAATTCAAGATATGAACCCATAACTTTAAAAATATAATAGGTCCAATGCTAAAACCCTTTAAGCTTGAACCCGTAAAATTTAAGTCCTGAATCCACCTCTGATCTAAAGCCTGCTTATAAGGTGATTCATTACACATTCACAATTCAATTAAAAAACAGGAGTAACCTACAAGTCTAAAGGCAAAGTCAACCCCTAAACAAAATACCCATCAAACCATATTTTGGAAGCACATTAAGAAGTGAATATACATAAACTAAAACGAAATTAAAGAAAAGGCCTCGGGGAATCTCAGTAGCTTAGTTGGTTAGCTACCTTAACTTTCACGTTGTTCGTGAAAATTCAATTATCCACCTTCTTCCATTTTCCCTTCCCTATCCTCAATTTTATAACGAGGCATAACCATACAGAATTTTCAAAAAGAAAGGTTCAAAACATAAAAACAAAAAGACCACCACCGACTATAAAATTTTGCAATTCAAATAAAATCAAGAACATAGAGATACTAAAGGCAAAGACAACTGCTAAATCAAACACCCATCAGATGATAATCCTCTTCAACAAAGATCAAAACTTTAAACAAATAATCAACTTCATAACAACACCCAAAGGTCCAGAATTTCCAAAAAAACAATGTTGCACTCATATAAAAAAAAAAAAAAAAAAACTACCCAAATTGAAAAATCAATATCATAGAGATACTAAAGGCAACTGCTAAAGAAAATACCCATCAGATGATAACACAAAAGATCACAACTTTAAACAAAGAATCAGCTTCATAACAACACCCAAAGGTCCAGAATTTCCAAAAAACAAGGCTACACTCATATACAAATTGAAAATTCAAGATCATACATGATAATACAAAATTAGAGAGATGGGGTTTACCTAAATGAAGTTCTTTTGAGTCTTGGGATTATGAAAATGGAAGAGAAGGGTCAGAGAGAACAAAGTTGGCGTTAGCTGTATATATATATACAGAAGAATTTAGCTACTACACATTTGTATTGTTTGCAACTTCTTTCTCTTTTCTCTCTCTCAGCTCTTCGTAAGGAGTGTCCAGTGGGGACACGATGTTGGACGGTGATTCATTGGACTCATATGCCCCTTTTTTTCCCTCTTTTCCCACTCGGTGAGCTTGAAAGACTGATTAAATATGAATTGCGCATTGCTGAGTTCATTTGAGAGTGATGTTCCGAACATTACTTTTTTCATATTCAGGATTCGAACTTGAGATCTGAACACATTTGAGAATGACGTTCTCAACATGATTTTATTTATATTCATAATTTAAATTCAAGATCTCTAATTAAAGATGAAACACTCATACCACTTATCACACTCTCATATTGGTGTCCCTTTCCTTCCTCTTTTCTTTATGCAAGATTCCTTTTTTCTTCTTTCTTTTAAAAAATAAATGATGAACTATTTGATTTTGTGTTCCATTTTGTTTAGCTACAAAAACATCATTATGATATTAATGATTGTTCTAATTTAAATAATTAATTAAGAAGTAATTGTTTTTTATCATAAAATAATTTGAGACGATATGATTTTAATGTTTATTTTCCCTATGAATAAGATGGAAAATTAGTCATTTTTCTTTCGAGCGGAAGCGAGTGTTAGTGAAGAGGCCTCTATTTTATTAGAAGAATCACCTTAATATATGTTATATAATCAAATATATATCAAGAGTATTAGTAGTATTATCACCAAGTAATGTGGTGAAGTGGATGATTTTTTTCTCAAAACTTTTATTGAATCATGTGCAGGGAGTTGGTGGAGCAATACACACAGTCTCACTATTCTTTACGACATTTTGGACATTTAGGAGGCTAATTTATAAGAATTAGTTGTTAGCCCAAGAATATAGTGAAGATATAGGCTTTCCGACGATTTTATTTTACAAATGATGGAAGTATCTTTTTTAGTTATTTGATTAACATCAAGAACATTTTTATATAACAACTCTATATCTAGAGTTCATTGGATGATTAATTTGGACTCGCACCAAAAGGGTTAATTGACGAATAATGTACTTCATACTCCATTGGCCTCATTTTATGTGAGGGTTTGATTGGACATAAAATAAGGTAAATTACACGATTAAGTAAACATACATTACTTAATTGTTTATCATAGCTACAATTTCAAACAATTACCATTCATCATTAATATTTCATCCGAGTTGTTAGGGACCCACTTTCAAATTTATATATCCCGCATAGATTGTCATATCTTTCAGTTTTGCTCCATGATACAAAGTAGCATTTTCTCTCACATCCTAATTATTTTACTGATTTATCTCCTTAATTCACTCAACCACAATCAGATTTCAAATTTAAACATTTTGTGGCTCCCTCTCAAATTGTGCTCCCACAATTTCATGCAACTTTTGTTGGTCTCAACTTTATTTTTTAAAATTTGTATTTGTATATCTCATTGATTTCTTTAAGTTTTTCAGTTACCTCCATAGATACATACAAATCATGGATGAATAAACTCTTTCCAAGAGAATTATTCGAGGTATACAAATGCATGCCCAAAATTTGGACGATTTTCCATCTTTTTCTTTGGGTCTAACTAAAGAGATCCACGAAATTGCAGGATCTCTTGCTAAATCTAAAGTTAATCAACAAGAAATTAGATTCAAGCACCGCAATGACCCAATGAAGATGCAACAACTTATGCATGTCCTTACACATCTTATAAAAAGATGTTAAATCTGAGTCAGTGGAACAAGATGATGGTGAAGAAAATGAGGTATTTGTATAATTTATTTTATATATTTTTTTGTGATTTGTATTTCTATCAATATTTTTCACATTATGTTGTGTATGATTCTATGGATTTAGCGTATCTATGTTTATTGCGTTTTTTTTAACTTTTTAAACCTTATTTGTATATTTTAAACAACTATATACAATTACTTTTTTTGTTTTATATATTATCAGCAAGTATACATTCCAACTATTATTTGTATAATTTCAGCATTTGTATGCATTACTTATTTGCATATTTCAATCAATTGTGTATGTTTATAAATGTTTGTGTATATATATATAACATCATATTAGCGATTCTCATTTGTATATCTGATGCAACTATGTTTGTTAATGGTGTTAATATATGTTTGGTTTTGTAATGAACCAATTGATCATTTTTGGTTATTTATATAAAATTACAAACTTGCCCTTTCGATATTGACCCCGAGCTATTTTTGTTTGAGTTGTGAAAGTTGGGTTCGAACTTTGAGTAAAAAGTTATGAATTTTTATAAGTTTTGAGTTTGAAAGGCTATAGATGTTAAAAAGTGATTTTTCGTGATTTTGGAGTTTCGAGTGTCAGAATGGAATTTCGTCAATTCCTTTAGTCTCAAAATGTGATAATTGGTCTATGGGAGTTGTCGATTTTAGATTCTGAGTCTTTTTGAGGATTTGAAGTCATAAGTTGGAAATTTGTGAAATTTTAGCCTTTGGGTTAACTTTGGTCAACATTCAAGGTTTGGGTGCTCAGATCAGAATTTTGAGAGTTCTGTTAGATTCGGAGGATGATTTTAGGCCTAGCTGAGGTCTTGATTGAATTTTCAGAGGTCCTGAGTTTGTTTTGGCCTTTTTAGGTGTTATGCTAGTTTCTTGTATTTTCACGAGTTTCAGGTCAAGAGGACATTATACTCGTATTTCGACGGTTTCATTGAGTTCAAAAGGTTAAGTATAGTCAAATTACATATATGGTTTGTGTGTACGGGGTTACGAACAAATCTCGAGGGTCCTTTCAATGTTTTAAGTGTTGGCTAATTTTCTGGTGTCTTAGTTCTATATCCTTCGCTTTTGCGATAGTCCTTCCGTTTTAGCGACCTTCGCTTTAGTGACCTTCGCTTGAGCGAAGTCCTGATTGCTAAAGCAAAGATTGGACTTTCGCGGGGTTCGCTTAAGCGAACCAGGGATCGCTTAAGCGAACCAGGGATCGCTTTAGCGATGGAAGCTTAAGCGGAGCTTGGTTAGCAAAGTGAAACCCCCAGTTTTTGCAGGGTTCGCTTAAGCGAAACTAATGCGCTTAAGCGACATTAGAGGGGGGGTTTTGCCTGCCATTTCTCTCCATTTTGAGCTTTGTAAAACCCTAGGAGGTGATTCTGAAGAGATTTCTTGTGCTAAAATTTTTTGGGCTTTTATTGCCCTAAAACTTCAATTCCCTTTGATTATTTATGGATTTTAATATCAAAACTTGAGATTTTGATTGGAAAATGGCAATGTTTTATAAGAACTTGAGTTCTAAACTAAAATGGTGATTGTGAACTAATTTTAAATTCTTTTTCAAAATGGTTTTCACCAATGAGTTTCAAATGTCTTGGGTAACTTCTTCAAGTAAAGATTTTCGGATTCAAACCTCATTTTTGGAATTTGGTTTTTGAGTTGACCCATTTTTTAAAAAAGTATGATATGGGTATTGTTAGTTCCGTAATCTTATTGTGATTACTTAATTGAATTAGATTGTGTGGCTTTGGACGTTGTTTGGAAGGGGAAGACTCAAGTTTTGGAAGGGGAAGACTCAAGTCTTGGATTGACTATTTGATTGAATTAATGCAAGTGATCTCCTAAACCTTGTAAATCTAGTAAAATCGTGTATTTCCCTTCATTGTGTGTTGATGAGTAATGGAAATGAGGTGGTGGGTTCATTGTTCCACTTGATTAATCTTAATGAATAAAAAAGGGATTGATTAAAAGGTAACGTATGGATCATAATATTTTATGAATTGTTGTGGCCCCTATTTGATTGATTGATGAAATGTTTTGATGGCATGAATGTAGACTTTGAATTGCTTGAATTGTTGTCTCTTCCTTATGGTGTGAATTGTTTATGTGCATTAATTGTTGTACACCGTGTTGAAACACATGACATAAAGCCGAATGAAAATGGTTCCAGCTAGTGATGTGATATAAAGCCGATGAGAAATGATTCCAGCTAGTGATATTATGCCGAAGGGAAATGATTCTGGCAACTGATGTGATATAAAGTCAATGGAAAATGATTCCGGCTAGTGATATTATGTCAAAGGGAAATGACTCCGACAGGTGATGTGATATAAAGTCGATGGAAAATTGTTCCAGCTAGTGATATTACACCGAAGGAAAATGATTCCAGCAATTGATATGATATAAAGCCGAATGGATATTGTTCCGGCTGGTGATGTGATATAAAGCCGATGAAAAATTGTTTCGACTAGTGATATCATGCCGAAGGAAAATAATTTCGGCAAGTGATATGATATAAAGCAGAATGGAAATGGTTCCAGTTAGTGATGAGATATCAAGCCGATGGGAAATGATTCCAGGTAGTGATACTGTGCCGAAGGGAAATGGTTCACTATTATTATTTGATGTACTTGTTACTTGTGATTGATCTACTTGTTACTTGTAATTGGCATAGTTGATACGCATTGGTTGTTGAACTATGACTACTGAACTGTGTGGCTAAGTCTTATGAACTGTGTGGCTAAGTCTTATGAACTGTGTATGGTAGCACATTTAGGTTGAACTAGTTTCTATGCAAATTGTAGTTTGAAGAGGCTCGGTTGAGATGATAAGAGTATTTATTTTCTAGCTAGATGTGTCTTGTTTATCAGGTTGCTTGTTGAGTACCGTGTTGTTTGGTATTCACTCCTTGCTTCTACACCTGTGTGATTGCTCTTCTTCTTATTCTATTTCTAAGGCCTGTCGAAGAACTGTTGAAAGGTAGTTGTCTGTCATTCCGGTGGACTTCTTGACTTAATTTATGTTTTGTTCTATTCTAGAATCAAAGACATTGAGACTTGTAATTATCTTTCATTTCCACACTTTATATATTAGTGACTTGTACACGTGACAACTAGGTTTTGAGGTTATTATCGAATGAATAAGTTTTCCTCTTTTATCTCGTTCTTGTTTTATTTTCTGCGTTTCTTTCTTTTTGTTGGGTTGATGCAAACTTGTCTTGGTGGGAATAGACGAGTGTCATCAAGTCCATTTTGAATCGTGACAGGTTTGTATATTTATTAAGTCATATTTTGACATGTTTATTTTAGAAAGTTAAATTGATCTTTCTTTGTTTGATAGAAGTCATATTTGGTAAAAAAATAATCTAATCACATACAATAACCATAATTTGTGGGAATCAAGGACAGTGTCACGAGGCAAGTCAAGTTTTGTGACACGTGTCGCCTTGCATGAATGTCACGTATCCTTGTGCATGCGCACCGTGTGTCTCATGGCATGGTTTTCGAGTGTCATGTGTGCATGCTATCCATATGTTAGATGACATGCTTGTCATTTGTGAGCACTAGATGATGTTGCTTGCAAGTTCTCTATTTGAGCTATTTGTAAGTTATTTACTTGATGCAAGTCTATTCAGAAAACAAATGAATATTCACAATTTAGTGTATCAATAAGAGAAAATGACATAAATGGTCCCTAAACTATCATAGTAGGTCTAAAATAGTCACAATTTAGTGTATCAATAAGAGAAAATGACATAAATGGTCCCTAAACTATCATAGTAGGTCTAAAATAGTCCTTTAACTATACACTTAACTGCCACCCTTTTGTCAAGTTTGGTCTATATCACTTTTTATAAAAATTGTTAACAAACACCGTTAACATACATTATAATTCAAAATTAGTTGAAACAAGCCTCATTTTTTCACCGAGTCTACCATACTTGTGCCAAAATACGACTGACTCATTATCATATCCACATATCTCAACCATATTCTTGAATTGAGATAACTTTATTTCTGAAACATCAACATGGTCAATGAGCTGAACACGACCCCCAAAATAATGTTTTTTAGGCTGGTGCTTCATCAAACCACCGTGGGTTACTTTGATGCTGATTTTTATGGCATTGTGTATAGAATCTATAAACAAAAATGATTTTTTTAAAAAATTGATATTTTCTTTTGTACAACAAAACCTCACACAAGTAAAGACTTGAACTCAGGGGCGGAGCCACCTTGTCACCCTTGTTCGAAAAATTATACGATATATACACGTAAAGTTTTGACTTATATTGGTATATATGATATTTTGGACATGCTGAAATAACAAAGTAACCCATAGTGGAGATGGTTAGAGTTGTCGCTAGCCCACTCAATGCCCCAGTTCGATTCCTTGCATGAGCGTTTTCATTTTTCTGTAATTATTTTGCCTTCTTGAAGTATGTAAATAAATAAACATGCATAAGTTTAACATAAATATTCAGTAGTTTGGTGGTAAATAGTGTTATGTTTGCCTTTAGTGACCCAAGTTCGAATCTCACCTCCAATAAGGATATTTTTTTCAATTAAAATTGAATTATTTCCTTAAATTTTAATACATTTTCCTTGTGGAATAAAATTTCCTTATATTTTAATACTTTTTTCTCAAATTTTAATACATTTTCCTTTTGGAATAAGGTTTTAATTGAAAAAAAATCCTTAAATTTTAATACCTTTTCCTTGTGGAATAAGATTTCCTTATATTTTAATACATTTTCTTTGTGGAATAAGATTTCCTTATATTTTAATACCTTTTTCCTTTGTGGAATAAGATTTTTTTTAATTTTAATACATTTTCCTTTTGGAATAAGGTTTTCTTTTTCTATACATAGGAGACCCATTTACCTAAATTATATCACAATATTATTAAAAATAGAATCTCTATAAATCATCGCTTTTTAAAAAAAAATATTATTCAAAGTTTAGACCCTCTTTATAAAATTCCTGGCTACGCCACTGCTTGAACTCTAGAAAACGTACCATACGGAGGAGTTGTACCACCTTCTGGTCGTAAAATCATTGTCTTGAGCTTTCAATAATGGTCAAATCTGATGAAATGAATCTAGGGTTTTCTTGACTGTAGCGTCTCACAATGAAGAAAAGAGGAGGGAAAAAGAAAATCAAGAGAGAGAGTACTGAATGACGACGTTTGTTAACGGAGGGTATAAAAAGTGGATAGTTAAAGGACCATATCCATTAAGTGTATAGTTAAGGGACTATTTTAGACCTACTATGATAGTTTAGGGACCATTTATGTCATTTTCTCGTATCTATAGCAATACTTTATTTTAAAAAATCATGAGAAATTTTTCAAAACAAAACTTGGTCGTTTCTTCTTTAAATTTTAGACTTTATTTATCATGTGACAATTCTAGATTTATATTGAAGGAAGCCTTAATGTAACTGGTAACTTGTGTCACATGATCTAAAGATCACGAATTCGAAGTGAAAATAGTTTCTTACAAAAATATAGAGTACAATTGTGTACAATAGACTCTTATGATCCGGTTCTTTCCCAAATCCTACACATAAAGAAAGCTTAGTACAAATTATCTTTTTTTTAAAATCATATATCATTCTTCGCTTAAGCATCCTTTTTTATTGTTTTAAGAAGTCAAAACTTGTTTAATAGAATTAAACTAGTGTTACGGAAGTGGATTTGATTTTATAGTCCATACAAATTTATTTTTAATTTTATGTCTTATTTACTATAGATTTTCATTTTACACATAATAGATCTTTAATTTTACACGGACAAAAAAAATCTGGAAAGATTATTTTCTTATAAAATAATGATAAACAATTATTTTTCTTATTGTGATACCTTTTCTAATCCTCATGACAGCTGCTAATAATCATTACTAGAGCTGTTAATATGGGTTGGCCCACCCCATCCGGACTAACCCATACAAACTTTGAAATTTTACAGGTCAGGTCGGGCTAGCCCATTTTTGGCGTAGGCCAGAAAATGGTTGGCCCAGCCCACAAATACACGGGCTACGGAATTTGTCGGGCCAGCCCTTTTTTTAAAAAGTATATTTTTTATAATTTTTTTAAATTAAATTATAATTAAAAAATATTATCATAAATATCGAGAAGACAATATTACATTGTGTTAGTGTTACTACTCGTTAATCAAATCCACAAATAAAATTATCTTTATAATATTTATGAAGTTTGATTTTAATTAAAAGCATAAATAGCTATATAGAAATATTAATCTAATTGTTTTCTAATGATCATAATAAAACACAATATTCCATAGGCTACAACCTATGTGGGAATTTTTATTTTATGTAGTACATATTTTATAAACATAATTTATATTTAAATTGAAATATTTCAAACTTTAAAAAGATTTTGAGTTTAGATTCTTATTATTTTTAATACTCTATTTTATTTTTATTTTTTAATTAATTTTTATTTGACCCATGGGACGGCCCTATCCATATTTCTCAAGCCTCACAAATCGGCAGGCTTATTCAGGTCAGGCTTAAAAAGCCCTTTTCTTAAATGGACTCCAAAAATCGTAGTCCAACCCTATCAAATTACGGATTAGGCCAGATCGGCCCAATAGGCCTAGCCCATATTGACGGCTCTAATCATTACTTCTATTTTATAGCTTACAAATCTTTATTATATTTAGTTTCTTATACTCATTTAAGTTTAGTTTCTATAATCATTGTCATTATTTTATAGATATTGATTCCATGAACCGGCAACAAAGGGAGACTCATGGTTAATTTAATTTAAGCAGAGATCATTGAAATATTTAAATAATAAACAAACAAACAACGTGTTGAGATACATTGGATAAATGCAAGCACAGTGCACATGCATTTCTGTTAGATTAGAAATATTAATAATAAATGATTGTAAAAGATTTGCACCTAACCAATTATATTCAATGTTATTAAAACATTACCATAAAAAAATGTGATGCAGTAGATGGAGTTGCTCCTCCTTTAATTAGGGTGTTTCGGGTTCGAGCCCTGAGTATGAAAAAATGTTTAATCGGGAGGCCTTACGCGGAGTGAATTCAAAATAGTCAAGCTACAAAATAGATACCGATCACCAGATGAAAAATCAATTAAAAGAAACTCTATGATTAACAATTAATATTGGACAATAAAGATAAAGAACATATATTTTTTGGATAAATAGTTGGCTTTCCTTGAACTCTAGCTCATATATAAAAAAAATGAGTTGTTAATTATCTTTAAGTTCTGTACTTAATAATTGCGCAAACTAATTGTATATTCATTCATTTACAGAATATATTATTTTTTTATATGATATACATATAATATATAATTTCTTAATTAAAAAAAACTATATATTAAGCTAATGAATGTAATTATTTTGACAGATCGATCAAAAATCAACTTACCCAACTAATTAATGGGGTAATAATATTGGATTTTAATCCATTGAACTTAACCACCAAAATTTACGCAAAACTAATCACATTTGAGTCTGTTCATGAGGAAGTATATATATGGGATATAAGTTATATACGTCGATCAGTAAAAATAAATAATCATTACTATAATTTAACATATCATAACGAGTTAGCTATCCTTTTTTTTGGAATACTAGTCAATGTCCATCACATAGATTGATTCGTAATTACCTAATAAATGAATAGATTATATAAATATTTTTTAAAACGACAATATAGTTTGATTCGTAATTACCTAATAAATGAATAGATTATATAAATATTTTTTAAAACGATAATATAGTTTTTATCGCTCTGTATATTCTATTTTTTGATTGTTATAAAGTCGATGAGATTATAAAAAATAATATTCCAATAACAATTTGACTAACATGCCAAATGTGAAATAATTTTTGGTAAACATAAACATCTTTCAAGACAACAAATATTTGTAAAGCAACATTGATAATTACTTCTTACCATTCAAGCAAAGCATTTTATCCCATTATATATATATGCAATTAATCAGAACTATATATATAGTTAAAAAAATTCAAGGGGATAGAACACAATTGGAATTGGTCATGTCCATGCCTTGAGTTAAAAGTACTTAAATTAAAACTCTAGGTTCACTTCCTATTAAAGTAGTAATTGGGGTTAGGCAAAGTTCAATTTAAAATTTGCCATATGATATTAACATGCCAAACAAAATATAGATCTCCTTTATATTCATTCATTGATTAGCTACTCATATACGCTAACATCTACTTTTTATTTCAATATTATTACTCTAGTTCACAAGATTAAATAGTAACTTCATTTTATATGCTTTCTCTTTAAGGGTGTTCACATCTCTTTTTCATTTCAATATTATTATTTGTTCACAACATTGAATAGTCAATATTATTATTTGCCACATGTTAAGCATTAAACTAATCAAGAAATTACTATTATTGAGCATGAATCCAAATTTAATCGGACTTCGATATGAATATCAAACATTGAATACTGAATGAGAACAAAAAACAAAATACAAATTATATGATCAAATGTAAGTTAGTAATTGTAAATACTCCTATAATTTGTAACTCTACATTTCAGAGAAAATTAACCTACAAACTGTTTGCTTTAACAAATTTCAATGGATTCATATTAAAACCAACTTGTTATTCAAACTACTCTTGGAGCTTTGAATTCATGAAGGACTAACTTTTTATATTGAAAGCACATTTTTTCTTATTATGTTCGATTAAATGTGGCAGATCCAAGACTTTCACTAAAAGAGTTCAAAATATGAAAAGTAAACACACAAAAAACTCATTAGGGTTCAACATCTATTATATATACATAAAAAAGTAATTTTAATCATGTATAAACAATGTAATTTTTCATTGAAGAGGGTTCGTTAGCCTTATCTGGCTTCACCCGTTTATTGACATTGGGTTTTTAGATGGCATATTACATATATAGACACCTTAACTTGAGATCTACCGACAACTAAGCACTTTGGCATTGAAAATGCACATCTAGACACCTCAACTCATCTCTACTGTGTGTCGAGAACACCCCATACTGACGTGACATAAATTTTAGAGGTGTCTAGATGCTCATTTCGTAAGCTGAAGTGTTCAATTGACACAATGAAGACGAGTTGAGGATGCACACAATAAAGATGTTCATCCTCAAAGTGGAGTACTCAAGTTGCATTTCAATAACAAATATATAATATTTGGTTGCAAAGGGCCACTAAAGTAGAAAATATGATGACCAAATTAATCTAATGAAGCATCAAGAAGAACCATGACAGTTAAACTCCAATTTCAAGAAGTTGCTTCTATACAATAAATCCACAACAATTATCTAAAATCTGTATGAGATTATTTTTTGTGCCTTAGTCTTATTTTTGTTCATATTTCAAGACAAGAACACTTCAACACTAGCAGTTGTCATCAACTGGCAGATAGGACATACACTAACTAATCCTTCACAATCTTTACACAAACACAAGTGTCTACAAGGCATCAATAAGACGGATACCTCCTTTAATTTGCATACCTTGCAGATAATCCCCTTTTTCGTCGATGTACACTTACCAGAACCACTAGGGATATTGCTGAGCCTATTGTTTGGATCAATGTAGGATGCAGCATCATCTAGCTCATTGTCTCCCATCCCTTCTTTTCCTTGTTCAGCAGATTGCATCGCTTGCTGAAGGTTCGTTTTCAATGTGTTGACTAAAGATTCGTTACACTTGGCTCTGTAACACCAATTTTGCACCTCAGCTGTAACTTGCTTCATCCGTTCAACTAGTTCTCTGTTCTTTCGATTTATGTTCTCTAACTCAATATCCTTCTCTTGCAACTTAGTGCCAACATTCTTCTCGACTGCACTCAGTAACGAAGCCATATGTCTCTGCTTTATGTCTCTAACACCTCTAGCCCAAGTTTCTTCCTGTAAAAGGTAAAAGCAATTAACAACATCAAATTAAATTGGGTTACATAAGATATTGCAATAATTTGTACATACCTAGGTGAACATAATCCTACTTGATACTCATAGAAATTATATATTTTTTCACAATATCGGACCAATTTAATAAAACACTAACATTTTGCAAATTCATTGCTCTTCCCGCACATGTTGTAACTTCATTTCAAAGACGCTAGGTATTATTTCTGTTTTTATAGTGAATAAAATATATGTAGGTGTATGTTTGACTAATTTCAAAGGAAAAAAACCACAGGCCTTGTTAATTCCTTAATCATCCACACATTTTATAATGTCTTTCTACAAAGATGCTGCATATTGTTTCTTTTTATTTAATAAGACCACAGTATCATAGGTGGGCGTCCGACCAATTCTAAAAATAACACCAAATATGTTAATTTCTTACTGCTTCCAGACCACAGATATGTCTTTATTTATAAGTAATACAAACCAAAGTGTAATCTAGGCTCAATGTTTCAGCCTTCAGGAGAATGGTAGCCCAAACTCGGTACTCTCTCCGTTTCAATTTGTTTGTCTTACTTTCCTTTTTTGACAATTCTTTAATTTCAACTTTCCACCTGACATGTTTAACACAACAAGATTAAAGGACATTTTGGTACATTCTACATATCTTTACTTTAAGACCTCGAGATTCAAAAGTTTTATTTGCTTTCTTAAAAAATAGTCATTAGTTGATTGGTTGATCTGACACATACTCAACAAGTGCATGTCATGCATGTGGCATGTTGGATCCCGAGTGTTCAAGAGAAACCTCTGCCAAGTAGAAGTGTTTATATGATCGATAGAATAGTTTAGGTGTCTTATCTGATAATTGGTGCAAATATTGAGGGGCTAACTATGTATTTGGCCATTAAAATATGATTGTCTGAAGGTGAATAGATGTGATAAAATGATGCCTAACAAAGTGAAAATTAAGTTCTATAGAATAGTTAAAAGATCAATACAATTACAGAATGAGTGTTGCAAAGAAGTGGATGATAAGATGGATATGCATCTATACAAGAATAGACAACATTAAACATGACTGCATTAGGCAGAAGTTGCAAGTAGCACACATTGAGGATAAAATGAGAGAAGGTGGATAGTTCAGTCATGTACTATGTCGACTTCCAAATTCACCGGTCCATATGTGTGAAACCATGTTGAGGGTGTTAAGAAGGCCATACAAAACAGAAGGAGAAAAGTGTAAATCTTGTCCTATGCAAAGGATGTGATCGACCTACTCAAAAAGAAAATGTGTGCCCCATGGGGAGTGAACGTGACTGACACATGTGAGCAGATTTGGCATACGGCTTCTACTTTGGAGAAAGTAGATTTTGTATAGATTCTTAGACCCTTTACTATTGTTGTGCATTGTTTAGCGAAGTTTTCCGATTCTTTAGTGTAGGGAGTATCTTGGGAGACTATGTCCCTAAGCTGACTTGTAAATGATGATGTGAACCCCGTTGGACATATAGTGTCCTTGTCTGTCTTTATATCAAAAAAGAAGAAGAAAAATAAGAAATAAGAATCAAGCATAATAAAAAGTGAGTAAACGGTACAAACTTTGGCACTTTCCTAAGAGGGCCATTTATGTTGGAGAACAAATTCATCTAGCTCAAGTCCTTACAGACTGTGGGAAGCAGGTAGACAATATTACCAAGTTCTTGTGTGAGTACAAACATATGTATCAAAACATATATTCTTTCATTTCGGTTAAGCAAATCAAAGAATCCTCTCTCACCCCCGCCCCCCCAATCCCCCACCCTCCAAAAAAAAGAGTTCATGCAGAAAAGCAATTCTATCAGATGTTAGGAAAATGTTGTACCATACCTGAGTCTTAAGATACTGATCAAATTCTTTCTTCTGGCGTTCCATTTCTGTTTTAATGTTGTCACTAAGAGACATTATAACTGATGCTGATGCATTGATACTTCCACTTGCAGAAGAGACAGAAGAGTTGGGTTCATCGTCATCATACGATAGCTTTAAACCAGTAGATACAGGATTTTGGGCAGGAACATTTGCTGGCCGTTCAGTGTCATCATGAACCAAATTATGATTCAAGGAAAATTGAAGCTTCTGCTGCCTGGAAACACCTGAGTCCCTGCCTCGATTATGCTGAATCATGGGCGTAGCATGCTCATTTACAAAATAATTTACAGGATCAGCAGTGGATCCAAGTGGCACTGTAGCAAAAGAAAGAGCACATTGTAAACACTTCTATATAGCAAACTACATATCAGTATGAGTTTATTAGTGGTGCAGAAAGACTAGCATGCCTAGAACAAATTCACAGAAACATCGAACTAGAAATTGAGTGATGCCTCTAGAATTTTGTTGCAAGATCCCAGCGACTCTTGATATCCTCGAGCATAAACTTAGGTGTGAAATCTATAATAATGAAGTTTTCCTCTTCTAATCAGAGTTGGTATGCTCCTCAAATATATTATTGATAGTACACAAATGTTCCAGTATTTGCTATGTCAGTTAATACAGGACAACTTTTAACTCCAATTCATAAACCATATTATTGAAGTTAGGCTAAAGCTATATTTAAGGCATAGATTTCCCAACAAACTCCAACTCTATTTTCAGTTCCTCTTCCCCGCATCCTTACCCCCACCTGCTTAAGACGTTGAATAGCTGAGATATGCTTGCTACTACCTTTGGCCTTTCCTGTAAATCTTGACTTACCAACCACAACCCAAGGCTTGTTAGTACAAATACAACATTACGGCCCAATAATGGCTGTAAGATAAAACTAAGAGAAATGTGTTCATGAGCACAACCCAAGGCTTAGTACAAATACCAAAAAGGACTTGAGATACACTTCTGAAAGACACCCAAAAAAGGTGTTCATGAGACCTTTTCAAAAAGATTAAAAAGATCCCATGAGAAATGTCAGAATTGCAGCATCAGTAGTAGAAAGACAAGATAAGACTTACCAAATAGTTTAATACAGATGAAGTCACTCAAATTTAAAAAAACTTGAAATGCTGATAAATATATAAGAGCATTTGAGGTTCCCTTAGCTTATTTGTTTCAATTTTTCCTCATCCTTTTGTACTGATAAGTACATGAAAGACCCCTAAATCCTAATTGTAAGCGAAATCCAAACTACAGGCTTAGCAAGAGGTAGCTAAACTGCAACACTGGAAACAAGAGAAGAATTCTGAAACAAAACTCAATGCCGTTCTATCAAATTTGGTAGGCCACGATTAACTGTACACCTGCAACTTGGTATGCCCATTGAAGGTTCATAATAGTTATAGTGATTCAGAAAGTTCATAGAATCGATAACAATAAACAATGTTCAAAACCCATTTCCGACAATTTTGCAGAGCTTTACAGCTAAAAGCATCTTTGTGAACAAATAAAGATACAGCAGCAAAGTGTTCAATAGATTGAAAAGCGAAAAAATAAACAGATACTTATACTTGTCATGCTGTTGAGTATGAATTACAAATACTGAACAGCTCACAATCCAATTTACATATGCTAATAGAAGAGAAACTCACAGCTTCCGAATAATTGAAGTTGATTTGGTGCACTAGGAGGATACTGGAAACCATTCGCATCCACGAAAATAGGAAGTTCAGTGTGAGTGCCATTGCCATTGCCTCTATACATTTTCCAAGGAAAAGTCTACACAGATACTGAGCAAATTCACCTGCAGATTAAGGACACGATATAAACCTTGTAAACCCAGAATTATTGGATCAAAGGTCAACAGCAATGATTAAAAGACATGGATATAAGCAATAAAAAGGTCATTTAACACCAATCAAAGTTTAGTAACCACATTTACTCATCATACTCTCTATTTAAACTGAGATGCATGGCTAATTGTAGAAATTAAAGTTGTTTGAGAAATATTATCTTAAAAAATGAAAGGAGTCGTCTTAAGCCACCTCACGGCTCGCGATTATATGCTCTGATCATTTTCAACTAACCACAAAGATTGTGACAGATTGACAAGTGCATCCACCACAGTAGTCATGATGTTTCCTCTTTTTTTTGCTTTGAAAAAACAACCGTGTGAAACTTTAAAGTTCCACTTCACCCTTTACAAGATTTAGATCCATAAGACTCACTGTATCTTGTTTTAGATGAAAAGATCTCCATTCATCTCCTCCCGGTGATGAAGAACCAAACCCCCTTCTAATCCATCCATTTCTGCCAGAATATCTATGTATTTCATTTTTTATAAAAATGATACACAAAATCTGAAAACAATGTTGCTTTTCAAAATACATAAATCAAACCAATCATTTTTCTGATGGAACCTCGAATGCACGGAAATAACAATACCATAATAAACCTAAGGACTCCCAAACAAACTTGGATGGATAGCTTGCTACATCCAACCCCCACACCACCCGCCCTTTTCTTTCCACTGTTGGAGGGAAAATACAATCTTTCCTTCGTCTAGGCAAAGCCACTAATTTCAGGACACGATTGGCCGAAACGAGGACCCTTTACTTTCTGGTTCCAAACAAAACTATTCCATTATCTCTACAAATTTAGAAGGTCACTCCTCCACACTTAAAAGTTCATATAACAAAATGCAATGTGGTATACAAATTTCAATCGAAAATTCACCATAGGAAGTTCCCCCAAAGTTCAAGCAAAGATAAGCCTGCAAATTTGTAAAAATAGAGAGACAACAAACCAACTTACATACGCAAAGCGGAAACACTATGTCTAAATCTACAATACTTCCAGAAACTTCGGAAACAAGAAAATGCTTTGATCAAACCATAAATTCTGAGAAATCCATTCTATGAAACAAACAAGTGGGGATTTTGACTCCTAATTTCAATCAATCTAACATATAAAACTGTCCATAACACAAATTACATACCAAATCTTGATCTTCCTAGAACTATATACTAACACAAGAGCAACAATAAAGCTTTTCATCTGAATCTGAATCTGCAATAACAAATACTAAAAAATAAAGCTTACCCAAAACCAAGAACTTAAAAAGGGGTGTAAAGACAGCTTTTTAACTTGAACTTCTTCAAGAAAATGAACCCATCTTGATCCTGCAAATCCCTATGCAAGTCAAATCAAAACCCCACAATTTTTTTTAAAAAAAATCCAATCTTGGGAATGCTTACCTACAAGAAACTGCAGAAAGATGAAGAATTGAAAAAGAATAGTGACAAAAATGTTGTTGGGGTGGGCGTGGGGTTGGGGGTGGGGTGGGACCCACAAAACGAGATATTGAAGGATTGTAAAAGCAAAAATGGCTGGAATCACGCTCTCCTTTCTGGATTTTGCAGGACTTTTCTTCTCAAAAATTTTGATTTTTTTTTCTTTATATGTATATAATATATTCTTTGGTTTTCCCACCAACATGATCCTTTCTAGATTCTCTTTTTAAAAAAATAAAAAATCACTACTGAAGATGGGGTGTTTTGCTTTTTTACATTAATGCCCCTAAAGAAAAAGGGTTAATACTAGCATTTTTTTTATCACTTACTAATTAAGTATTAGTAAATTCTTGTTTTATTTGGTTATGATGTCTTACTAACTACATTTTAACTTTCAATTGCTTGCATTTGCAATTTTAATTCCTTTACTAGGGAATGATTACAAATTTCATGAAATATTAATGGTTTTATCATTTAATTGTTCATTTGTTACGTTAAACTTATACTCCTTTCGTTTCACAAAGAATGGCATGATTTGACTTGGCACGAAGTTTTAGAAAATAAAAAAGACTTTTGAATTTTGTGGTCCTAAATTAAAGTTATGTCAAATGTACAAAATTATCCTTCAATCTTGTGGTTTTAAATATATCATGTGGAAAGTTGAAATTAAAATGTTACCAAAAAATGAAAGAGGTCATTCTTTTTTAAATAAATTAAAAAGGAAAGAAGGTCATTTTTTTTAAACGGAGGGAGTAATATTATTCTATATTTGAGGTGTAATTTTAAAATAGTTTAGAATGAACATATTTTTTATATATAAAGGACGAATATCATATATTTAAATAAATTGAATGTTAAATATGTTGAGTATATTCAAATATATTTGACGGATCAAAAGTATAATTACCCAAAAAAAAGTGATTCAAATATTTTGATCTTTGAATCTTATGAGGTAAAGCTGATAGTTTAGCTCAAGTAATTACCATTTAGGCTTATGACGAGATAAAAAGAAGTTTTTCATACTTAAATGAAGAATATTCACACAAACTAAAAGTATACTTAAATGAAGAATATTCACACAAACTAAAAGTATATGGCTAAGAAAAATTTAAATATGGTGTGCCTACAAATCACAAACAATTTATCATCCCAAACTTATATTTTAATTGTGATGTTTCTATATATAATATATAATCATTTAAAAAGATATATTTATTTATTTTTCAAACAATAAAAAGAAAAAAATCTTAAAAGCTATGCATTTCTCCATTAAAATTAATATAAAAGATATACTCACTTCATAGCATATCTTGAATTCTGATCAGATTATTAATATATCCTTTAATGATATTAAAGTGTACATAAATTGGCATGTTTATTTTCTCCTATTTATTTTATTTTAATTAAATAAAAGAAACTATTTTCTTAAGAGGGTATTTTGGTAATAACATTGGCCGGTAGGCAAAGTAGGCGGTGTTTGTCCATTATGTGGGTCCCAGGTCTTTTGGCGGGTTAAATTTGGCGGGTAAGGTAACCATGCCATGTTGACTTCGTCTCTACATAAGTATTACTCCCTCCGTTTCATAAAGAATGACCTGGTTTGACTTGACACGGAGTTTAAGTAAATAAAGAAGACTTTTGAATCTTGTGGTCCTAAATTAAAGTTATGTCAAATGTACAAAATTGTCCTTAATCTTGTGATCTTAAACATGCCAAGTGGAAAACAAAAAGTAAAATGTTACCAAAAAAGGAAAGAGGTCATTCTTTTTGAAACTGACTAAAAAGGAAAGGAGGTCATTCTTTGTGAAACGGAGGGAGTACTAAAAATAAGTATTTATTTTATTTATGTAATTTTAAAAAAATAGATATATTTTAATATTAATTTTACACTTAATATTAAGTACTCAACGTATTATTAGAAATTTTAAATTTATTATATTTTAAAAATAATATAATAAACTTGTAATTTTATTAATTATATATTTTTAAGAGATATATTAAATCAAATACGAACAAGTAAAAATAAAATTCGGAGAATAAATAGATAAACTATTCTTTTTAAAAGAAACAAAAAGACTATACATATGCAATTCTTACTTCGCAATAATTTTGAATTTTATGATTTTAAACTAAAAATATGTTCTTAAATTTTGAAGTTTTAGACATATCAAGTGCAAAATTGAAACTAAAAAAAATCAAAGAAAAAGACAAAAAAACATTTTTTTTAAAAACGGATAAAAAATATATTAAAACTAAACAATATTTCATATCTAACATAAAATTGTATGTAATCTAATCCCATAATTAGACTACATACAATTTTCTTATAGGAAATTCATTAAAAATAAAAACGTACTATCTCATATTCTTAATGAGAAATTTGTGTTGTGCATAAGTCCTTATTGGACTTCTCCAATCCAATTCAAAATTGAATTTGAAGTCTTTATATATTCATATGAGGTTGTTTCGTGCAAGTTCTCCAAAAAAAATTATAATATTGATTGTATTTTATGTAATTCCACAAGCATTTATTCATATTCAATATCTTTACAACTACATTGTAACTTTTTAAGGTCATTGGTGCACAACATCATAATAGAATTTGTTAAATATGACAGTTTATGATAATTCTAACTTATTAAGATAATAATCCAATAATTGAGTCGATTCAATGATCATATCCTTAAACAATTTAATCAAGGACCTATCATATTAATCAAGCAATTAATAATAACTATCAAAAGACAGATATCATATATTTATATTAAATAATGTAGAAATTAAGAGTGAGAATATTTGAGAAAAATTTCTTGCACTTTCATTCATTTGATGCATGCATGGTATTTGTACAAATTTGAAAAGAAAGATCTATTGCAAAAGTTCTATATTGATATCTAATTATTTGTCCTACACTATAAAATCGAAATTTCAATATTGGAAGGTCAACATGCGCATTCACTTTTATGTATGTATGTATGTTTTCTTATGATGAATTTATAAAACATATCAAATTAAGTTACATGATAATTATGTGCTCAATAATCTTTTATATCATGAATGATAACAAAAATAAAGGACATTCAGAAAATTCCATATCTTATCTTTATCTTCTTCTCTTAGAATTTCGATGCCTGCTTGTAGTTTTCTATTTATTTAAAAGCAATTTTCACTTGTAACAACCCCCTTCTTAGTGGTTTAGTAGAAATGAAATGAACATGATCGACCTTAACTTACTTATCTTTAATCTTTTTTACAAAACTAAATAAATAATTTACTATTAATTAAAATAACGATATATTCGATAAACAATCTACATCACAGAAGAAGTAATGGACATTCATACAAACTATAATATTCATAACAAATATAAGATAGAAAAACGAAAAATATATTATGTAAAAAAAAAAAAAAGAATCCTAAATTTCCTTTAACTAGATTATTTTCGTTTAAGTATATCTAGCTATCAAGAAATTTCGACAGATGTATGTCTAGAATTCAAACCGGTATATAAATTTGCTAAGATTTGTGAAGAAAAACAAAAGGAAAAATGATAATTTAAATGAAAAAGGCTGAATAAGGATAGTGGAATTCTGAAAATGAGAAACAAAAGATCTAAAACATCACATATCATAATAGAATATATATATATATATATATATGGATATAGGCATTACGGGTGTACATTGCCGGGTTGGTTGGGGGTTTTCAAATATCAAACCAAATCATTTGTGTCGGATTTTTAAATCTATAAATCAAACCAAACCAATAAAACTCGGGTTTTTCAACTTCGGGTTTTTTTGGATTTTTTTGGGTTTTTTGGATTTTCGAGTTTTTCCGGTAAAGTATTCATACAAACATATAATTTACTTGTACTTCAAATATTTCTTTAGTCCTACCAAAATACAACTATCTAAGGTGTTTCTTAAGAAAATAACACAAAATATTATATGAGTAATAATATTAAAATATCCAACAAAAAAATAATAATAATGAAATCGCCAAAACAAATATTACAAATTAACAAGTCATAATGACAATGATCATAATTTAAAAGTATTAAATCATGCTAAAATAAGTTTAATAAGTATTAGTTACATGACTAAATATTAAAGGAAATTAAAATTAGATTATGTATTTGAATAAACCAATGTAAAACCATAGAACAAATATTCAATATTATTGCCATTTTTAGTGTTGAATTGATTTTCTTTTTGCATTAGTATTAATTTGATTTTGATTTAAGCTTTATTATAATTACCAACATTTGTGGACTATAATATTTATTGAACCATTTAGAATTCTAAGTTTCAAACTTGAAATAATAATATATTAAAAGATAAAAACTATGAAAAAGTATAAGAAATATTTAAAAATTATATCAAAGTAAATATTTTTATGTATAAAATAAAAAATTTAAAAATATATATATAATGTCGGGTTGGTTTGGTCACAGGTTGTTTTTTTTTAGTTAAAACCAAACCAAATATAGTCAAGTTTTTTTTTTCACTACCAAGCCAAGTCAAACCAACCACTAGTCGGGTTTTTTTTCTCGATTTGCGATTTGATTCGATTTTCGGTTCAATTTTGTACACCCCTAATAGGCATATAGCAATCATTTTATTTATTTATTTATTTATTTATTTGTGGGGGTGGGGTGGGATGAGGGGTTTATTTTTTTCTTAGGTAGTAGTTAACAAGTTGAAGACTTGAAGTAATGGTGCACCAACAAAGTGTTGTGGTGGAGTGATAAATATTCTTTCATTTTTAATTAAAGGTCTCAAATGTGAGTCATCTTAGCTTTGCTAGGAAGCGTTTACTCTTAAATGTGTGACTTTTCGAAGCGAATCAAAATTTGGTCGAGCTCCAATATGAATACCAAACACCAAATGCAAAATCAAAAACAAAGAAGTAAAGGTGTAAAATATTTACACAATCAGCACATCTAACTTTATCCAATTTATATGTACAAAATATTCTCTTTTACAAGTGAACAAGCAAGTCTTATTCAAAATGATATACAAGAAATATAATGACTCATCAATTTGGCAGTCAAACAAACTTATGAAACTCAATTCTCTCACAACAAACTATATAATAAAAAAATCTCAAAACTCAATTTTTTTGCACTTTTTTTTTAATTATTATTAGAACACAAAAACAAGTTATCACAAGTAGTTACATCCTCTACACTACCAATACAATTACTTGGTCCACCAACAAGTGTAGTCTCATCAACAAAAGTCATATTAACATCACAATCATACTTTAATCCACCCAAATTAAATCCATTTCTTCCTACACCACCTCTATAATATATATCAAATCTCACCTTAAACATTTCCCATTCATGTAATTTTCTATCACTTGCAAGTGCTCTTGGTACATATAAATCTGTCTCTAATTTTGCAGGACTTGCCGATGCATTAACCAATGTTGTCTCTCCTATCGCTTGATAAAATTCGTTTGTTCGTAATGTCCACATGATTTTCTCATCGAAAATTACCCAAATCACACCCTTATCGTAAAAATATTCAATGTCACGTTTGTTTGTGATGTTGAACATGACATTACATCCTGCTACGAACGTTGAATTTATCGTGGATTGTAAATTGGAAATGGACATTGATTGTAAATGGACTCCATGCATACCGATGATTTGTGAGTTCGAGTAATTAACGGTTCTTGACATGCTAAAATCTATCATGGCAAAAAGGCCTACGATGAGAACAAAGACCATGGTACCAACAAACATGAGGGATCCAATTTTTTGCGATGAACTTAGGTGTTCGAATTCCGATGAATTATTTGGGTCCGCCCAATTAGCGTTATTTGTCTCTGCTGGGGTTGAAGTGTAGAACGACGTTGGTAATCTTTCATATGATGGATTTGAAGGAATCCTTGATGCTTCCATTTTTTTTAAATGAATAAATTCAAATTTGGTTCTCGAAAATAATTAATTAAAAGAACAATTTGGGATGAAGAAATATTGTTTTCTTAATTTCTTATTTTGATTCCTATCTACAAGATGGAAAATAATCCAAAGGCTATTGTTGTTGCAACAATAAATTAAAGCTAATTAATGTGTTTGTTGTTGTTGCAACAACATTGATGAATATTATGAAGGAAAAAATAATTTGAGGAAATTAAGGGTGGCGGAGAGCTAATAATTGATTATGGAATTTAAAAATATAAACTTAATTACCACTAACTTACATGCAATGCCCGATAATTAAGGTCGTTAAACAAAAAATCCTTATAACCAGCAAATATGATAAAGTTTATTAGCGATAACCCTTTATATTTGTCAGTTTTATTTAGACAATCGAATTATGATATATTCTGATCGACCATCTTAATATATAATAAAGTATTCCTATTAGACACTTAATTATTATTATTTTTAAAAGAAACTTTTGCACGCATTCTCAAGCATAATTATTACATTAATATGTTAACCACGTAAAATATGTCACATCTTTTCATTATATATATTAACAACCTTAATAAGCCGTAAAATCTGATGCATTTTCCAATTGATGCTTATTGTAAGGTGTACTTTAGTATAAAATAAATAAAAATCGGAAGATGTGATTAGTTTATCTACGTGATAAACGATTGTGAACAAACATATAATTTTTTCTAAAATATGAGTCATAAATATCTAGGTACAATTTATATTATATATGTTCAGATGCCCAAACATAAATATATTATTTAAAAAACAAATAAAATTTACTTGCAAATTACAGAATTGTTCACCATTGACATAACGTATAGTACTAAATTCACATATGCAATTATTTAGGTGATGAGGATGCGGGGACCGTTGCATATATAAATTGATGGGTCCAAAAGAAGCAGAAAATATGTATTAACATGAATTGAATTTAAGTGGCAATAGCCTAAGCCACGAACATGTTGTTATAATCAAAACTTCATCTTTCAATTTTTTTTTTTTTTTTTTTTTAGAATTCATTTTCTCTTATCTATTAAAAGATGAGATTTGATGTGTTGTTTGGATTTCATATGCTATTTTGGCCCTTCACTTAGATACCTTGTGGATAACAATATAATGCACTCTCTTATATATATAGTCCCCTCTAAATATCTTTCTATTTATGCACTTTTTCCCACTTGTTTACAATATTATTATTTTTATTATTTCTCTATTTTCCTCTTCTTCTTGACTAAAATAAAATATTCTACTAATTTGTTTTGTCCATTTCCTTCAAAAGTTACTAAATTATGTATCATCAAAACCAGGAGTACTACCATTTCCCTTGTTTGTGTTGCAACCCCCATACTTACATTAGAATGGTATGCCTATCTCATATCTATATTCTTTCTTTTTCTTCATTTTGAAAGCAGAGATGAATTCAGAATTTTAATATGATAAGTTCATATATTTTTATTTTTATTTTAGTATTAACGAGTTATTTTGTTCATGTCTGTCCTCACTATTTTTCCTTGTTTGTGTTGCAACCCTCATATTTACATTAGAATGGTATGCCTCATTACGAAAGCAGAGATGAATTTAGAATTTTAGTTTGATAGGTTCATATTTCTTAGATTATTTTTTGGAATTAACGAGTTATTTTGTCCGTGTACATGATCCACACTACTTTTTAATTATGATAATCAATATACTCTTTTGCATGATTTTTCTAATCTTAGCTTATAATAATATTATTATGGCAGGTACAAAATATGATAGAGAGGTGTTTAGTGCTTGGGATGGATAGAGATGAATGCATTAAGACATTAGCTATACATGCCAGAATCCGCCCACTCGTAACACTAACAGGTCATTATATATAACTTATCGTTTGGTCGGGAACAAGTTACTTAGGGTTAATTATTTCGAGATAAGTTATTTTTACTTTGTATAGGTGATAACTTATCCCATCGCGAAGGTATAAATGGTGAGATAAATAATTTCTGGATTGTCTAATACCTCTAACCAAACGCAAGACAAAATTTTCCTACATTTTATCTCTAAAATTATTAATATACCTTATACTTCACACGTCACACTAAAACATTATTGTAGTTAGTACGACAGTACCATTATGGACAAATACTATATTGTTGAAAGAGAATAATATAATTAGGGCAGAGCTAATAGTCCGTATGTGAGTTCGACTGAATACAATAGATTTTGCTCATACAATGTATTTGTGTTAATAAATTCATTAAATATGTAAAACTAAGAACCTAAAAAGTTGAAATCCTATCTTCGTCTCTGAATAAAACATATTTATTTCTTTCGATTTTTTTATTTATTTATTGTTGGATTATGACCCATATATATATACTTTGATGTTTACAGTGTGGAGAGAGCTTATAAAGGAGAACACGGACTTCTTTCAAGCTTATTTCACCAATATATCAACACAAGTACCCTCCTTAAGTAATTAATTTATATTTAGGAGTTGTTTAATTAATACTAAATAATGATTTATTTTTACATTAACTAACGATGAAATACTTAACTATATAGTATTAATTAATTATGTTAACATTTTTAATTTGTTAGGCTTTCAAAGAGAACCAAGATTTGGGAGAAGGAAACAATATTGGCAGTAATTGAAGAATGAAGAAGAAGATTTCTAGCCAGGATGTAATATATTTATGCGTTTTCATCATAATCTTTTTTATTTACTATATTCTGAGTATATAATATATAATATATACATATATATCAAACAAATCTTTGTGTTATGGAGCCTGAAAATCGAACTTTAAGGAATGTATGTGAGTTTAGGACCCATTAAAAGAAGGGATAATACATGACCAATCCAATTTTATTTAGACACTCGAATTAAGTGTGATATTAATTGAACACTTTAATTTTTAATAAAGTTTTTCATTCGACATTTTCGATTTAAATTTATGATTTTTTTGTATATATATATATATATTCTTGGACACCTATTAGTTAGTACTTAGGTAGTTGAGTTAACAACATAAAATATGTCATTTTTAATTATAGGTATTTGTCTTAATAAGTTGTAAATCCAGAAATTTTCCAGTTGATGTTGATACATATTATTAAAGAAATTGACATATTTTATTTGATTAACTTAACTATCTAATATACGAGTAAAAGAAAACACATACAAATTTTTTCTTCAAAATTTGAATTGAACATGTCTGATTGAATCTCTTAATTAGGGTAATTGAGATGCTCATCTGAAATATGATTAGTTCGAATGTTTAAATAAAATATTTCGACTAATTTAAGAGGCTGATTATGTATTAAGATTTACCGGGGTCGAGGCACGTGCTTACTTTTTGCACGTTTATAATTGTGACATGACTGATCATTAATCGCAAATGTATATATTATTATACGCAAAAGAGCATTAATTAGACATGCCTCTAATTTATTTGATTTTGCTTGTATATATTTAAATATTTTCAATTGTTTATGGGTATACTTTAAAGTGTTTGCATTTAAGCTAATCTAAACAATTAAAAAGATTCATCACATAGCATTTGGTTAATTCACATACCATATATATATAACGCATCAAATACATAAATTATTATTAAATCTTATATTATATATATGTGACTACTTTCAAACTTCCAAAAGTTGCAAACAGAAACTTCAACAACCATATAAATTGACAATAGTATCTTTAACACAAATAGAAATTGAAACCAACAGTACTACTACTAGCTAGACAATACATAATTCAATTCTTCGATTTCGGGATGATTGAGATCACTTCACTCATGAGACGAAGTCGTACTCGAAGCATTTCTTTCAAGGAATTAAACCATTGCTATCTCTTGGGACCATAGAGTTCCTTGCAGCAGAAACCTATATATAAAAGGTTTAATTTTAACAGATATGAATGAATAAATTGATACCAATTAAGGGAAATATTATTAATACTTTGATATGTATGGTGGTTGGGGCAGCTATTCAATCCAATCAAAATCATTGTCATAAATACCATTATGTTTATCAAGAAATGATCTTTTTAGCATAGAACATGTCGTAACTTCGTAATTATATATGTTGACAGTGTAAAGATTAACTATTATTTGTTAAATAACATGATATAATATAAGATGCCAACCGAGTAAATGAGTGCATGCCATGTTTTTTGGTGCTAATAATCACTACTACTAGAAAATAAAGAATTAGCAACGACGGACATGCATGTTTCGTAGCTAAATAATAAATATTTTATGTTAATATCATAATTAAGCGACATGTTATAATAATAAAAAATTGGCTACAAACTTTTTAGCGATAGATTAATTAAGAGTTATCGAAAAATTCCGTAGCTGATTTCATATGTTCAAAAGTTCGAATTTCTATTAGCCATTTTTTGTTTTGTTTTAACTTTAGGATTAGCTTATTATATGAATGTACTTTTGTTGGTCCATTTATGGATTATCACATAGGTTTCTTCAATCATTATGCAAAAATTTTAATTGCCAATTTCATTTAGCTAGGGATGTACCTTTGCCATTTTCCTGTCTCCAACACTACAGCCTCCTCTATGTTGACTTGGTGGAAAGTGGGCCCACTGAAATCAAAATCAATTAATTATTTAAAATTAGATTTCCATCTAGGTTAATGAAAATAAGATCTTGGGTGGAAATTATTCACTCAGTTTTAAAATAATTGGTGTTTTTATTTTTTTCATTTTATGATGTTTCATATAATCAACAACATATTAATGACATTCTGCCAATTTTACCCTGATTTAACTTAAGAAAATTTTATATAACGAAAAAACGATTTAACAACTATATCTTTTTCAAGATATTTATTAAGGGTAAATTAATAAAAATATATCTTACATTTTTTGCTGCGGTACTGAAAGCTTGCTTGTGAGTAATGTTGGGATATAGATTCTTCAGCCTCTTGATCTCTTCTCTGTTAAAAAAAATAAAATATTGGCAAATAATTTTAATATAAAATAATATAATTATTAGTCTATAATATTTACGAGTTTAAAATAATTAATTAGGATAATTATTAAACTGAAAATGTACTTGATAAAGCAATTATAAGCCGATGGAGCTCTTTGTCTCTTCTCTGGAGCTGAAAAAAAAATGTAGTATGATTAATTAGATATATATATATATATATATATATATATATATATGTCGTTATAATTATTAGGAGTAACGTACTTAATAAATAAATAATTAATTAAGAAAAAGGAAGACCGAGTGGGATCAAAGAAATTAAACTAGCAGGTTGACCTGACCACTAAATAGATACAAATTCTGACATCACCATAGAGAACTTTGATTCTTATTCGCTCTTTGTTGGCGGAACAACATACCACAAAATTAAAAAAAATAGGAAGGATGGAACGAAGAATGAAACTTTACGTTTATTAACGACTTGATTAAGAGGAAGAACATTATTCTCCAATTGATCTTCTTCATCTGATGAGGCCATAATTTGGCTTTCTGAGTTTGCATTCTTCTTATTAGCATCATCAATTTCCTCCTTGTCAACTGGTGGCTTTGGCTGCTAAAATCGGAGCAAAAAAGACGAATTTAACTTATATACACTGATAGTAAACATATATATTTTAATTTTAACATGTTGTAATAGGTAATCTATCTTATTTTTCTTTCAGATGAGACATTTATATATAGTTATCTTTTAAGTGACTTAATAATATAAAAATAATTTACACTGTCAGTGTATAGAAGTTAACCTGATGAGTTTGGTTGAAGGAACCAAAGAGATGAAGAGAAGGTTTAACCAAGTTGAGAGAGAGGAGAGTAGTGCAATGCCCACATCTCACTGTTACTATTTTGTTGCACAAGCTGCTGCATGGCACACTAACCTGAATATATATTTTTTAAATTAAAATATGTAGAGATGATATTAAGAAGTAATTTCATGAGTTTAGTAGTAACTAAAATTAATAAATAAAGAAACAAAGTTGAATTTTACAAGTAATATTGTAGTACAATATCCACATTGCACATAGCAAATTGTGTCTTGGAGTTCAAACAAATGGTTGTTCAATGTTGACATCTTTTCTTCTCAATCTCTTGCTTGGTTTTTACTATATTTTATAAGATGGAGTGAGAGAGGAATCTAGAATGGAATTGAGTTATTTATATATAGAGAAACCAGTAATATGTTGGAAAATAATTTACTTGAGACGAGGGTCTATAGGAAACAGTCAACGTACACACACCTGCTAAGATATAAAGAATAATTACTTGTAGTATGTCACACGTACCTTTAGTTTAATGTCACTAGAATAAAAAATATTTTTACTAAGATTTGATTTTAGGCCACAAATTTTATTGATACGTTTTTACAGTAGTGGGGTATATATATACTTATAACCAACCTAAAAACATTATCATTCATGTATATGACTTAATTTTTATTACTGCAAGTATTGAAGAGAGAGTTGTTATTAATCTGAAAACAACATTTCAATATATATATAGAGAGAGAGAGAGCTGTGTGTTTGACTATGTTTTTCCCCTTCTCATGTATCCACAACACACATTGATTGTTGATTTAAATGATTCAAATTAGTAAGTTTTAGTAATTTTTTCAGGTTTCCCATGGGGCTGATGGGCTGGCCAGACTGGGCTCATGCTTGTTTTTGTTTAAACAGTAACTTTCATCTCATTTAAAAGGCCCTTTCCAATCTCTTTCACATATATCAAAGTATAGGAAATGAGGTATATGATGAGGATTTGTCTTTCTTGAAACAAAGCAAAGTATACTATAATTGACTACAAGAAAAAATGCAAGTCTCTATCTAGTTAATTTCTATGTATTAATGTTAGTGTAGCACATGTTATCACAAAGAAATGAATTTTGGGTTTAACTTAACCCCAAAAACTAATTATTGTCCAAATAATATATTTAAAGAGATCATCACTCATATCTTAAAAGCCCGATGTATGAGACTCTATCTTCAGTACCCCTCCCCCCCTTCCCTTTACCACACGCTCAGGGTTATATAGAGGCTCAATATCGAAAATTAAATTAAATTGGAACGAGTCCTGATTTGATACCATGCATGTAACAAAATAGATCCCGAACGTCTTAACTTAATCCCAAAAGTTAATTCAAGAAGTGAGGATTGTTCAAATCATAATAAAGAGATGATTCATCTCTTAAACGGCTGATGTGAGACTCTTTACAATTATGGTAAGAGTTTAAGATCTATAAATTTTAGCAATATATTACTCCGTTCGTTTCAATTTGTTTGTCTCAGTTATCTTTTTGATCCATTTTTTTAACATTTTTTTAATATCAACTTTCCACCTTACATGTTTAAGACTACAAATATAAAGACATTTTAGTATATTCTACACATCTTTAATTTTAGACTATAAGATGCAAAGATATTTACTTTTTCAAACTATATTTCAAATCAAAATCAGATAAACAAATAAAAATAAATAGGAGAGATTAGTATAAGAAGAATGATTGCGAACTCATCGTCTAATAAATGTTTTTTGGTAAAATTATATTTTTATTTAATTAAATCTTTTGTGAATTTGATTCTTTTTCATATGTTTAACACGTGAACTTTTTTAATAATGTGTGACGGCTACGGTAATGTCATAGTGATTTTGTCAAATCATTTCATTTTAAGTAATTAAAGAACTCTTTTATTTATTTAATTACACATTCAACACTTACAATAATGTAGTTTAGTTAACCAATCAAAGTTCTAGCCAAAGGAATATTAATAATGTTATTGTTGCTGCGTTGCTCGGAAAATAGGATATTCCTACAAATTAAATGGAAAAGATCGACTTATTTATAGATTACAACAAAGGGGCCTCAACCAATAAGAAGGTTTCTTTAGTGCCCTACAGTACGAAACCCAATGTGCCATAATATGTCAAATTAAAATCGTTAGTGGCACTAGTTAATATTTTTGCACGGCTCAAGTTAGTGTGATCTTGTATGTGCACATCCTTCTGACATTTTTGTCCCCCTTTTATCTTTTCTTCTACATTATCGTAAGAAAGATCTCTGATCCTATCTTATCAAGAACGTCACTCTAAATTCAACCTTTCGGGATTTATACCTCTAATAATTCTCAACACTGCATATTCAATTTATCCATATACCACGTATTTAAATTTAAAAAATTCCATGACTATTATTAATTAGAACCATGGCCCTCAAGCTTCAAATTTGGTAAAACTTCATGGTCCTCACTCCTCACTAGTGACGACACATACCCCTCAAAGTTTGGTGAATTTTGATGAACTTCTTCACGACACGGCTAAAATATCTGCTTAAGCTATAAACAAATTAGATTATTTAGATGTCCTAAACAAAAAAACAAAACAAAACAAGAAACTTCATTTTGATACGTTTTCTGTAAAAGAATAGTTTGGTATTATCCATTTTATTTATGTAATAAAGTGAGATAAGGCACTACGTCTCCCCTTTTTAAATGTTTTTACATAATTTGATGTATGTTTGATTGTTTGGTACGATAGAGAATGTTTTCTAAGAAAATAAAGAGTTTTTATTTTATTTTATATGTTTGATATATATACATATATATAGAAAATATTATTTCTATATAAATTAGATAAATATTATGGGAGATAAGAGTTGAGTGATGGGGTGTGGGGATGAAGGTACGGGACGGGAGAAAGAAATGAGGTGTATTGGAAGGTGGAGAGGACACTTATGATATGCCACTTGTAAACTTTGTTTTTCTTAAGCTTATACTCCCTCCATCCACAATTGTTTGTCATGGTAAGGTCATGCACATCGCTCAAGGAAAATTTAATACAAGGTGTAATTTGACTAATATAACCCTACTATATCAAAAATACCAAAAGTCCACATAACTTTTCAATTGAACTACACAATCATTAAGGGAAGAATTAAAAAAAGTGACTAATTATTTCTTGATTGTTTAAATTGACAATTAATCTTGAACATCTATTTTTAGTATATTTGCCAAACAATTGTGGATGGAGGGAGTATGATTTGCAATCGTTGAGTGGTTTGAGTTCAATGAAATTTGAGGTACGCTTGTATTTGTTCATGATTAAATTTAATTTGGATTTTCACAAATTATTTTTCAATTATTCTTTGATTCTTTGTTTTGTGAAAAAACATTTCATGCAATTGTTGATTGATCATAAATACTACGTATATCACATCTATATAATTAATTTAATATACATGTACAACACACACGGATTAATATATAACGGAGCAAATAAAATTCGGCCGTCTTGTCTGACCGTCTGGGGCAATGTAATGCGCCATTAACTACCAAAAATTAGCTTAAGCCCACTACCAATCCATTATTATTACAGCACCAATAATAGCTTGCCTATTCCTTCGGAATGACTCAGTTGGTTTAGAGAGGGATTATTTACACAGATAATTTGGGATTGATCCCTCTTTAATGCTTTTTGAGTTGAGCCTGTTGCATAGGGCTTGCCTAGTGCGGTTTACATCTCCGTGTGGTTTGACTATTACACAGTGAGGGATTTACCCAGTGAGCACCTCACCCGAAGGATAAAGGTTGTGACAAAGGTTATAGTGACTGCGGGTTATTTGGATTCCAAAATAAAAATAAAAATAGCACGCCTATCTAAATTAATTGTAAATTTGTAATTGGTCAAATCCAAAGAGAAAAATTACATGTTTTTTTTTTGTTGTTCAAATGAATTAGGTGGCCTGCAAACCCCATGACTAATGAAGTATAGCAGCTCTTTTTTGAACAAAATGCTATATATTCTTCGCCGATCGTGATTTTTTTTTCCAATCAGAATTGTATTTTCCACTTAACTGAGTGTTCTTTGAAGAAGAAGAAGCGGCAGAAGGATCGGATATGGAGGTTAAAGGAATTGATGGGAAATTAGAAAAGAGTGATTCCACTTCTGCTGATGAAATTTCACATTTGTCTATTGACATTGGAGGTAATTTTTTGTTCAAATCGTACATTTCTGTTTTTTTTTGTGGGTGTGTGAGATCTTGAGATTCTTATTTGTTAAAGTGAAACGTGCATTTTACTTTCTATGTGATTTTGGTTGGGAATTTGGAAAGTTGATTGTTTTTCTGTTTCTTATTAGTTCGATAGGGTTTAAGAAAAAAGAAGAAGAATTTTTTTTTTTTTTTGTGTTGAGACTCATAATTCAGTTATGTTAACTAAGGAACTAAGAAAGAGAAATTCAGAAACTTCTGGAATTGCTATGTGCTTGATGGTTTATACTGGACTTCATGTTTCAATATGTGTTGCTCGGATTCTTCAAAAATGTTATTGGGTTGGTATTGGATGGAGTAGTGCATTTTTGGAGGATCCGACATGGGTGTGGCAACATTTTTGGAGAGTCTGAGCAATATAGGTTTCAATGAGGAATATAGGTTTCAATGAGGGTTAAAGGGGGATGAATGAGATGGCAGAGTAATTGATTCATAAAAATGAAAATGTGGAAAAAACGAAATTCATATACGGCTGTATTGCACTAGTTCACTAGTTCTACTTAATTAAGTGATGATCCAACATCTTATTTTCATTTCGCAATCCTATGTAGTGATACACCATTGTATCATGTTTTTTCTCTGAGCTCGAAAGGTTGAAGTTCATTTTAATCTTAACTAAGAGGGAGGCTTGAGCAAAGAGGCGGATATTTGAATGGCAAAACATGGGCATATCCAATAGGAAGTTGTAAATGTGGTTGGACAAGTGTGAAAGGGGACTGGACTAAAACCATTTATATGAGATTGTCGACAATCAGAACGTATCAATCTTGAAGAAATGATTCCCTAGTTTGGAACAACAATTGTTGGAATTGACTGATCAAAATTAACAAAAAGACTCTTGTTGGAATTGGTAGTTGTTCAAGGTCTAATCTAGCTAAAACCGCTCTTTGAAAACAAAGAAATATCATCAACTGAGAGTGATAAAGAAATATCATCAACTGAGAGTGATCTCCAGAAGTCGACCAGTTTCTTCTGTGCTAGGTAACTTAAGCATTTTTGTAGATTATCAACTTTTAGATAGATGGTTTATGAACTCAAGGTACATCTGAATGCGTCTTAGTGAAAATTCTTAGTTTTCTTTGCAACAGAACTTCGGTCTTAGTTTACAATTGTCATTTCCTACTCTACTTTGGAATTCGGAAGTCCTTGCGTTCCATAAAAGGGATATAGAATCTCACTAATTTTTTCATAAGTAGAACAGAAATTAACTATTTTACAATATGTTGATAAGCATCTCCAATGTACACAGTCAGATATTGAAGAAGCTTTATGCAACTTGGCTGGCTTTAAAAATCCTCCTACTAACTACCTATTAAAGAATATTTTGAGGACCAAAATAGGGAAAATGCTAAATGAAAGGACCTTTTCTTTTGCAGGCTCCCTCATCAAGATTGTATACTTTTCAACCAACAGTAAGTGCAGCACAAATGATGAGGCACCAACGTTATCAAAAGAAAGACAGGAAGTTCCCTATGGAGACCTTAACCATCACATTCTTAGTGGCAGGCTTTATTTCGTTAAATTCGAGACTAGCAAGATTGAGGACTGCATAAAGTTTTTGTCTTCCAAGAAACTTCAACAATGCGGTAGGTATTCTTTGTGGTGCTTACACCTTAGATGTAATTGTTTTTCCTATGGTGACTTAATTGGTTACGAATAGGGAGCTTGATTATGAACATGAACTTAATATATTTTGAGTGAAGAAGAATTTATTGTTTCACCTTTGATTATACGTAAATCTAATTCATCGGAGCTGTCAGCATCGTTAGGAATATGTACATGTGTGGCTGAGCTTGATCCTGATTGTCACTATTTCCTTTGTTTTTAAAAAAGAAACGGATTTCCTTTTTTATTTAGTTCACCCAGATTTTGTAATGCAGCTCATAATTCACAGTATACACATCAACCAAATTTTCAATTTTAGCCACCAAGTATTAAATTTTGTATCTTATGTCTGCTCCTTTGTGTTTCTTTTCTGTCCCGTTGTCCATCTTTACAAAGTGAAGAAATAGAGGCGCAGGGCAAGGATTCTTTTCCTAGCATAGCTCTTCTCCAGGTGTAGTAGAGTGAAGAGGATGACAACAAAGATGGCCTCTCAATGGTCAAGAAGCTAGAATAGAGAGCACATGAAATAAACTCTTGCTCGTAAGTAGCACTGAGAGAATTCAGGAATTGGAGGAGATTGGAAAGAAAAAGAAAACAGATCAGCTGGATCTACACTTAAGCAGTTGCTTTAATACTAGCATGGACTTTAAGATGTTAATTTACTTATATATTTTATTAGTGATAGTGGAAGAACAATATTAAATAATCTCTAAGTTAACGTGGCACAGAAAACATTTCTACAAACTTTAAACTGTGGATGATTGAAAGAATTTGAATTCTTGCAAGTGAAGTGTACAGAACAGAATCCTTAGCGTATTTAAAGTGTACAAACAGTCTAGTACGGACAGAAATATCATTTATATGTAGTTTCAGTTAAGCTTTTAGGTACTTTGGTCACCGTAGGAATCATATGCTCAGTTTAAGAGGAAATCTTCACTTTAAAGTTTATACTCACAGTTTGTTATGCTTCTTTTGAATAAGTTGTATTATGTCATGACCTCCCTAAATCTTACATATTACAATGGTTACAGGTGCTCAATGTCATCATTCTCATGCTGTTGACAAGATCAAGATTAAGGTAAAGGAGTTATTTCAAAGATGTTGGTTCTGTTTCCCACCTCTTTTCTTTTTCTTTGCTCCATTAGGTGATTATAGGAGAGTTTTCCTCAAGTCCTTAGTTTTTTGAGGAATTTTTATACCCTAAAACTTCATTAGAAAGAAAAAATATTTGTATCCATTGTGGGATGAAACAAGTTTCCAGAAGTCCAGCAGATCAATTATGGTTTGCTGGAGAAGCTACTCAATGATAAGTACTGAGGAAGCTACACACTGCAGTCTTCTTATTGTTAGAATGTACTTTCAAAGTTAAATACTTCTTGAAAATTAAGTTTTATAAAGTGGAAATAAATAGTGTATGCATTTCTCCTTCTAGAATAAATAAATGAATAACCAAATAAATAAATAAGTGACCTCTCTTATAATTTAAACTTTAAGATAAGGTGGTTTAGGTCAATCAATATGGTATTAGAGTAAGTAGAGTTCTTCAATTTGAGTCTCACACCGATAAACAAAATAATGTGCAATGCTTGGCTAACCCAAAAGAAAAAGGAAGAGGCCACATGGGGAGTGGTAATGACCTGAAATAAATAAATAAAAATGTACTCTGTAGTTAAAACTTTTAATCGGAATGTCCACAATTCAATGAAGTGTAATTAAACTAATGTGTCAGAGTTAATAGTGTATGCATTAGTGTCTGATTGGTAAAATGTTCTAAATACACTAGACATAGTATTCATAAAAGAATTCAAGCTTAGAGCTAAAACATTGCACAGAAACCCTTGCATGTAGTACAATTTTCTGAAAAGACATTAATCAGGTCTTGTAGATGTCCCTCTGCCAATGGCTGGACTATATCTTTTTGGGGGTCAAAGCACCCATGGTCACCGAAGAGCTGTAGTAGAATTTTTCGTCATAATATTTGTAACTAATTTATATGGTGAAATGCTAAAGTTATAAGACCCATGGAACCTTTTGATGAGTTTTATGCTTGAACAGGCAACAGGTGGAGGAGCTTTCAAGTTTGCCGATCTATTCAAAGAAAAACTTGGCCTAACTCTGGACAAGGTAGAGGAAATGGAGTCTGTTGTTACTGGAGCAAATTTTCTGCTTAAGGTGGGTTTTCTTTTATAGCAGAAAGCAGTATTTGGTTTGTACTATTTTCTTCAGATATTGAAGTCCAGGCACATGAAATCCTTTTTAAAAATAACTTATATTTCTTTTGTCCGCCAATCTTCACCTTGGTTTACTTAATCTATTAAGTACCTGGAAGGTATTTGTGGTCCCAGGAATACATATGCGTTTTCTCTATATTAGCTTCTTGCTTGGGGAAATGATATATGTGTGTATAGCCTAATTTACTGGGTTTATTGTTTTATTAATTTATCATGATTCTGTACTGCTTGCTTGATGGAATGCTGCGCCATCAAGACTGGTAAAAGATTGATAAAGGCACATTTCTCATGGAAGTAGTGGTTTCTCTTTTCTCTCCTCCATCCAGTGTTTAGCTGAATTGAGTACGAGTAGCAACATATGGAATACCTTTCCCTTTCTTGGTATGGTACATTTCGATAATTTCTGGTAAATGAAGTACTCTTTTTAAGGCCAGAAAATCTGTTAATTTATTGAGTCTTTTCCACTAACTAGTGAGGCTAAGACCACATTGGCAACAGAAAACCTTCTCAACTGCATAAATTTCCTGCTCTTTTCTAATTTTTAGTACAAAATATTGCTATTTTTTTTTTTTTAAAAAGAGGTTTGTTTGACCCATTCCTCTCTCTTTTTCTCTGAGCAGGCTGTCAACCATGAAGTTTATACATATATTGGAGGTCAAAAGGAGTATGTGCAGATAGATCAGAATGATTTGTATCCCTACCTCCTTGTCAACATTGGGTCTGGGGTTAGCATGATAAAGGTAAGCTTCACAGCCTAGATTCCTCCAATTCAATGTAAACAATAATTCACACTGATCTTCAATGGTTAGGACCTGCAAGGAGTTCACCAAAGCTCTCCTTATCCTGTTTCATGCATGATTTAGATGACATTCCATATGCTTCATACTGTTCCGCTGTTTTCCAACATGCAGTTTTCATCTCTCTGTTTTCAACATGTGGGTGCATTTCTTATTGCTTATATTATCTCGTGCAGGAAAAGTAGTTGATCTTCTGCATAGTAGTTAGCAGACAATCTATAAATTAAAAAAGTTAATACCTACAACCACTATGTTATTTTCTTAGTTAATTTGGTTCCTTGAAGTAAAGAATTTACCTTGGGTTTTCTCATATGTGAAGATCCCCATTCTTAAATGTTATTTTCCAACTAACTTTGATGTCAGCAAGATAACGTTGGTATACTACTGCATTTAGTAAGCATGTGTAAATGATCTTGACCAAGAACTTGACTAGATTCACTACAATCTGCATTGGGTTGCTAATGAATTTCAGAAGTACTGAGAGTTTAGGTTTACATAGTCATCTCAGGCTGGTGGGCTTTGATGGGTTGCTAGATGCAGAGTGATATAGAAGAACTAGAACAGTAATATAAGACCCTGAAGTAAGAAGACCTTTTGACTTCATAGCATTTTCTAAAGGATTAATGCACACTTGTGACTTGAGTTGCTGGAAACTTTTGTTGACTGAAGCCACGAGTTAGGAGGCTTTTATGAGCCCTAACTGCTTGTATATATTTCCGTTCTAGAATGAAAAGAATTCAATCATAATTTTATCAAGAGCAGGGTGATATCTGCAATCAATTATGAATTTTATGTATTTTCAGTGGCAGAGCTACCTTAGGCCGGTTGATCAGAAAATTTTACTACTTATAAATAAAATGTATGAATAAACTATACATAATATAACTTGACAGTACTGTATAAAGTAGACTTCTTAGTCTGACAGGTTAAGCACCTACTAGCTTAATTAGGCCAGGGTTTCGAGCCTCAGCTGGACATGTATGTTTTACATTTTCTTAGCCTTATCTATTAAAATAAAAAAATGATGTTGAAATAAATGATCCCCAACTCCACAACCATAATAATCAACTATACCAAAAATTCCTTATTGTGGATGGAAAAAAATTCTTTTTCATGTCTTAATGAGGAAAATATTTCCTTTGAATTATATTTCTAATGATGTTTTCATTAATACATTTTAAGAACTAAAAACTCGATCAAAACTGTTCTAGATATAGGTCTTTGATTTGTTCATTTCGCTTCTTTAAATGCTGACACTGCTCACAAATAATTCTGCATATGCCACTGCGTATTTTGGCACTTCATAGCCGACTCACTCTTTATTATTTGAATATTTTATGTTTATGCCTTTTAGGTAGATGGAGATGGGAGATTTCAGAGAGTTAGTGGAACTAGCGTCGGTGGTGGCACTTTCTTGGGACTAGGGAAACTTTTGACCAAATGCCAAAGGTTATTTTCATTTCAATTATAAGTAATGATTTTCAATATAGTCAATTGTTTTCTTTTTCTGCAGAATTTTCTTATGTGTTCGTTATTACAGTTTTGATGAGTTACTGGAATTGAGCCATCAGGGAAACAACAGAGTGATAGACATGCTCGTTGGAGATATTTATGGGGGATTGGACTATTCAAAGGTATAAACTTTGTTGTGTAATTTATTTTTCTTTATGCTCTTTTACACCTTTTCTGTCTTTCATTTGGATCTGTTGCAGTTTAAACTATCGACAGGTCCAATATGTCACATCTTGGATATAGAAAAGTCTAATTGAGTAATGGAAAAAATAGAAAATGGAAATGGTCTCCAAAGTCCAAACTTTAGTCCAAGTTGAGCAATTTCTTTCCCAACTCCCAATTTGTGTCCATCACATCCTCAATCCACTATGTTTTGACTGTAAAGGTTCTCTTATCAAGATAGGTGAAAGTAAATTTATTTTTGATCACAAGCAAAAAAGGGATGACACTAGTAGAGTGAACTTTGCTTGTGCCTTCTCATCGCTTTGAAGTGTGAAGAATAAAGAAATGATAAGTTGAGTCAACCACCCTCTTAAGCCTCTTTTTCTCTTCATTCTGCATCTCCCTTTTGTTCATGTTCCTCCAATCTACTTTCTGTTTTGCTCCAGATGTGCTCTGCCAACGTTAGACCTTTATACAGAAGAATTTTAAGGCTAGCTTGTTACAGTTTTCAAGTTCATGTCTTGTGTCATTGTGTGTATACCTTTTCTCAAATTGATAAATTGCACACCCCCCTGAGTGGATTTTTTGTCTTATATTTTCTTGCTCTTATTGGGCCTCTTGTGTACAGAAATTCTCATTTCATCCCCAAAAGTATGGATGGAGTCACAATCTTGTTCCCAATTGTCTAAATGGTCTAAATGTTCTTAATAATTTCCTTGTCGACACTAGGCACTAGAAATAAATGATTCCAGTCATGATGTGCGCTTTGGAAAGGTGCTGCAAACAATACCAGACCCAAATTGACACTAATTCTCTTGTATTGCTTGCAGTGTTATCAAAGGCACGCTTTAAGCGCGCTTAAGCCTTGAAGCGAGGCTCAAAACATGTTGAGCGCTTCGCCTCGCTTTATGTGCGCTTCAGTGTCGTCATCAAGGTTCTAAGACAAACTTTTCCTTGCCAATGAGCCTCTTATGAAGAATTGACACTAAACAATTGAAATTTCACTTTATAATAAAAAAAATTCAATTTCATTGGTCATATATTTGTCATTCCTGTTTATAATTATTAGTCTTG
Organism: Solanum verrucosum; assembly: GCF_900185275.1. Lineage (NCBI taxonomy): Eukaryota > Viridiplantae > Streptophyta > Magnoliopsida > Solanales > Solanaceae > Solanum > Solanum verrucosum. Next base: position 386,522 of record NW_026019839.1, on the reverse strand, counting down.
GACTAGAACATATATAATTGTATTTTTTTCTCCCTTTACGCCTTTTTTCATTAAAGCCCATGCTTTATTTGCGCTTTGCGCTCAAAGCCCCCGGACCTTAGAGCTTTTTCGCGCTTTCACCTTTGATTACACTGATTGCTTGAAATATACACCGCCCCTTCAGTTGGTGAGAATTTGGAGAAAAGTCATTAAAATTAGGGAAAAGGGTCTAAAATGCTCCTCTACTATACAAAATGTCTTAATTTTATCCTCCATTATAATTTGAGGCTATCCGTACCTTTTTCATTTGCAAATCCTTTCAGTTTTCAGTTGTTATAGATGAACTTATTAACTCCACTAAACAGTTCCTTATTTGACCACTGTTTCTGCTGTTGGATGTTGGCCAAGTAATTGAAATCTATCATAAGAGGAGTTGATGTATCTTGCAAATCGAGTTCCCATATTTTCAGTTTTTCTAAATGTGCTATTCACATACCAAAAGCTTATTTAGTGATTCATGACAGATTGGCCTTGCATCAACAGCCATAGCGTCTAGCTTCGGCAAGGCAATCTCAGAAAACAAAGAGCTCGAAGACTACAAACCAGAAGACATTGCCCGGTCCCTCTTAAGGATGATCTCAAATAACATCGGACAGGTAATTATGCGGGTCATGATGTTTCTCTCAGCAGTATCTGTAGCCTTTCCTGACTGAGAATATTTCATTTCTCTCCATATTAAGAATAATACTGTTCCGATTAGATTTGTTTTTGATGAAGTAAGTAGATTCATTTCAAGGCATCAAGAAGATGCAAGCTTTACAAGGATAGATCAGTTAAGCTCACAAAAAAAAGGATTTGTGGCCTCTTTCTAAGCTATAGAGCTAACAAAAAAGGATTTGTTCCGATTAGATTTGTTTTGCATACTACTCTCCTCTCACAAGGATACAAAGAAGGGATTGAAAGAAAACTCAGGTGAAGAGCAGATAAATAATCCACCCATTACTTATTGGATACCTCGTATTGCTCATTTTCACTTCATGCTGACAGTAACTGTATATTCTTGGACTTTGATTGTAACATGTCATAGTGTTGTTAAAATGACATCAACTATTGGAAGATACTAAAACCTAATACAACCTCTGCATTAGTCTGTAGTCTTTTCATCTCTAGAAACTCTCCGGTGGTGTTATAGACATGCATCTCTGCTACTTTGGTTCCTCAATGAAGTTGTATTTCCTATTTTGATTTTATGATGCTCTTTTCTGCCATGAAACATTTCATTATAGTGGTCTTCATTAAACAAATTGATTTTTATACAAGTGTCACCAAGTTGGTCTAAGGTTTAGTATGTTAGATATTCTGTTCCGAAGTGATGCTTTGACTGAACAAGAATGGCAAACATGAACACCTGAATAAGTTGCGAAGTATGACTTTGCAGCCTGCGCTCATGAAATGGAAGAAATATAGGGCCTCTCCTTCTTTTGCTATAATTTATTTGTTAAATTTGTAAAGAAGTCATTTTCTTATTGTTGCTGACTTATTTCTTAAATTGGGTTTTGCTTTTCTAGATTGCATACTTAAATGCTCTTCGTTTTGGGCTCAAGCGCATCTTTTTGGGAGGATTCTTCATTCGTGACCATGCTTATACAATGGACACAATCTCCGTTGCAGTTGATTTCTGGTAATTGCTATATCCACCTATAGTCAGATAATTGGTATCTTCCTTACTACCAAGTTACTTACCCAAGAAAATAAAGCTCCCATAATTTTCATTTGAATTATAAGCCTTGGTTAGTAGAGTTACCTGGTACCCATGCTAGTGGGAAGTAGCAGGTATCCAGTGAAACAGTCGAGGTATACACAAGCTTGCCTGGACACCATCCTGACAAAAAAAGATCTTTTGAATAACATTAGTTTCTTAGTGATGAATTGGTGTGAACTTCATAGGATATATTAATCGATTGGCATACTCTTTTAACATAAGGGATAAATAGTTCTCGCTAGCTATGTTACCAATCTAAAAATAAAACAGTGCTCACTAGCTCGCACTGAAACGTGGTTTGGCATTTTATCACTTTTGACTTCTGCTAGGTAAATCTCTCCTGAATTCACAAGTTAACAGAATGCACTATGTGCAGGTCGAAGGGTGAGGCCAAAGCAATGTTCTTGCGGCATGAGGGGTTTCTTGGAGCCCTAGGAGCTTTCATGAACTACAAAGATGAAAGTACAGATTCCATGCCCCCTCAGTTAGTTGAGCAACAACCCGCCAAGAGAAGTTCAAGTTGCATAGTCGATAGGATTCATAACTCTACGCGTGTGCACGAAAATGAAAATGGTGCCACAGACTGTAGATTGCGAGTTAGTAGCTCATTTAAAATTTACGATGAGGTCAAAAGGTGTTAGGCCTATAAAACAACTAGTATATGTACAAAAATGAAAGAGGATGTCAAAAGAAGCTGTTGTTTCTATTCCTAGTTAAGTGAAATGGCTAAGCAACAAAATTTCAGATTTATATGTATATGTATTTGTCCTGCAATAGATTTGTAAACCTTGACATGTGATGAAATGAAAAATGTTATTTACACTAGTTCAGCACCTTTTGTTTCCTATCTTTTCTACTTGAATCATAAACATTCTTCATGAATCATTGAATCTTTGTACGACTACTCCCACCGTTTCATGTTACTTGACCCTCGTTGATTTGACACTTTCTTTGGCATTGTTCTTCAAGATAGTAGCTATAGAAGACTAGTGAAGGTTTTGAATGAGAAGTTAATACGGAGAATTTAGTTATTTATGTATTAATTATTCCATCTTCTATTCTATATAAAATAATGTATAAATACTTCTTAACTTATACAACAACATACCCAGTGAAATCCCACTAGGTGGGGTCTGGGGAGGGTAGAGTGTACGCAGACCTTACCACTACCTCGTGAAGGTAGAGAGGCTGTTTCCGGGAGACCCTCAGCTCAAGAACATCAAATCTAAGTGACAGGAGAGTCTTCTTAACTTATATATGTATTAATTATGCATATTTCTAATTTCAAATCAAACACATTAATTTTTTATACATGAGTATCTTATTTTCTAACCAACTACGTACTATTCAACATGATATTATTTATTTCGGAGAATTTAGTTATTTATGTATTAATTATTCCATCTTCTATTCTATACAAAATAATGTATAAATACTTCTTAACTTATATATGTATTAATTATGCATATTTCTAATTTCAAATCAAACACATTAATTTTTTATACACAAGTATCTTATTTTCTAACCAACTACGTACTATTCAACATGATATTATTTATATAGAATTTAGTGTTTGCTTAACTTACCTACAAATCAACTACCAAATGAGATTCTATATTACTACTCAGTGTTTTCAAAAACATTTTTTGAGGTGAGTCTCGGAGCGGGGCGTACCAAAAATGCTCCGGGCACAAATTAAAGACGTAAATCCATAGGGTGTAAGCTCCAAGCATAAAAACGTAAGCTCTGGACGTTGTTTTTTTATTCAGTTTTGGTTTTTGAACCTTTTTTGCTTTAAATCATATTTTTTTATTATTGTTGTAATGATATTTCTTAATTGTAATACTTTTTTCTTCAGTATTGATTATTAATACCTTTCTCAAATAAAAATCATTATAGGTTATTTATTAAAATTTACTCGTAAAATAATTGAAAGTTTTACTTTTTTCAGTAATAAAATTATAAAAGTAAATATATATTGAGACTACGCCCTGTGTCTCGGGACTTACATCTCACCCCGTGCTACATAAAATATCTCGCCTCACGCCCTGTCTTTTAATAAGTACATTTGGATGTGCATGATTGGCAAAATGTTTAATGGGAATCATGATAGCAGATTTGCAACTTACTCATTCGACCTTTACAGTCTCATTTTAAAAGGAGCAGTAATTCATCAATGTTTGCAGGCACACCTACAAAACATGAGTGCCATTAATGACCACTGCAACTTCCATAGGGACTTATACTGCAACTTCTTTTTTTCTGTCACATCGTTCAAATCTCTAAACTGCAAAACTCATATAATACCCCTTTTTTGTTTTAATTTATTTGTCGTCCTAATTTATTTCAAATTTTTAAAATTTTAATTGTAAATTCAAACATAGAAATTGTAAGCATTTTGAATATTATATAAATTTTTTATTATTAATAATGATAATTACTAATTTCAAATATTTTAAAAATATTTAAAAATAATTACACTTTTTATTGACTCTCGAAATTTTAATTGTGTCGAGGAAAGTATCACAATTATTGTACCTTATTCAATGGGGAAACTCTTTAAAATTTCTCAGTCTATTGTACCGATAGTTTGATGCTTCAATTCCTATGTCCAACGAAATAAATGTCATCTCCTTGCCTTCCAACAACCCTTGAGCCATATATTTTATTTCAAATTCAAATATTTTGAAATAATATTGACGATTTAATGTTTGTTTTAAAATTTTATTTATTATTTCAACTTTAAACTTAAAAATTAGAGAATATGAAATTTGAAAAATAAGTTTTGAGGAATACTATTTCAATTTTCACTCACAAAGTCCAAATAACTTCACTTTCAAAAATCATTTTCTAACCTCAACTTTTAATTTTTCTTCCTAACTTCAACTCCAACAATACTTGATCACTATTGACTTTGCATACTTATTAAGAAACTATAAATAGATGGGTAATTTTAATAAATTACTTTTTGAATATAATAAATACAATGTTTTGAAAAATGTAATAAGGAAATGACTATAATTAACGATAAAAGTATAGAAACTAAGTGTAAAATTATTCATTGATTTCATAAAGTGAACAAATATTATTAGATATCTCAAATAGTATAGTGAACACAAGGACTAAATTTTAGCAGCCAAAATAACTAATAAATGCTTTGTTGGATGTTCTAATTAATTCTTGTTCACTATCTGTGCATGGTCGGCTCAAGCATGTATGCCCAATTAATATCTCTATAAAAATGCCCCCATCCCTAAATATCCATTCGATTCGAAATAAGTTATTTCGTAATTAATATGAAATAAAAATAGCATTTTAATTTTGAGATAATTAATCTTGAGATAAGATTTCGTAATTTTATCCAACTAAATGTGGATAAATTCATCTAAAATTAATTTCAAAATTAGTTATTTCTTATCTTTCGTATTAAAGGAAATTAAACAAGACCTAAGAGTTTTACTCCCACTGTCCCATATTAATTGTCCATATTACTAGAGATAGTTGTCCTTAATTATATGTCACTTTTAAATATCAAGATAGAATTAATTTTTTTTTAGGGGAAGTGCTAAATGACCAGAAATTTGGTCAGAATTTGACCAGAAAATTAAAAAAACTATAATATTTTTTTATTTTAAAATAGACTGATATTTTTTTTCCATTTTTTAGTTAAAAGATATTAAAGTTAAAAAGGTAAAAATGTTTAAAAAGGTAAAATAACATAGATAAAATATCATTCTGGCCAAAAAGATTTTTCCTTTTTTTATTTTACCTTTACAATTAATTCTTTTTCGAAAGTATAAACAAATTTGTAAAAGTTTTCAACAAAAATTCCGAAGGCATAAATTAATAAAACTATAATTTTTATTTATGACTTCATAAAAGAGTATAAAAGAGAAAATAAACAATTAATATACTCCCTTTGTTCATTTTTACTTGTCACTTATTTCTAAAATAAATTTTCATTTTTATTTGTCACTTTTGACATATCAAGCAAAGACTATAAATTTTTTCTTCATGTTTTACTTTTAATATTAAATACTTATTTTTCAAATTATTTTCAAGACATCATTTAATAGGGATAACTTGGTAAAATATATATATCAATAATTATTTTCTTAATGAATATGCTAAGTTAAAGTGTAACAAGTAAAAGTGAACGGATGGAGTAAGACGGAGGAAGTGACTTAAATAATCTGTCCTTTTAATGCAACTACTTTAGATTCCATCGATGGTCCTTTTAATTTTTTCTATAATTTTTTGAACGTATTTTTTTTTTTATTTATTTGTTAAGAATAATATCTTTGTTTTTTGAATAATAAAGAGCAGCCCCATGTGCTATTACATGTTCAAATTTTTCTGATGGAAGTTGGAGGATACTTCATAGAATGCTCGTGTGTGTGATGAGACCCAAAAACACATTAAATTCCCAAAACTTGCATTAGACAAGGACATGGTTGGAATGAGTTTTTTTCTTGACGGCATCAAATAGATAAGCCTAACTTTCAAAATTATTGTCACCATGATCAATTTGGTCATTTTTGTACAACCCTCCTTTCTTGAATTTTTATAAAAAAAATTATGATAACTAAGATAAGGTGAGAATGACTCCTGTAAAGGATAATAAGGCTGAAATGATTTGGATATGTGAAGATCATGAGATGTGTGGATATTCTAGTGCGAAGATGTAAGAGGTTGACTATGAATATATCACTCCTCGATCCTAGACCCTAGGTCTGGCGGGCATCCGTTGCAATTGTTTGCCCAAGCGTACTCATAACATGAGTATATATTTAGATAGAAGCGGAAACATAGTTTAAAAGCATTTAAGAAACAAGTCTTACAAAAAAAGTATTTTTTATTAAGTGACACAAAGGTCAAAAGTCAAAACTAAAATACACAATAGATTTTTTATTTTATTTTTCATCCGGTGTCCAATACACACATTGGAGCCTGACTAAATTAGTATCCGCGCCGAAAAATCCTAGGTAATATTATAAGTTTTTGAGCATAAATTATTGCTTATGATACGTAATCATATGTTAGAATTACTTAGAAATCATGAGAGTATGATTACATTGATTTGTAAGAAGTTATAATCCCTTTGATATGTGGTAGATCTTCCTCAAAATCAAGTCTTGACCCTTAGGATTGAGTTCTTGATTTCAATAGACATAGGAGGATAAATGTTTGAATCTTGTAAAAATTCTTGAATTTATGTTGTAATATTATGAAAAATACTTACCTACATTTCGTAGGGTAAAAGAGAGCTCTTGGAGGCTGTAGGGGTATACCAAAAAGTGAAAGTGAGAAAATAAACTCAAACTAACTTTTTATAAAATCTGAAAAAATATATCCAGGTATACATGTGATATATAGATTGTTTACTAGATATACAGACCGTGAAATGGATCGTAAATTCACTTGGAACAATCCCCATTTAATTTTGTTTTAGACTTATTAAGGTTCGTAAAATTCAATTCTGGTTCGGTTCAACTATGATTGTTTGACATGATTTTACTAAAATGACTATAACTTCTTGATTCAAATTCAGAATGACAAACAGTTGGATGCTTTGAAAAATGGACGAGAAGACCATTAGTTTATAGATTATGGTCTACACAATTCTTCATATTCAAAGAGATATGTTTGTTTGAAGTAGTGCCTAGTATAAATTTATACGAAAACTTAATTGGTAGAGAAGCTTTCAACCAACTATGTGTTAGATGTCCCTTATGACTTTAATTCACATACACTATTCTTTCTATTCTAAAGATTTAACCTTTATACCTTGGCAAAATCAAATTCATCGAGTTTGGTCTAATTTCATGTGTGAAACAGTTCAAATTAACGAAAGTCTGGAAGTTCAATGTGTTACAATATGATTTTATGAGAGGTTGAGGTAGGTCGGAGAGGTATTGGTGAAAGATGATTAGACAGGACATGCCACTGTTTCAACTTATGGAGTATATAACCTTAATAGGAAGTTATGCAGCACACAAATTAGGGTAGAAGGTTAATACATAGTTGAGTGTAGTCTCGTCGTAGTTTTACTCTTGTAGTTCTTTTATACTACAATTTTTGTTACTATCTGTCATTTCTTGTACTTCGATTATCATATTTTTTTGTCGTAGTTTCTATTTTTTCTTGAGTTAGATGTCTATTGGAAACAATTTTTCTGTCTCCCAAAAAAGGAGTAGAGTTTGTATATAGTTTATCCTCTTCGTACTTCATTAGTAAAATTGCATTAGTATGTTATTATCGTTGTTAATGTTATTATGTGCTTAAGCATAGGTCTATAACCAAATCAATAAAATATTCATCATTAAATAACAATTCTTAACAGTTTAGTTTTCAATTTAGCCGATAAGAAAACATGTTTCCTTTCTTATTTCTTTGTTTATACCCTCTTTCTTCAATAATGATAACCTCTATGCACTTTTGTACAAGTATATGTTACCCAACGAACAACTAATACAAAACTAGACCCAACGGCAAATAAATACCTACAATTGAAAAATGAAATTGTGTTTATTGAATAAACATGGTGTTGTGATAACTCATAATATTAACAACCATCAATTAAAGGATCAAAAGGTCGTAGAAGTAGTGTAATAATAAAATCAACGCGAATAATATATTCAATACAATTCTATTCTGAAAAGAATAAGGTATATATACAAATTTTATCACTATTTCATAAAAATTAAAAGATTGTTTCCGAAAAACCTGAATCTTTAAGTACATAATTATATGGTGAATTAAAGATTTTACATTACAAAGCTCAATAAGGGGAAAAAAAGGCCAACTTATACCTCATAATCCCTTAGGCCATGATCTAAATCAAACAAATCTAATTATTGACTAAGCAAATTACATTACTATAATATTAAAATTAATTAAAGATTTCCATAACCCAAGAAGGCAAAAAAAAAAACATTTTTTCACTTAGAATGGATGCACATTCTTCGTTAATCCACCGTTCACATTTGTGAAAAATCCGACGAGCTCCGGCCGGTAAGGAAGATACGATCGCCGGCGATCTTCAGCTTTTGCTTTACTCTTCATATAAGCTTCATGAGCTAAAACCCCTTCACTCTTCTTCACAACCTTCTTCGTCTTCTTCGTTACTTTTCCGATGACTTTCACTTCGCCGGAGATCTCCTTTTTCTTCTCCGACGTCGTCGTTTCATCTTTCCGAACAACTTTTTCCTCTACTTTCGCCGCCGGGGTTGTTGGGTTTAAGAACACAAAGGTATCTCTTCCGTCACTGTTACTCCGGTGAAGAAAGTCTTTAAATCTCCATAGCTTTGAAAATCCGGTTGAATTACTCTTTTTACATACCTCTGGATTGTCCCGTGTTGCTTCAATTGCTTTATTTTTCGACCATTCACAAAAGGGTCCGGCGATTTCTTCACTTGAAGTCGCCGGAATTGAGTTATCTTCCGTTTGTATAAATATCTTCTTTACCGGTGGCCTGATCGGTAATTGTTCCTTCAAAGCTTCTAAATCTTCGTCGGATAGAAGAAGATTCTGATTAAACAACGGAAATAGAGGTCGAATTTGACCATTGTAAAACATCTCATCCGCCGCTATCGGCGGCGCGTCTATCCCACACGCGAAAGAAAACTCTTCTTCTTCATTATCATCGTCATCGTCTTCAACCTCCTCCTCCTCCTCCTCATAACCATCTTCTTCGATTATCTGTTGGTTAATACTCAACTGCTCTGTAAAATCTTCGGTTAATTTTCCGATCATTTCTTCGTTATACGAGTCTTTTAAGGTTTCAGAATCCATTTTCTTGAAATACCCAGAACCCCAAATTCGATTTACTGTAGAAATCTGAATTTTTTTTTGAAGAAAATTAGAAAGAGAGAATTTGAGGAATTTGAAGGAGAAGAATAAGCAATATTTATATTTTTAGTATATAGTTTTTTAGAAGGATGAGGATTGGGGTTTGAAATAAATGAGGCTATATATTGGGTGGTTGGTAGTAGTACCAAGTTTGGTTTGTCATGTTATAAATACTACTACTACTTTCCTAATAACTTCCAAATTTGAAAATTAAAATATGTAGATATTATATAATGTAATTATTATTATAATATAAAATATGTAGTAGATATTATTATTATAATATACTTGACAAGATCATACTCAGAGAAAAAAAAATCAATCAACCTTTTAGATAATAATTACACCATTCATTTTTTATTTAAATATAATAAATGAGGTTTGAATAGTTGCTTCGTTTTATTTTATAGAGCAATATTTGACTAAAATATAAAAGTTAAGAATGATATTTTTTTATACCTATCATAAGATAGCGCTCCCTCCGTTTAATTTATGTATTTAGATATTTACTTTGACACAATTTATTAACAAAAAATAAAAAGATCTTTTGTATCTTCTGAGCTCAAACAAAGAATAGTTTTTTTTTAGAGTTAAATTTAAAAGGAAGGAGATATTTTTTTGTAAACTAATAAAAAGATAAATAAATTAAGATGAAAGGAGTATTTTTATGAATTACAAATTTGATTCGACATGTCAAGCTAGGATCAAACTTCTCTTTTCGGACAACACATATAAAGAGACCGACCTTCCAATAGTTAAATAATTAGTAAACCTTAGAGATAGAGAGAGTAATAATTAGTGAGATGATTTATAATCTTACAAATATTTATAATTTATTTTAAATCCAAGGTTTTCTACTTATTCAATCAAGATGAATCACGAGAATTAAAAGCTATAAACTTAAATATATATTATCACATCCTTTTAATATAAAATTAAAAATTTACACATAAAATAATAAAAAAGATTAAAAAATAAGTTTGGGGAAAAAAGGAAAAAGTAGGGAAGGTGAAAGGAAATAGTAGTAAATGAGGAGGAAATATTGAAAAAAAATTTAAAAAAGGTGTTTCCGCGTTAACGCTAGGGAAAATGTGTCTTTATTTGTTTCGAGGAACCAAGAAGGAGGGCCGGTGGAGATGGGGCTGTCGAATATGACTTTTTGACATTTTTATATCAATCAAAACACATGTTCAATTTCACACTTCCTATTTTTGGGACAAAAAACTTATTTCGAAAGATTCTCAACGTATTTAAGTATAGCAAATCAAATATTTATGGAAAAAAGGGTAATATAACTGTGAGATAAACAATTAACAAGAGAAGCAGTATAAAACATTCAAGAAAATAAGCAATACACAATGAAATTATGTGGTAATTGAAAATATAATACTATGTATATAACTAATACTATTACAATAGATACAACGCTAACGAGGTCCAACTAAACTTGAATCCATTGAAAAGTGAATCAAAACTCAATTATCTACTGACCTTTTACTCTAATCAGTAGCCTCCAAATCATCTTATCTAAGACCTCAATATGTTGATATATCTTATTTAAAAAAATTATTATTAATCTTTTAATTTTATAATTTTAAGATAAAAATATATTTTAAACATGTCATACATTAAAATTAAAAATTGTTAAAAAGTGGAACAAACAACTTAAAACGATGGCATATTATGGTAAGAAAGGAAAGGAGATGTTGACAAAAATAATATTGTATGGTCCAATCGTGCGCATAGAAGAGTATATTTCGTAATTGTGTGGGGAGTCGTTGTTGTTTCTAGAAGACAGGATTATTAATTGTCATATTAGGTGACTTGCCGTGATTAGGTAGAGATTTGCACTTAATCATATGAAAAGGTATATTAAGATTATTAGTTTTACCAAAAAAAAAATATATTCAGATTATAGATTTGAGAGGAGAAAAAATGGGGAAAATTACATAAATACATAACTTAAAATATCATAACCTTTAAAATTTCTTACCATTTAGAAAAATTACAAAAATTCCTCTCGGATACATCACTATCCTCTCTTGATACATCTCTTCCCTTTTGGATACATTTCTCCCATTAAGTAATGTATCATTTGTAATGTATTGGACTACCAAAGAATATATTCGAAAACAATGAAAAATTCAAAAAAATTGTGATTGAGAAAACTTTTACTTTAAGATAGAATATATTAACCTCAAATGTATGAAATTTCGGTAAGCTTCCCAAATAAATACCCCCTCATATTTGGGATATATATACACTATATTCTTTTGACTCTTCAAATTTATTGTGCACTTCTAATTTTGTCAAATATTTAATAAATTTTAATGGTTAGATTTAATGTGAACTGTGATTTTTCTTAATGGGAATTGATAATTGAAGTGGTGTTTTTTTCATTTGTTGTTGCTTTTTTGGCATATTTTTGGTGTTGAGAGCAATTTTTCGAGAGATATTCTTTTAATTTTATGGTCTTAAACATGTTATGTGAAAAGTTGAAATGAAAAGATTATCAAAAAAATAAAAAACTTTTTTTAAAAACAGTTAAAAATAGAAAATAAGGCAAATAGATTAAAACGGTAAAAGTATTTTTTATTTTTTTCAATAGTTATTTTAGGTGTGTGATGCCCTTTTTGGTGTAGTAATTTTAAATATTTGACTGGACTTTCCTAGTGTTGCTAATTAAATTTTATAATTATGTCGTTTCTTTAAGTTATACTTGAGATAACGGTAGACATTGAAAATTTGTAGGATTACAAGACGTGTCCAGTTCTAGTTGGAAACTCTACAAAGTTTGTATTTAATTTTAATTAAGATTCTTGGAAGTTACTCAACAGTCAATCCTAAACCATAGTTCATGTTTATGTAAAGTGTGTTATATTCCCTTAAAAAAGGCATCTCAAATATTCCACAAATTTGTGGATCTAGGGATCAACAAATTTACACTCACAATCTTAATGAATAAAATTATTATTTTTTATATTTTATTTATAATTTCATATCATATTTGTGATTGTAATTTATTTTTCTGTCACTTTAAATTTGTTGCAAACAATAACATTAGAATGGAAATTGTTGATGTGATCAGTGATGTAATGGATTAATTAATCTTATATTAAAGAGGTGACTAGTATAAAAATAAGTGTATTTTCAATTATATCGTTAAGATTCTGAAAAATAGCCGAATCTTTCACACCCAAAATATTGTTTTTTTTGTACCTTATTATGATGGCAAAATGCCTAGGCCTTTTCCGATTTGGATGTTATTCATAAAGGTCTCATCAAAATAATACTATCATTCATAAACAAACTATTGATTCTCTTGAATAGATTATGGTTGCAAATATTAAAATTTGTCTGATTTTAAAAAAATTGTTTGATAAAGAAAGTTAAAATGAGGGGAAAAATTAGTAACAGGGATTTGGGTTGTCAATGCTCATTTTAGATTATAAAACAATCATAAATATTTCCCCAAATTCCTTATATGAAATAATACTCATAAGCTTGCAATCTTACTTAAATCTAATACCTCACCACATTTTTCGTAAAATTCAACCTTAATCTTATTGCATTATAAATTTTAACATCGATCACTTTATATCAATTAAAAAAAAATATAATTTGAGAGTATCAAATTTTAACGTCATTGTCAGAGAATACAATTAAAAATTACTTTTTGATATAAGTTCTCGTATCATATTTTGTATCAAGTAAAATGTAGAAAACGATTTTTTTCCATTAAAATTTTATCATATGAAATCACATAATACACACTAGAATCATATGAACCATACACCTTAATAGGTGACGTCATTATTAGTAAAGAGGATAAATGTTACAAATAATAATATCTAAACTTTGGCGTATCAAACAAGTAGTTTGGGACTTACATCATTCCTTATCTATCTAAATAATAATAATACACGTATTGCCTCATGTCACTATAATGTTAGTTTCAATTTTTCGTATTTATTTTTGAGGTGTATATATGTTAATTAATGTGCTTCTTCATCACGGCTTATCTATCTCCATTTATTTTTTTATTCCAAATATGCAAAGCAGTTAAACAAACAATAAAATAGAAAGTGGGTAGTCATTTGTCAATGAGCTAACTAATTAAAGCTTGACTTCTTTGTTAAGTCTTTTTTTTGTCAAGAAAAAGGTGAAAAGTCGAAAATGAATTCACCAACAACGATGGACTTTGTTGGTGTAACAACCATACACATTGTGAATGTGAATTGGCCAATGTGGATTTGGAAAGTTCTCTAATTACTATGTTACAATATCTAGTACTCCGTTAGAAAATTTAATAATTTTATCATTTTAGTTAACATTTCTCTAAAGGGGTGTGCGAACGAAACTATGACAAGTAAAATGGATTGAATGAGTAATACATAAGTTCTAATGTAATATCTGTGGTGATGTTTTTCAATTTTCTCATATTTAGTTGACTTTAATATTTTGAAAAATATTTTTGAAATTGGCTTATTCTTTCCCAATATAAGAAAAATAATTCCTAGGAAAACATTTTTAAAAACTCTCTTAAAACATCATGATAGGTGCCCGAGACTCCACCTTGAAAAACATAACCCGCGACCCAACTCCCACTCCCAATCCCGACCTTGACCTGGGACTCTACTCTAGGCCCCGGTTCCAACTCAAAGCCCAACCCAAAATCAGGACCTGACCTCAAATTGGAACATGACTCCCAACCCCAACCCCAACCCCAACCCCAACCAAGTACTCGAGACTCGACCTCAAATCCTACCTAATACCCTTACTCAACTCTCGACTTAGACCTAATACATAACCCCTCACCCGAGACCCAAGATCCCACTCCTGATCCCGACCTTGACTCGGGACTCGACTCTAGGCCTCGATTCCAACTCGAAGCCCAAACCAATATAGGGACCCGACCTCAAATTAGAACACCACTCCCAACCCCAACCAAGTACTCGAGACTCGACCTTTAACCCTACCTAGTACCATTACTTAACTCTCAACTTAGACCTAATATATGACTCATGAACCCGAAAATGACCCTGGACCAAACTCTAAAACCCGTGTCGCAAACCAATTCACAACCTTGACTTGGGACCTAACACTCAACCCCAATTTAGGACCCAGACTCCAACCCCGTCTATGGACACGACATGGGACATGCGGTTCAAACTCTTGACCACGAACCAAGACCCGTCTCTTGACTTTAGCCCGAAACCACACTAAACTCGATCCTAACCTATGACCCAACTTTCGCTCCCAACTCCTAGCTTTGTTCCTTATCTCGATTTGGGACTTAACTCCTAACCCTGGCTTAGGACCCGAGACTACCCTTAACCACAGTCTTAGCCCTAATCTAACACCCAAGACATGACCCATTTGGGACCTAACTCCCAACCCTAACTCGGGACATGACTGTTGACCCCTACTTGGGACATAACTTTAGCCCCGACCTAGGTCTAGAATCCTAACCCTGATCTGGGACTTTACTCTTAACCCAAACGTGGGACTTGGATCTTGACCCCTACCCGGTACCTGACTATTGACCTAGGTCTCAACTCCAAACCTCTATCTAGAATTCGACGACTCCTTACCCTCATTTCAACCCAAGACCCGACTCCCGACCCTATGTCAGACTTCAAACTTGATCAACCCTGACTTAGGGTCAAGGTCAGGTCATGGCTCAACATCAAGTCTTTAATCTCAAGTCGGGATCGAGGTCAAAGTTAGGTCCTGAGTTGGCATCAGGTTTGTGTCGTGGTCGTGGCTGGGGTTGGTTGTCGAATCAATGGTTAGGGTTAGAATATGTTGGGGTTTGGTCATGTCTGGAGAAAATTTTGGGGCGAAGTCATATCTCGTGTTGTGGTTGGTACAGGGGTATGGGTTCGTGTTAACGATCGGGGGTCTGGGTCTTGGTCCGTTGTCGTAGTATTGCTGTGGATTATACCTAAATGATCTTGAGATAATATTTTCTTCTTACTAATATTATTATTAATATTTTATTATTTGTAGTAGTATTAAATTGTTGCTATTAGGTAACTAACTAATATCGCAAAAAATAAATTATGTGTTCTCACTACTCTTCTTTCATTGAAAGATATCCAATTGCAAATTTAAGTGTTTTAGCCAAGTCAT
This sequence comes from Solanum verrucosum, assembly GCF_900185275.1. NCBI lineage: Eukaryota > Viridiplantae > Streptophyta > Magnoliopsida > Solanales > Solanaceae > Solanum > Solanum verrucosum. The sequence continues at coordinate 370,795 of NW_026019839.1, read as the reverse complement.
GCGAATATAATCAAATTTCTTAATTGATTAATTTTGAAAATAAAAAATATATTTCAGCTGATACTCTAGAAAATGGGAAGTAATTTTTCTTCAGTCTCTCCATTTCCAAGTCTGTTCAATATCCATTAACTCTCTACTTGTAAATTAATCAGTGTCATAAGTCATCTAAAAATATAATTAATTAATTTTACAATAAACAAAATTTCAATACCTTTGAAGACTTACTATTACCTAGTGCAGTAGTGCCAAATCCAAAGGCTGCTGAAATTTCAATACTTTTTGGCTCTTAGATAGTCAATTAAATTAGGTAAACAATAACATTAATACTCTTTTGATCAAAGAAGCAATAACAAGCATAGCCAGAAACAAAAGTTTTTTTCCCCCGTGAATCAATAAAATATTTATGCTATAGAACATGATTTTTTCGTTTATTTTTTACCAAACCAACTTATTGGGAAAATGCATGATGAAAAACAGGTTTCATTGAAATAGTAGAGAACTTCTTATGAAAACATTACTATATTTTCTTTTCAGTATATCTATTCAATCGAAATATCTATGAAAACAGCCCGTTAATATTTTCAATAGTAAATTCAGTGGCAAAATAGTAATTTTATTAGTAGGGAAAGAAATGGATTTAAGCTATGCTAATTACTTAATAAGTGACCTATTTGTATAGATTTTTTTTTTTGTTACTTCACTTGGTGTTTGGTATTAATTTGTATTGAGGTTCAACTAAATTTGAATTTGCGTTAAAAAATCTCACATTAAAAGTAAAACATTCTCTTATAAAAATAATTGCATACTCAAAACTCAAATCTGAAACCTCGTATCATTCATTCTATCACAACCTTATCAATATACTAGATAATGTTGCCCGTGCTATGCACGGGCCCAATAATATAAATGGTATATTCTGGGGCTAATAACCGAGTTTTTGAAGCGATTGTTTGCGTGGATAAAGGAATAAGTTTTTTTATCACAAACCTGTACTTTCTTTGACGCTATTTAAGGCATAATAAGACTACCCACATACAACATTTTTGAAATATTTTATGTTGTCAATTATCATGATTTATAGTATTTTTACGATAGATTCACTTCAAGAATTAGTGGAATTTTTTGTATTTTTTTTCCAAAACATATTTTATGTTGTCAATTATTATGATTTATAGTATTTTTATGCAATTTTTAAATATAAAAAAAATAAGATAAATAAATTAAAATGGACCCAATATATGTTATTTTTGTTGTCTCAATTTATGTGACACAAATGAAATTTGTAGCGTCATCCAAATTTTTATATTTTTTTAAAAAATGTTTGAAGTTATTAATTATTGTGATTTATAATATTTTTATGTAACTTTGAAATAATGTACATTACTGGTCACTTTGTCATAATTTATGTGATATTGATAAAATTACAAAATTAACCTTTTAAAATGTCTTTCAGATATTTTAAGTTGTTAATTATTATTATTTATAATACTTTTTTGGTATTATTAAAATGATATGTGTTATTTTTTATGTCCCAATAGATGTGAGCCTAATAGAATTCTGAGAGTCAACCTATTTTATTATATAGTTTTTAAATATTTTAAAGTTTTTTAAGTCATTTGTAAATGATATATGTTGCTTCCTTGATTGAGACTTTTCCATTTGTGATATATATATATATATATTATATATATACATATTCTATATTATTTTAAAAGGGAGTTTATGCCCAAGTTCTACTATATAATATTCAAGAAAGTCTCAATCTTGAATATTATATATTATACTTAGGTATAAATAGAATTTTAAAAGTCCCACAAGTATAATATATAATATTCAAGATTGAAAAAAGTCTCAATCTTAAATATTATATATTATACTTTGGCCTAAACTCTCTTTTATAATAATAACTAGATATGGGACCCCGTGCTAGCACGGGGCCCAATATATGTTACTGTTTCTGTTTCAATTTATGTGGTACATATGAAATTTGAAGTTAATCAATTTTTAGTATGTTTTTATATATTTTAAGTTGCTAATTATTTTTATTTAGAGTATGTTTTATGTAAATATATTATAAATCACAATAATTAACAAGTTAATATAAAAAGAAACTTATAAAAAATTCATTGACTTTTGAAATTTCATTTGTGTCACATAAATCAGGACAAAGCGAGTAATATATATGAAAATTATATAAAATGTACTATAACTCACAATAATTAGCAACTTTAAATATCTATATATCTATATTTCTCCCAATTTATGTGGTATAGATGAAATTTTAAAAGTTAATAAAAACTTTTTATATGTTTTCAAATATTTTAAGCTATATTATATTATGATTTATAATACTTTTTACATAAAAAATTATTTATATAAAGTATAAAATAAAAAATTTGAAAAATGAAAACATAAATGTCAGCACGAGTCCAATCTATGTTAATTTCTATGTTTTAATTATTGTAATACCGATTGAATTTGGAGAGCCAACAAAATTTTTAAAGGATTTTTTTATAAATTTTAAGTTGTTAATTATTATAATTTATAATATTTTATTTATTTTAAACCAATATATGTTTCTCTCTGTCTCAATTACATGACACATATGGAATTTGGAGAGTTAACTAAAATTTTAAAATATGTTAAGTTGTTAATTATATACCTTATAGTACTATTACGTCATATTCAAATAAAATATGTAATTTTTTAATTTCAATTTATGTGTCATTGATATAATTACATATATTAAGTAATAAAGAATTAATGTCTAAATTATGTGACACCTATGAATTTTGGAGTGTAAATCAAATTAGTTATATGATTTTAAAAAAAATAAATGGTTAATTATTACAATTTATAATACTTTTTTATATTTTTAAATATATATATATATATATATATCTTTATGATATTGATATTAGTATTATAATAAATTAAATTTTATTATTTTTAAATTTATGATCTTGTCAGCCTATGCCACATTATAAAATGTTCCAAAGTAGATATCAGATTTACAAAAATGTGATGCCACTAAAGTAATAAAATAACATCTAAGGGCATGAACCTATATATATATATATATATATATATATATATATATAAAGCTGAATATAGACAATATGATGTGACACCTCTCTATGGCCAACATTTCTATTCATTTTTTTTCTCCTTTTTTTGACATTTTTTTTTTTTTGACATTTTATCTTTGTTTTGTATTTTTTATTTGTATTGTAAAAAAAAAACTGAAAGTATTTATGTCATACCTAATTAATTATCCCTTTATAACATCCATTACACTAATATAGATTTAAGTAAATGGAAATGGAAGATGAAAAGATAAAAACTATTCATTTTTCATAACTATTTATAATTATTTAGCCTATAAAATAAAATAAAAACAGTTGAGCATTTGTAACAAATAAGAACAAATTTCCTCACTTTGGCTCTTCTTCTTCTGACGATGATGATGAATATATGGTATCAACTTATGTCGCTAAGATGTCCATCAAATTTCTAGGTCATGTGACTTTTTTAACAAAAGAGAAAGAGAGAATATCTCATAATTCTTCTGAAGACATTAATGTAAAGAAAGAAATCATGTAACAAAAGTTTCTCCTCAAAATAAAAGACTTTTTGAAAAAATATTTATTCCTCCTACAAGGAGAGAAAATTCATTGTGGTTGAGAAATTTATAAGAAGCTGATTAGTATTTCAAAGGGTAAGAAAAATTATTTGGAGAAAAAATCATTCTATTTATGAAATTTTTATCAAATTAGGAGGTGAACAAGCAAAAATTTATTTTGTGATTTGAAAAGAGAGAAAATTAGATATTATTTCTTTCAACCTCATTATTCTTCTAATTTCTTTCTTCTTTTATTTTCGTTGATTTTTTCTATCTTTAATTAAAGTTTTTTTTTGTTATTTATTTTTAACTAAAGTTTATATATATTTTCTTAAAAAAGAATTTAAAAAGATGATCATATTTAGTTCCTTTCCTCATCAATGTATTAATCTCATAATTAGTGTTATTTATATTATTTTCTTAATTAATTTTTTTCTTTATTTAATTATTTATTTGAAGAAATTAGTTATTATAACTTTATAAGAATTACACATGTATTTTTACATAATTGATTTGTCATTTTTAAATTTTTTGGATCATTCTTCATCTTAAAGTTTCTATCTATGTGTAACAATAAAACTAAAATAGAAAATGTGGGGTGACACCTTCTTAGCAATAAATATTTATTTATTCTTATCAATGTTTTGACATTTTTTGTTATTTTTTCCTTCAAATAATTGTTGCCTCGATTTTTAGTTTTAGTTTTATTTTTTTTAGCATTTTTAATTTTAAAAGACTGAAAAATTCATATTGAATATTTATAAAATATAAAAAATAATTTATTTAACTCCTATCATCATCAATATTATTATTAATTTCTTTTACTTCTTTCCTTTATCTTCATTTCATCATTAATGTAATTTATATCATTTTCTTAGATATATATATATATATTTATTTTTTTTTTTTTTTTGTGACATTTCTTAGAAGTTAGGATTACTATTTATTTAATTTTAAAAAAAATTGAATTCTTTTGTCATACTAAATACAACATGTTTTATTATAATTACATTCAATATATTAATCAATATGTTGTACGAATGAAAAGAAAATTATCATTTCACAAAAAAAAGGTTAAAATATAATTTATTATGATTAAGGAAGATAAAAATATTATTCCAATATCCATAACCATATTTAATACATTAAAAATTAATTGAAAAGCTGTAAATGGAAAAGGAATCACCATTTAAGGAATCATTATTTTTAAATTTTTGGATCATTTCTTCTTCTAAAAGTTTCTATCCATATGTAACAATAAAGTTAAAATAGAAAATGTAGTGACACCATTCTTAGTAATAGATACTTATTTATTCTTATCAATTTTTTTGACAATTTTGATTATATTTTTCTTTAAAATAATTATTGCCTCGATTTTTATTTTTATTTTTAACATTTATTTTTAATTTTAAAAGATTGGAAATTTTATGTTAAAAATTTAAATAATAGAAAAAATGATTTATTTAACTTTTATCATCATCAATACTACTACTTTATTTGACGTTTTTTCAAAATCTTCATCTCATCATTAATGTTATTTATATAATTTTGTTAAATCACTTATTTTTTCTTTTTTAACTCTTTTATATATATATATAAAAGTTGTATATGTAAATGATGATGTGACATTTCTTAGAAGCTAAGATTACTATTTATCTAATTTCTCAAATTTTTGAGTTCTTTTATCATACTAAATACAATATGTTTTATTATAATTACATTCAATATAGTAAACAATATGTTCTAGGAATTAAAACAAAATTATCATTTCAGAAAAATAAATGTTAAATTATAATTTTATTATGATTCGGGAAAGATAAAGATATTATTTCAATATCCCATAACCGCATTCAATATATTAGAAATTAATTGGATATAACTGTAAATGGAAAATGAATCACCATTTAAGGAAAATAAATGTTTGCAATACCATAATAATTAAGGAGAGAGTAAGATATTATTTTAATATCCTAATTCGGAACTTTTAATCTACTACTCAATTAAAAAGAAAATGCATTTAATTCATTAAAAAGTTATTAGTTTAATATATTTTCTCATTCTACTAATTCAATTCACTCAAACTTAATTTTAAAGATAAAATAACAGCTCCATTTTAATTGTTATCAATATATTTCAAAAATATTTAATTTTTAATGATCGCGCGAAGTGCGACCAAATTCTCTAGTTTAAAACAAAAAGGTAAAATTTAAATGGGTCTACAATAGAATTCCTAGAAATCCAACTTGAAAAATTATGTTAAAAATGGAAAATAAAAAGTGAAATAAATTTAATTGAGAGTTATCCTTCGTCTGTCCCATTTTATGTGACACTTTTTATTTCTCGAGAATCAAATAGTTTAAGTTTGATCGTAAATTTGTGTATGGTATCTTCAATTTTTTAAAAATGAAATTTATATATTTGTAAACTACGTAAAAATCAAAATATTATAATTCAAAATATTTTAAAGATCTATGAAAAATTTAAGATCAAAGATAAACTAAAGAGAGTAAAAGGGGAGAATGGAAAGTAGAAAAAAAGGAAAAAAATGAATATTTAGAGAGAGAAACTGAGGAAAAAAAGTAAGAAAAGTAATTATTCATGTGGGTTGTTGTATATGTAGAAAGGCACGTGTACAATTAATGAGTGACAATGAATTTTATAGTACAGTTTGAAATGCTTTGTGTACAACTTTGTAGTGCCATGTTCGTCCTCTAAAGTCTCACTTCTAATAAGGAGTAATATAAATAAGAAGTATAAAATAAAGTTGAAAAATTTTACAATATAATTTCTCAATGTTGGATGATCTTTTGAGATATTTACTCGAAAATTAAGAGAAATTTAACGGTTTTGAAATTATAAGACTGTAAGGGGAAAATGGATCAATCCATAGATAATATAAAAAACATCTATGTGTTATACATAGTACATGTGTCTTTGTGATATGAGTGGGGTAAGCTTAAGAAAATTACATATTTGTCCTTGTTAGTCCTTCCTAACTCCCTACATAGTACATGTGTCTTGATATGAGTGGGGAGTAGTACTTGTGTAATGAGGTGGGCCCCAATACAGTACAACTTGTATTACCTTTGGTACATCTATTTGATGTTGTGTTAGTCCTTCTAACTCTCATTTCTAAATAAGAGTAAAGTAATATAATATATATATATATATATATATATATATATATATAAAAGAGTTAAAAAAGAAAAAATAAGTGATTTAAGAAAATTATAGAAATAACATTAATGATGAGATGAAGATTAAGAAAAAACGTCAAATAAATTAATAGTATTGATGATGATAAAAGTTAAATAAATCATTTTTTCTATTATTAAAATTTTTAACATAAAATTTCCAATCTTTTAAAATTAAAAATAAATGTTAAAAAAATAAAATTGAGGAATAATTATTTTAAAGAATTTACACGCCAAATTATTATTAATACTTATGTATCATCAATGCTAGTACAATACTTGTTGAATAAGGTGGGTCCTAATATAGTACAACTTAGATGCTAATAGTTGTTGAATAAAATGGGCCCCATAGTACAACTTAAATTACATTAAGAACAACTTGTTGGCGCTATGTTAGTCCTTCACAACTTCCTCTTCTAAATAAGAGTAATATCTCTAAAGTAGAAGAGATGAGATCTCTTTGCACTTTACCATCTTCAGATTCTACTTTATAAGACTACACTAAATATATTTATTATTGTTGTTGTTCACTATCACAAATAGAGATCTTCGCTACTGTGAACCAATTAAAAAATTGTGTTAAGTCCCCATGCGTCTATAAACTTGGTCCAATCTGATTGACTATTCAATATCTTTCACTTTTGTATAAATACCTATACTATAGTTCTTTCTCATCAAACCACGTCTACTATTTAGGCAAATTTTATTTTCTTGATTTGCCTACCACTGATTTCTTCCATTGCTTTCTAAATTTTTATTTAAATCTCTGTATGGTCATACATTTTTTCTTTTTAATGATTTTCAAATTTTGTCATCTGATAGTGAAGAATTTATCGTTCAAATTTCTTTATTATTGAAATTTTGTTGTCTGTAATCACCATTTGTTTTTTAGGGTTGTTTTGAATTTAAAACAAAAGGGTAAAATCTAAATGGGTCTACAATACAATTCCTAGAAATCCAACTTGAAAAATTATGTTAAAAATGGAAAATAAAAACTGAAATAAATTTAATTGAGAGTTATCCTCCGTCTATTCAATTTTATGTGACACTTTTTATTTTTCGAGAATCAAATAGTTTAAGTCTGACCGAAAATTTGTGCATGGTATCTTCAATTTTTAAAAAATGAAATTTATATATTTGTAAACTATGTAAATATCAAAGTATTATAGGTCACAATAATTAATAATTCAAAATATTTTAAAGATCTATAAAAAATTTAATATCAAAGATTAACTAAAGAGAGAGTAAAAGGGGAGAATGGAAAGTAGAAAAAAAGGAAAAAAAAACGAATATATAGAGAGAAATTGAGGAAAAAAGTCAGAAAAGTAATTCTTCATGTGGATTGTTGTATATGTAGAAAGACACGTGTACAATTAATGAGGCACAATTAATTTTATAGTATAATTTGAAATGCTTTGTGTATAACTTGGTAGTGCCGTGTTCGTCCTTTAAAGTGTCAACTCTAATAAGGAGTAATAAGTAATAATAATAATTGCAATGTTAGTTCTTGTAAGTAATGAGTAATAATAATAATTGCAATGTTAGTCCTTGTAATTGTCATTTATAAAAGTTAATGTACAATTCTTTTTGCACGTTGTACAACTAATTTAATGCAGTCAAAAGTTAATGTACAAAATTCTATGCATGTTGTACAAGTAATTTAATGCAATGTTAGTCCTTCTAAAGTCTCATATTTAATGTACAATTCTTTTTGCACGTTGTACAACTAATTTAATGCAGTCAAAAGTTAATGTACAAAATTCTATGCATGTTGTACAAGTAATTTAATGCAATGTTAGTCCTTCTAAAGTCTCATATCTAAATAAGAGTAAAGTAATATAGTAGAAAGAATAGAATAAAATATATCATATTAAAAGAGTGATTTATTTGCTACTCCAGTCAAATATAATGGCCACTGAACCCAAGTTTGACATTGACTTATTGACCAGTCAAAATTAACTGTTAGAATATTTATAAACAATTTGTCATTGTGGACCACGTTCAATTGAATCTCTTCCAATTAATTATTTAAATATTATTTTTTTTTGTTCTTTGAGTAACATTTTGAAAAAGTTTAACTGGTTCGAGTTTTAAATATGAAAAAAATAATATTGGAATCGTCATTTTCTAATTGAGTCTTATAATATGCGATACAAATTTAGTTAGGGTTTTATTTCAAGCTTCGGAACACTAAAAGAAAAAAATAAAGTGGAATACTTAGCTTACCTGCTCCATGTTATAAAATATTCTCAAGTTATTCTTTATTCTTTGTCCCCCTAATTAATAATCTCTTGCTAACTAAGAAACACACCATTAATTTTGTCATTTATAGAAATGTTAGCAAACAAATAAATAAGCATATCCAATAATCCAAAACTAATTAGAACGCCACAATTATGATGGTGGTTAGATTGATTTTTCAAACAATGACCTCCTTGAAAGCTACTTTGGATTTTTTTCATTATTAGTAGATGCTAAATCCATAAATAATATTTAGCCATGTTAATTTTTTTATTATGCTTTGATTATTAATTATTATTATTTTTGTTCATTTTCTCATGAAGTTAATGTTAAATACAACAATGCCATTATTCTCTTTATGGTGGGGGTGTTCACTAGAAAGAGGAAACTGTTGTGTAAAGAGAGAATTCTTTGAAATTCTAATATTCAATCTTATTAAAAAAATAAATAATAGTTATAAGTCATTTATAAATTATAGTAAATAAAATAGTAGCTTAATAATGACTTGAGCTGAAAGGACTATTCTACCCTTCTATGTTATATGTTATATATATGTTGAAAAATGATGAGAACTATTACTCCCAAACACACACAAATATACGTATTCGCCAAGTAATAAAGAATTAACTATTCTAGATATCGTTCTTAGAGAAGCTTATATATTTTGATCACCTAAATTTAATCCAATTAAACGATTCAAGAATTTCTACAATTTTGTGGTTGTATTATAACTAAAGAACAACTAAACTAATTAACACAATTTAGAGTGATCTACAGGAAATAAGATTTCGCGAGAGAAAGATCTAGAGTTACGATGATGATTAACATGATAATACGATTGAGTTTATTAATTATTAATTGAACCTATTGATCTCCTATCTAGAGGTTTACGAACACACCTTTTTTTTTCTTTTCTTATTAAGCTTGCAATTTCCTCTTTTGAATATAACTAACTAGCCATATATATAATTCGATTGGAGATCAAACAATTAAATAATTAATCATACAACAATTAAATTAACAAAAACATCTCACACATGTAAATCTATCACTTGTTCACATGTTAGGAAATAAGCAAGATACATTGTACACAAGCTAATAAGCCAATCCATGAGATTTAGTTTCAGATGAGAAATGTTCAGTTGTCTATAATTTCTCATGAGCTAGCATCTATCCTGTCTGCTTTACATATTAGTACATGTTTTATATATATATATATATATATATATATATTGACGTCCTAGTGTCTGAATAATTTTATAAACACAAGATCATGTATACAAGTAATTATAGATTCTATCAGAGACTTCGTACACATTGTAAAGTTGTCATATGTATTAATTCATAGTTTCATTTGCCATTTACATTAGTGTGATCAGTTGGCTTGTCCCCCATTTTCCCTTACAGCTGCAGTAACTAACACTATAGTTTTGTGTTTATTTTTTTGGAGCCTATTTGGAAACTGTATAGTGTATAGTCTAGTTAATAGCACTACGATTCTTTTTTACTTTTTCCTTTTATTTGTCTTTCCTTCTCTGATTTTCAAGAAAAGTACAAAATAATAACTAGGCCTTGTTTTTTTACCCCTCCCCAGGAGATCCCGTGGTGACGCAAACTCACAATATGAGGAGTGCTTACCATTCGAGCAACACTCTCTTGTCAACTAGGCTATTTCTTTTCGGAATACTACACTCTACTCTTTGTTTGGATCTAGGCCCAATCAGTTTCCAAAGCCCATTCATTATCTATTATAAAAAAAAATGGAAAAATTATCTTATTACATTAATATTCTTACCATATGTATAAATTCTCCCTACAGTTTGAAATAATTACACACTATCTTACTAATTAATAATTTCATACCAACTTTCAAATACACCTAGATACATGTATTTTTTCTACTAGATACACTATGATATACAAATGTATAGGGAGAGAGGCGAGAGAGAGAGGGGGAGAGAAGCGAGGAAGATAGGAGAAATACGAGCAAGAGAGGGGGAAGGTGAGCAAGAGAGTCTTTGTATCCCAAATACATAAGAATCACACTAGATACATGTATCTAAAATACCATATACATTCCAAATACATTCAGAAATACAAATACATAGGGAGAGAGCGAGCGTAATAGGAGAGAGGCGAGCGAAAGAGTCATATACATGTGAATCCACTTGAAAACTGGAACAAATTACACCTAATTTTGACCCCGTGTATCATAGATACATGTATCTAGGGGCCAAAATTCATGACACATTGTAATTTCAAAATTCATGAAAAGACACGTAATTAAATCCTAAACTAATGATATATGCCATAATCAATTAACTTAAATAGCAGCTCAACTAAATATTCTATCATCATCGCAAAGTTTATAACATACTCTATAATAATATTACAAATAATAATAGTTAAATACTAAAAAATTAAAATAAGGAAAAAACATAGTCAGACCCCTTGCTCTACCTTAGTGTTTGGATACAATATCATGACAACTCTTAAGTAGTGAAGTATCTCCAGCTATTTGCCTCAACTTCTGAACAAATACCATTTTTGAGATCTTGTTTTTCTATAAATTATAGAATTCATATAATCAGTAATCAAATACTTGTTAAAGTACTTTACAGTAATAAATTTTATAGTCACAATTTTTAATTTTTTAAAAATAAAAATACGTACCTGAAAATCTTCATAGTTCTTTGAGATCAAAACCATTCTTGAAGGATGTAAAAAATTGGAAAGCACACGCAATAAATTTGAAAATTTTATACGTGGTGTGGGATTCAATGGAATCTTCTTGATTTTTGAAGAGTTACCTAGAAAAATAGGACAAGTCGGTCCGTTAAAAATAATTATATTCACTAGTCAAATATATAAGTAGTTATCCCAAATTACTTGCCTATTTACAAAATCAAAATAGAAATGAATCAAAATTTCCATGTTTGATCGTTACAATTAATTCTTTTCGGAAAGTGTAAACAAGTTCGTATGTTCCAAAGAAGTTTTTGTAAGAATATATTAGTAAAACCATCCTTCTTATTGATGATTTCTTAAGGAACATGTAAAAGAGAAAATGAACAAATAATATGGGACGGATCAGAAGAAGTAAGAATATATAGTACTATTTTGTATCTGTTCGCTTTTACTTATCTAATATTTCAAAAATAGATTTAACTTTTATATATCAAGGAAAGGAAAGATAATTATTTGTTTTCATGTTTTATCTTAGACATTAATTACTTATTTCCAAAAAAAAATTCAAGACCTAGTACTAAACATCAATTCAGAAGGGATAGTGTAATAACATAGTCATATCAATAATTATTTTCTCAATGGATTCAAATTTTAATGTGACAAGTAAAAGTAAACGGAGAAAGTATATTTTATGTACATCATATATTATATCAATTTCGTTCTTTTTTCTAGCAGATAAAAGAATATAAAAATAAATCAAAAAAAGATATCTAAAAATGTATAGATAGCAATAAAAATCTTGAATCTCTACATTAGCATAATAATTTAAAATAACCAAATTATGAATCTTGAATTGCTTACCTAATAATAATGGACCCTTGAAACTCACTAGAAAAATTGGTAAAATATGAGAATTCATATTAGAAGGCCAAATAATGTATGTTTTAGGAGCAAAATAATTGTCAACCCCAGAGTCAAAATCTTGACAAGTTGGCTGAAATTGTTTGGATGAAGCCTCAATTACTTCTGTATTTCCTAATATTACTCTGCAAAGTAACATATGTCTTAATCCATTCTCATCTTCCACTGCCGAAAATACCCTTCAATCCAAAAATAAAAAGTCAAATAAATTAATTAATTAACTTAAACATTTGAAGTAATCAAATGACAAATTCAATGTTCATATACTTACGTAAAACCAATATAAATTTTAGAGTTAACAATGGCTTGTCCAAGACTCTTGATATGTTTGTTTCATTTTATACAGAAAATGGTCAAATATATCATATCAACATTATTGGAAATAGTTTAAATGTATATGCTGTTATTTTTTTATTTAAATATACCATTTTTATTATAACTTAGCATAAATTTATCTTTAATTTTGACACATAGATACACTTCAAGCTTAAAATCAAATGATCTAATTTAAATACACCATTTCTTAAAAACTACTAGTGTAATTCGATTCGTTTTATTTTATTATCATCATCTTCTCTAAGGATCACATTTGCGTTTCTCTAATAAGTGTCGGAAAAATAAAATTAGCCAAATTTGATTCTTGAATGAATTTTCTAGTGAACTTATCAGAGAAACTCAAATTAAAAACAACTATATATTTGAAGCAAAAGTATAATAACAATAAGGTATATTAAAATTAAAAGTATAACACTTTTTATATTTATTATAATTATTTATGATATATAAAGGTATGTTTGACTTTCCCCAACTTATATATATGTGGCGGTGTGTAATTTGTCGCTATGTTCAAGAAAAAAAGAGTCTTTGACACATGTTAATTTTCACAGATATTATAAGAATAATGTCATTACGGATAAAATTGAAAAGTATAAAATTAATTTCAAAAATAGAAAGATGAAACAGATAAACAATAAGTTATTAAAATGTTTAATTTCTTACCCATCGATGTTTCTAGGATAAAGATGAACACCATTGCCAAAACAATCTCCAGATTTTGGTTCCATAATTGTAGAAAATCCATGTGAAATAATTTTACAAATTTCATCTTTGGAAGAACCAATCCAAGCATATTTAATATTAGCATCTCCACCACATTTTTTCCACATTGCTTCGGAATAAATACTAAAACTTTCTGACCTCGCTTGCCCCAATATAGTTGAACGTGAATTTTTGTGTATAGCCACAACTTCAATTTCATTTCCCAATTGTCCCATTCCACTAAGAAAACCTGCCTTGATCAAATCATGCTCTTGGTCACGTTCTTCTAGTTTGATTATTCCATTTCTCTTCAACGACCTAAATTAGTACGAGCAAATGTAATATACGTGGACAAATTACTAAAATTTTATGAATAAAATCAAAATTTTGAATTCGTTTCTGACCTGAAGTGACAATTCAACATCGGATTAGGAGACTCAACTTCGGAATCAGAAGAGAACAATATTTCACGGTTCTCTACTGTCATGGAAACTTGATCATCATCTCCAAGTTGATCCATCTTAAGAGTAAGTAATAAGAAAATAGAAGAGTGAATTTATATAAATAGTTGGAGAGACTTAGGCTATAAGAATGCGTTATGGTATGGACATATATTATGAGACATGAGAAAAGAAAATAAAAACAAGGTGAGAAAAGGGAGAAATATCCAACCTCGTGAAATATCTAACCTAAGATTTTGTCAACATTAATTTTGTTATTCAAGTACAATGTATAAGACCACTCTTCGTTTAATTATAAGTCTCAAATTTATATATTATATATAAAATTATTTTGATATAAAATCTTTATCTTCAAATGAAGCTTTACAAATATAAATTTAAATTAATTTAGAAATATCGAACGCCGAAAAAGAAATAAAGGACAATAAAGGAGTGGAAGAGAGGAGTGGGGCGTGGCCGTTCTCAAACCAGTTAATTTGCAGTTGAGGTCTTCATGATTTGATTTTAGACCAAATTCAAATTACATTTATACCCTTTGTTTCATAATAATTTTTTTTTTTAGTCATTTAATTTTGTGATGTTGATGTATTGATATTTATATTTTTTTGTAGCAAAGGCTATTAATCAACCACGCATTTCCATATTTAATGGAACTGTTAGAAATGCATCTAAATGGAAAATGTCTTTATTGACTAAAGAAAATGCCGAGATTATTTTTTTGGATATTAATATGAAGAAAATGACAAGAGTCTTCCTCCAAAAAGTTAATACGTCATAATCATAATATTATAAATGAGTCGAGTTATGATAATTATTTACTACAATTATAACATGTTATTTTTTAAATCCATATAAACACAATCATTTTATTATTGAATGAGTCGAGTTATGATAATTATTTTACTACAATTATAACATGTTATTTTTTAAATTTATATAAACACAATCATTTTATTTTTAAATGAGTCAAGTTATGATAATTATTTACTATTATAACATGTTATGTTTTTATCTCTATAAACGCAATCATGTTATTTCTTAAATGAGTCTAGTTATGATAATTATTTACTATTATAACATATTATTTTTTAATCTATATAAAACATCATTTTCTTTTTCAATGTACCGAATCATGATTATTATTTACTATTATAATATGCTATATTTTTAACCAATATAAACACAATCATTTTCTTTTAGACAGTGTGACCAAAAATATAAAAAAAAACTATTCTGTCTTTTTTTCCCTAAACATATGTTCGATTTTCTTCTTGACTATTCATTGTTATTTTTTTTCTTAACTTATATTAATATATAATATATAGTGTTCTGTATTTAAAAAAATATATTTTTACGTGTGAAATATCTTTAATAGTCCGTTTGCAATTGGTTTCTTTTATTTGTTTTTAAGACAAAAAAGCTTTTAAGTAGTTCTCTAATGTTTGAGTAAAATAATAAAAAAATGCTTATAAAACACTTATTTAAAAGCTAAAATAAAAAAATAGCTATATTGATATTTATATTTTTTTTGTAGCAAAGGCTATTAATCAACCACGCATTTCCATATTTAATGGAACTGTTAGAAATGCATCTAAAAGGAAAATGTCTTTATTGACTAAAGAAAATGTCGAGATTATTTTTTGGATATTAATATAAAGAAAATGACAAGAGTCTTCCTCCAAAAGTTAATACGTCATAAATCACAATATTATAAATGAGTCGAGTTATGATAATTATTTATTATTATAACATTATAAACACAATCATTTTATTATTAAATGAGTCGAGTTATGATAATTATTTACTACAATTATAATATGTTATTTTTTAAATCTATGTAAACACAATCATTTTATTATTAAATGAGTCGAGTTATGATAATTATTTACTACAGTTATAACATGTTATTTTTTAAATTTATATAAACACAATCACTTTATTTTTAAATGAGTCGAGTTATGATAATTATTTACTATTATAACATGTTATTTTTTTTTTATCTCTATAAACGCAATCATGTTATTTCTTAAATGAGTCTAGTTATGATAATTATTTACTATTATAACATATTATTTTTTAATCTATATAAAACATCATTTTCTTTTTCAATGAACCGAGTCATGATTATTATTTACTATTATAACATGCTATATTTTTAACCTATATAAACACAATCATTTTCTTTTAGACAGTGTGACCAAAAATATAAAAAAAAACTATTCCGTCTTTTTTTCCCTAAACATATGTTCGATTTTCTTCTTGACTATTCATTGTTATTTTTTTTCTTAATTTATATTAATATATAATATATGGTGTTCTGTATTTATTTACGTGTGAAATATCTTTAATAGTCCGTTTGCAATTGGTTTCTTTTATTTGTTTTTAAGACAAAAAAAGCTTTAAAGTAGTTCTCTAATGTTTGAGTAAAATAATAAAAAAATGCTTATAAAACACTTATTTAAAAGCTAAAATAAAAAAATAGCTAATAAGTGATAGTTTAGGTATGAAACTCACACTCTCAATAATATAGGTATGGTTTTTTTTATAAAAAAAAGATATTTTAAATGTGTTTTTGATCTTTATCTCTACAACTTTTGATTTATAAGTTATAAGCCAAAAGTCAATCCAAACAGACTCATAAAAACAATTTCCTTGGCATTTACAATTTGTGGACCTTTTAAGATGTTGTTAACTAATGTGTCAACTATATAAATAGGCATAAAGCCATAAACCTCCTCAAAATATATAAAATTTGCACAACTATAAATAATTTTTTCTTTTTTCCAATACTCTAAATTCTTGTTAGTTAATTTTTTTTTATCCCAATTATGCTCTTTCAAACTTAAAACAAAGAAAATAGGCGAGTTTTAAAGTTAAGCTAATTCTTTAATAAATATTAAAGAACAAGAATAACTAAATAAATAAATATTAATTTACTTCACTAAAAAGAAAAAAATCATTCTCAAGACATACATAAAATTAAAAAAATTAATTCAAACTTTAATAATGAATATTCAAGAAATAGGGCTGTTTTTAAGTAAGAGAAAAACAAATTTAATTCAAATTTAGTTGCGGCGTGGCCGTTCTCTAACCGGTTAATTTGCAGTTGAGGTCTTAAATGGTTTGATTTTGACTAATTCAATTACATTTCTACCCCTTTTTTCATAAATCCTTTTTTTTTTTTTTGGGTTATATATTCTGTGCTGTATTGATATTTATTTATCTTAATTTATTTGGAGAATTTAATAGCTCAATTGGTTGGTTATGTAAATTTTTACCTGATTGATCTCGAGGGTTCAATTTTCCACCTTGTAATTTCATCCTCCATTTTCTCTTTTTCCAACTCCAATTTTTTTTAAAAGTATTTTTATCTGAGTTAATACATAAAAAGGTCCTAAATTATTTTTATTTTCATAAGCAAAATAAGATTGAGATGGTGACACATGTTTGTCCGTTTGATTTAAGGACATATACGGTTCAAAAGTATGACAGTAAGGATATATACAATCTTAAAGTAACAGAAAATACATATCATTTTCTAAAGTTTGAGGTATATTTGGCCTTTTTTTGTTCTTAGTTTTATAAAATCCAATTAGAGCTATATGTGATCGTTCTAGCAAAGTTCATGCTACATTTGATCTTTTTCACACATTTTTTTTTACTTAATTTGAATTTTAACTATCTCACTTCTAGATCTACAATTTGCTTATCAACATTTGAGTTTCTTATTTTTATTTGTTTTTCCTTTCATTTTTAGTGTAAAAATATGAGAAACAAAAAGAAAAAAATGTGATGGAAAAAGAGAAAAAAATTAAAAATAATTTTCTTGCGGCTATATTAATAATAAATTTTAAAAAGAATTTTTTTTAAAAAAAATGAATTTAAAATAAAAAAATTTCACTCCGGTTAGATCAAAAGGGTATATCTAGGCCATTTGTGTAATGATATAGGTATATATGAGCCACTTTTATAACGAAAAATATATTAGCTCTAAATAGCAAAGTTTTTTTGGTAACCATGTATACATTACAATTACTAAAGCAAAAACATACACCTAAAGAGCCCTTGAGCACAACAACTGCGTCTCAAGCCTCCAACAAAACACAAAACTAGTTACACTTTCAGCCTTTGCAAAAAAAAACACTACATCTGCTAGCTCTCTTTGATGAACTAAGTATGTCTATTCTATGTAAAATCTCCTTCTTAATTTGTGTGTGTATCTCAGTTGTTTGTATATGTACTTCTTTGAAAATTTTCCAGTTCCGGGCTCTCTAAGTATGGTAGATCATTGCCTCCCAACTCGCAGCTATCACTTGTTTCTGAAACTGCTTCCATTTCTTCCTTTTAATTCTCAGCATTACTTCTTTCACCTCCCCAGTTTTATAGGCAAGCATGTCCACTGTTCAACATTTCTCTAGACCTCAGTGAACCATGGGCATTCACTGAACAAGTGTTTGGCTGTCTCCAGCTTCTGAGCATCACATAAACAACAATTAGTTTCCTCCACTGAGATGTTCATCTTCAATAGCCTTTCCTTAGTTAGCAATCTATCTTGGACAACTAACCACAGAATAAATCTATGTTTAGGTTGAGCCACTACACTTCAAATACATTCAACAATATGTGAACTATTGTGGGTCCCTCTAAGATCAATATAGATCTTTGTGATTGAGTATTCACCTCCCTTAGTCAGCCAATACCTATCTTGTGTATACCAACTTTGTATTTTTCCTTTCTTGGCGTGAATCTTCCTCCAATACCAGCTGCTATCTACCGGAGCTTTGTGGTTCCAAACATCCTCTCCTGCTTTCATATACACATCATGCACTTACTTGACCCATAATGAGTCCTTATTGACAATTAAATGACATAGCAACTTCCCAACAGATGCAAGGTTCCATAAGCTGCAATCTTTGATATTCAACCCTCCAAGCTTCTTAGGCAGACACACTTTACTCTATGAGACTAGTGACACCTTCTTCTTTTCATCAGACCCACCCCATAGGTACTCTCTACATCTCAGGACAAAGACTGATCCCCAAAAACTATGAATTAAAAAAAACTGAGTTTATGACTTGAAGCCTTCCAGCATATGACAATTGCTTGGTATATGTCAATCTGATTCTGGATGTGATTTTGTCCACTAACTGTTTGCATTCTAACTTACTCTATCTCTTAGATGATAGCGGCAGTCCCAAGTATCTAAAAGGCAATTCTCCGAGTGTAAACCCAGTTCTTAACAGTAGCTCATTTTTCACCTGATCTTTCATTCCAGCTACAAAAATACTTGATTTCTCCATGTTAGCAACTAGTCCAGAAACATTGCTAAAGTGTGAAAGGGCCTCCATTACTCTATTAACAAACTCACAATTTGCTTTACAAAATATCATTAGGTCATCGATAAATGTCAAGTGTGTAAGTTTTAGTCCTTTGCACATTGGATGAAATCAAAAATCAGGCAGCATGCTCATGGTCTTCAAAGTTCTAGACAAATATTCCATCACAAGTACGAACAGAAGTGGTGAAACAGGGTCACCTTGCCGTAAACCTCTTTGTCCTTCAAAAAAACCATAACTCTGGCCATTAACTTTTACTGAGAACTTGAGAGTTTTAACACAAGTGAGCATCTATTGGACAAAAGCCATTTCCCTCAATTACTTCCTGCAGAAACTATCAGTTTACTATATCATAGGCCTTCTTCAAGTCTATTTTCATCAAACACCTAGGAGATGTTGATTTTCTATTATAGTGCCTTAAAAAGATCATGACAAATCAACACATTATGCACCATACATCGACCTTGTACAAACTGCTTGGTTCTCATCCACCTGCAACCTGCAACCTAGTGCATAATAATTTCTAAATGCATTTGTATATAACATTACAACATGAAATGGGTCTATACTGACTTGCAAATTCTGGATTTTCCACTTTAGGTATTAGTGCAATGATGGTGGCATTCAATTTTTTCAATAACCTCTCATTCTGAAAAAAATCCATAATAACTCTTGTGATATCGTCTCCTATAATTAGCCAAGCTGCTTTGTAGAAACCACTACCAAACCCATCAGACCTAGGGCTCTTGTTGCTATTTATCTTGAACATTGCTTCCTTGACCTCTTTCTCAGAAAATGGTCTCAACAACTCCATCTGATGATCTACAGTCAAACAGGGACCATTATGAATGATCCTTACTGAATCTTTACTCCTTCTACAAGTTTTCATACCCAAAATCTCAGTGTAGTACTTAACAAATATGTTAGCTATTTGTGTAGGATCGGTCTGCCAAGCCCCTTGATAATTCTTCAGTTGAGTAGTGCCCTGTTGCAGCCTCATATGCTTGATTACAGAATGAAAATACTTTGTGTTGTCGTCACCTAATTTGATCCATATAGCTTTACTTTTCTATTGCAAATACATCTCAGCCATGTAAGAGGATCTCCTATACTTCTGGTATACTGTATTTCTTCCCTTTGGATCTGCACATTTGAAGGATCAACTTGAGGTCTCCCCTGTACTTCTTTTAATGCCTTTCTATCATCACTTACCTTCGAGACAATGTTTCTGAAGTGTTGAGAGTTGAGTTTTCAAAGCTCCTACTATATTATCTTTAGCTTCTTTACTATCTGAAACATCTTGCACTCTTCTACATATTCTAATAAGTTATGTTCCTAGATGTTTTGATGATCTCCTAACAAGTGCAGGGACTTGGTCCTCTGCAGAGTATGAATACTCGTCCAGTGTCAAAGTGCTGAACAGCTGTAAAGCTGTCCACATCAGAAAGTTGGTGAAGCTGCAGAGTACTTCACCAATGATAAACGACAAGGTTGTTTGTACGCTGGATAATAAATTCTCATGGTATATATCATACAAAAAACAACAGTATTCATCATTCATTCAAATAGAGATACTTTCAAGCTTCAAAATAGCAAGGGACCTGATAGAAGTGCTTCTATTTGCTTTCAGTACCAGCTGCATTTGTTTGCTTGTAATAGTGCTTATATTGTAGGATTTGTTTCACTTGTTAAATAAACATTTCAAACTTGTGTGAATCATTGTAAGAACTAGGTTAAGGGTAACTTAGTTTCTTACTCTAAAGTCTATATTAATCGGTTAGGATTAGTATAGTGGGCAGTGTTGTATCTGCTTTGGCTCAGCTAAGTGATAGGAGGTATTGCTTAGTGTGGAGTTTAGTAGGCTAATCTCATTGTGTAAACTGGCTTTTACTTTTACTTGGAGAAGATTAATGGAAGTAGTTTGAAAAGTCCTGTTGAGAATAGGTCGTGGTTTTACTCTCTTGAGCAAGGAGGTTTTCACGTAAAGTTGATTGTCAATCTTTACTTTCAGCATTTGTTCTTTACTGTTTATTATTGTAACTGTGTTGAGGACCTAGTCCCATCTACATAAGTGGACACATATATTCCAACAAGTGGTATCAGAGCATAACTTTTCAGTTTGGTTAACACTAAAAAAAGAAAATATCCTGAAGGAATGGCTGCTCCACCAAATATGGAGGAAGGACAATCTTCTACCAGGCCACCTCGTTTCAATGGCCAATACTATAAATGGTAGAAGAATCGAATGCACGATTACATCAACGCTGATGACTTTGAGTTGTGGAACATTATCCTTGATGGACCATATATTCCTACAAAGAAGGTGAAGGATAGAGAGCTCACCACTACTGTGGTTAAACCAAAAAAGACTACAATTAGGCAGACATGAAAATGATTGAAAAGAACTACAAGGCAAAGAAGATTCTAGTATGTGGAATTGGAGCAGATGAATACAACATAATATCCGCTTGTGAGACTGCCAAGGAGATTTAGGACTATCTTCAAACAGCCCATGAAGGAACCCATCGAGTGAAAGAGTCTAAGATTGATATGCTCACCACTCAGTACGAAAATTTCAGCATGAAGGAAGGGAAAACCATCTTTGAGATGAACTCAAGATTCACCTCTATCACCAACGAGCTAAGAGGCCTGGGTGAGCCTATTCCTCTTAGCAAGCAAATTCGCAAGATCCTTAAAGTGCTTTCTAAATCTTGGGAAAGCATAGTGGATGCCATAACAGAAGCCAAAGATCTAACGACTCTTCCCATGGATGAACTGATTGGGAATCTTTAGACCTACGAGATGAACAAGAAGCAGGGGATGACTTTGAAGGAAGGAAAGAAGGAGAAGTCCATTACTTTGGAAACATCTCAAAGTGAGGTGACTGAGGAGGATGATGAGATGG
The DNA here is from genome assembly GCF_900185275.1 of Solanum verrucosum. Classification (NCBI taxonomy): domain Eukaryota; kingdom Viridiplantae; phylum Streptophyta; class Magnoliopsida; order Solanales; family Solanaceae; genus Solanum; species Solanum verrucosum. Next base: position 348,389 of record NW_026019839.1, on the reverse strand, counting down.
CGTATGCCACTAGAAGATTTCAAAAGATCATAAAAAAGCATGAGGGTTTCCAAAAGAAAACCTCTACCAGTAGAACTGCTACTGCAAATGATATGTGCCATAAGTGTGGCAATCCTGGTCACTTTATGAGGGACTGCCTCTGTCAAAGGTAGGAAACTCATGACACCAAATCTTGCAAGGGGGACCTGGTCCCAGAGAAAGGCTCATGCTGATCAGTTGGTGAGAAAAGCCTTTGTTGTATGGGGAGATAATTCAAGTGAGTCAGAAGAAGATGCAGAAAGCTATGATGATGTATCAATGATGGCTATTGAAGATGATGAAAATGTTTTCAACTCCATTTTCTCCTTGATGGCTAAGCCTGATGATGAGAAAGATCCAGATGAGGTAACCCTTTTTTTATCTTAAGGATGATTTAGAAAATTTTCCTGTTGAAAAATTGAGGAAACTTGATGCCCTGCTTATTGATTCTGTTGATGAACGAACCACTGAAAACTTAATGTTAAATGAAAAATTGAGTTTGTGTGAGGATGAGAATTCAACTCTCATGTCTCAAGTTTCTGAAATGAGCTTAAGGATAGGTACTCTAGAAACTAGCAATATAACTCCTAAGGAGGATCCTGGTACTTCAGACAGTGGAAAGAGAAAGCTTAGCATCTTTGAGGAAGAATTGGAAGAAAAGCTTAAAATTTTGGAGTCTAAACTAGTTGCTTCTCTTGAAACTAATTCCCAACTGAGAAAGGATCTGAGTAGGATCAAGGAAGAGCTAAGCCACTCTCTAAAGTGGACTGATTCCTTTAAGATACTCTCTAACCTGTCTAATCAGAGTTTCAATGAAAAGAAAGAGATGGGATGCAGACCAAAAGAACCTTCATATAATCCTCATAGTAAATATGTGTCTGTATTTGACAATCTGTTGTGCACTCACTGTGGGCGTAATGATCATCTAAAAGAAAAGTGTGAGAGTGTGAGAAGAACAAAAGAAAAACATGTGAAATTTTTCAGATTTGAAAACAATGATAAAAGGGAACACGAGGGACCTGGTCCCCGTTATCGTTTCAATAAGAACACTTTGCCCTCCTGGATATGAAGGCTTCTTATCAAGCCTTTTGATAGTTATTGGGAACTCCGTTTGAAGTGGGTTCATAAATCTAACATGTGATTCTTATGCAGAAGAGAGGAAAGAGTCAGTGCTGGTACATGGATAGTAGATGCTTAAGGCACATGACTGGAGACACTTCAAACTTCATCTCTTTGAAAGCACACCAAGGTGGTGGTGTGTCGTTTGGTGGTGGAAAGAAGGGCTCTATCCTTGGTATTGGTAGGATATGGAGATCTGCTGATTATTCAATAAACAATGTACACTATGTGGAGGGTCTAAAATGCAATCTTTTGAGCATTTCACAAATTTGTGATAAAGGAAACGAAGTCAAGTTCATGGCTGATAAATGATTGGTTACAAATCGCATTACCAAAAGGATTGTCATGTCTGCTACTAGAGTTAAAAATATGTATGTTGCAGATCTGGATTCCATTGAGGGAGATGATTTGTCTTGTTTAAGTGCTCAAACTGATGATGCAAATCTGTGGCATCAGCGATTGGGTCATGTGAGTACTTCATTGCTGAACAAACTTGTTACAGGGGACCTGGTCCACGGATTGCCAACACTAAAGTTTTCGAATGACAAAGTCTGTGATGCCTGTGCTAAAGGGAAACAGACTAAGTCATTATTCAAGGCCAAGAAGGGAGTCAGTACAACGAGACCTCTAGAGCTGCTCCACATAGACTTATGTTGACCTATCAGAATCCAAAGCAGAGGAGGTAAGAAATATATTCTTGTTATTGTTGATGATTTTTCCAGGTTCATTTGGAACATGTTTCAGCGAACGAAAATGATACAGCTGGACAACTGATCACATTTGCCAAAGCCATCCAATTGAAGATAAATTGCAAGATAGCCAGTATCAGATCTGATCATGGAACGGAGTTTGAAAACTATCTACTTGAAGGGTTTTATGCAGAAAATGGAATCAATCACAACTTCTCAGCACCAAGAACTCCTCAACAAAATGGAGTGGTTGAAAGAAAGAATAGAACTCTGGTGGAGATTGCTAGAACTATGCTGATCGATTCAGGACTTGCAATAAATTTTTGGGCTGAAGCTGTTAATATAGCCTGCTATGTGACAAACAAGTGTCTTATTAGATCTATCATCAAGAAAACACCTTATGAGCTATTAAATAACAAAAAACCTTCAATTGCTCATCTTAGACCATTTGGGTGCAAATGCTTTGTGTTGAATAATGGAAATAATGATCTAGGCAAGTTTGATGCAAGAAGTGATGAAGGTGTATTTGTTGGGTATTCATCTACAAGCAAGGCGTACAAGGTGTTTAACAAATGAACTTTTTGTGTTGAAGAAAGCATGCACGCCAAATTTGATGAATTGGGTATAAAAAATGAGAACAATGAGGACTATGAGGTTGATGAGTTGATAAACAAGCAACATGATGATCAAGGTACAAAAGAAAAGGATGAAGAACACTCATGAAGACCTGGTCACTCAGGTTCATCACAGGAAACAATGTCTCAAAATCTTGAAAAAGGTGAAGGTGATTTTGATGCTGACAGAGAAGAAGAGATTACCAGAAAGTCCGGATGGAAGCATAAATCTTCAACTGGACAATCTCATCTCTCCACTTGACTCAGGAATTCAAACTAGATCTAAATTAAGAAATCTAGTTGCTCACTCAGCATTCATATCATCCATTGAACCAAAGAATATAAAAAAAAGCATTGCAGGATGTAGACTGGGTAACTTCAATGCAGGAGGAACTTCATTAGTTTGAGAGAAGCAAAGTGTGGCACCAGGTCCCCAGACCAATTGACAGAACTATTATTGGGACTAGATGGATCTTTAGAAATAAATTTGATGAGCATGACACTATTACTAAAAATAAATCAAGGCTTGTGGTGCAAGGTTACAACCAAAAAGAAGGGATTGATTATGATGAGACCTTTCCCCTGTAGCTAGAATGGAAGCCATCAGAATCTTAATAGCGTTTGCCGCCCACATAGAGTTCAAGTTGTTTGAAATGGATGTCAAGAGTGCTTTGTTGAATGGGAATCTGAAGGAGGAAGTTTATGTCAAACAGCCTCAGGCTTTAAAGATGCAGACCTGCCCAATCATGTGTTGAAACTGGACAAAGCTTTGTATGGGTTAAAGCAAGCTCCCAGAGCTTGGTATGAATGCCTATCAAAATTCCTGCTAGCCAATGGGTTCAAGAGAGGTAAAATTGATAACACTTTGTTCTTGAAATCTAGAGGTAAGGAATTGCTAATTGTGCAGGTGTATGTTGATGATATCATATTTGGAGCTACTTCAGACCCACTGTGCAAATAGTTTGTTGTTTTGATGAGTAGTGAGTTCGAAATGAGCATGATTGGTGAGCTCACTTTCTTCCTAGGCTTACAGATCAAACAAACCTCTCAAGGGATTTCAATATGCCAAGAGAAGTATATCAAGGAGCTGCTCAAGAAATTTAATCTTCTTGAGACAAAGGTGTTGGATACTCCTATGAGCACAAGTGTGTAACTTAATAGAGATGAAAATGGCGTGGAGGTCAATCCGACCATGTATAGGGGAATTATTGGGCCACTTATATACCTCACTGCAAGCAGGCCAGACATAGTGTTCAGTGTAGAGATCTGTGCAAGATTTCAAGCAACACCAAAGGAGTCTCACCTGAAGGCAGCCAAACGTATCCTGTGATACTTGAAGGGAACTCAGGAACTGCTCCTCTTCTACCCTACTGGTGACTCTTTTGATCTTATAAGCTATGCTTATGACCTGGTCCTCTTGTACCCTACTGGTGACTCTTTTGATCTTATAAGCTATGCTGATGCTAATTATGCAGGTTTTCTAATTGATCGAAAAAGCACATTAGGCATGGCACACTTCCTGGGATCAACTTTGATTTCATGGGAAACAAAAAAATAGAATTCCATGGCATTGTCTACTGCAGAGGCAGAGTATGTGGTTGTTGCATCATGCTGTGCACAACTACTGTAGATTAAGCAGCAACTAGAAGAATTTGGTGTACTCACAAACACTATTCCTCTCATTTGTGATAACACCAGTGCCATGAACATGGCTAAAAATCCTGTCCAGGACAAGAGGACAAAGCACGTAGATATGAGACATCACTTTCTAAGAGACAATGTTGAAAAACAACATGTGGTGATGATATTCTGCAAGACTGAAGATCAATTGGTTGATATCTTTACAAAGCCCTTGAGTAAAAAATGTTTTATTAAAAATAGAATGAGGCTGGGGATGCACCAGATCACCTAATTCCTTGACAAGTTTGCACAAAAATCCTCCATGTTGATTATGTTGAGGAGGATAGGTATCTATACTTGTTTTAATATGTGTCATAAAAGAATTCATTTCTGGTACCTTAATGCAGGTATACACTCATAGTGTGTCTAGCTGAAGGGAAAGTTAAATCACACAAACAGAGTTACAAACTGAAAGAAGGACCTGGTCTTCATGAGGTTAGTATCATTTATACTACATTGTCTAAATGTCAACATTATTGCCACGTGTCACTTGCTCATTCATCGCACCAGTTTCAAATGTCCCGTCGCTTTAAAACCAAAGGTCGCCACTATTGGGAACCGATCCCTTTTAACTTTAAATACTAATTCTCTCCAAATTTCTCTCAACATTCAAAATCAAAGGTCGTCAATCCTAAACCTTATTCTAAAATCTCAAATTTTCTCTCCATATTATGCTTCTCTCTTCTCTTCAAAATGCCTAACTCTGACTCATCTTCAAAGACTCCAATCTCCCAGGAAGTTGAAAACCCTCGTTCATTCGACTTCTCCATTCCTACTCCTGAGGATTCTGCCTCTACTCTAGTATGTGGGGCTTGTTAAATGGATGAGTCTTTCACTCCTCAGACTGAAGTTACAGCCTCCCTTGTTCCTCCATATGTTGGTCTGTTTCCCCACCTTAGTGTTGTCTGGTGACAAATCTTAGAATTCAGAGGCTCAATTTGTGGCAAAACCTAGTGCTGAACTTCTTTCTGAAGAAACAGAGGTTGAGTCTATGGCTGTGTCGTCTACCATATCTGAAAGATTGTTTGAAGGAGATCTGCTAGAGGGAAAGGGTCCAGACTCTTATATAATAACATCAAGGGCAGAACTAATGGTTGTTCAAAGTATAGCCTCACTAAGAGGAGATACTCAACCCACATTGTTGGACCAAGAACTGAGGTCACCGAATCAGGTCCCTCACAGAAGTGAACCTATCTTCGACCAAACACCAAAATCCTTAGATGTTGGAAGCGATAAGGAAGAAGAAGAAGAGATTCCATTAAAATGGAACTCAAGGGGAATGCGAGAAGGAAACAAATCTCAAGAAAATGTTCTTGAGTTGGAAATAGTTAAAGGCACACCTAGTATTGCCATTGTTGATGAATCTGCTAAACAAGAAAAAAGAGCGACAGAGAAAAATGAAGGGAAAGTTGGTACTGACTCATCCTAAAGGAGACAAAATAAAGTATGTTATAAGAAGTGAAACACAAAAGGTTATGGGGAGTGCGATTGCGGTAAGCAAAGCCCAAACTGAGAGAAATAGAAAGAAGAGGAGAGAAGGGGTTGAACTTGAACAACCTGCCTTTGCTCCCCTGTCCATTGAGAACAATGAAACTGAATCTGAGGATGCTGCCAAGTATGTGGAAAAAAGGAGAAGAGAGGTTGAGGAAGAAAGGGTTAAATCCAATGGAGATCAAAAAGGGGTAAAGAAATCACCTGCAAAGAGGGTGAATGTTACAAAGCAGACACCTCTTGTAAAAGGGAAAAGGCAGTTGAAGGAACAACCCGTAAAGGGACCTGGTCCTAGGGTTAAAAATCAAATCGAAGAAAAGGAATTGACTAGAGAGGAACGAATAGAGAAAATGGAGCCCAGGACTGAGAAAAGAACAGTAGCATCCGCTGTTGATCTCTTTCTCATGGAAAAGATTGATGAGCTTGATGAAATCAATCTCCCTGCAATCATGCTGGAACACATGCACATGATAATGACATGGAAGAATGCTAAGCACGGCATTCCCTATGGGTATCTGCCAATCTTCGTGTTTAATCATTTTGAAGTCCCACTGGGAAAAAGGGTACCTGGTACCACCAAACAGATGTTCACTATGTCTACTCTATTAGAATGTGAGTGCATTTAGGGACAAACTAAGGGCAAGTATCAAGTGGCGGATGTTCTAGAGTAGCAGGCTACTCTTAAAAGGGAGGTGACTGATCTCACCAAGATTTCAACCGATAAGGAGGTTGAAATCACTAGGCTCAAGTCTGAATTGCAGAAGACTGTTTCCAGAGGACCTGATACTAGTAAGGGTCATGAGCAGGTGCTCACAGTGCTGAGTGATGAAAACACAATGCTGCTGAAGACAAATGCCTCTCTCAATGAGGAAATCAAGTCCCTTAACAAGTAACTGATACAGCCCCATGAGAGTGCCAATGAGCGCATGATGTTGTTGATGCGTACTTTTAATCTCTCCCCTCCTCCGTCCTAAATGTGTCTTGTCTCTCTAGTTGTCTTGTGTTTTCTCCATCTTGTACTTTTAAACTCTAGTGGCTTTGTGTTGTTTTGACTGACTACAATGGTCAGTATTTGTGATCTAATGTTATTTATGGTTCTGCCATGTTCATGTGTGGCTTGATTATCTCCTTATGCTGTCATACACATGTTCTGTGTGGCCCATGACCCTGAATTCTTGCATGCCTCGCATTTTAACTTGAATATGTTTACTGCTCCACCTTTTCAATGATGTTAAAAGGAGGAAGTTTTGTTTGCATTTTGTTCGGGGATTAAGGGGGAACTGGGGAGCTAATTAAGAGGGAATCGATTAAGGAGGAACACCAGTTATATAAATTGAATGAATGTTTGTTCACTCATGTGAGGAGTTAATGCAGGTTGTTTGTCATCATCAAAAAGGGGGAAATTGATAAGTTATGTTCCTAGATGTTTTGATGATCTCCTAACAACTGCAGGGACCTGGTCCTCTGCAGAGTATGAATACTCGTCTAGTGTCAAAGTGCTGAACAACTGTAAAGCTGTCCACATCAGAAAGTTGGTGAAGCTGCAGAGTACTTCACCAATCATAAACGACGAGGTTGTTTGTACGTTGGATAATAACTTCTCATGGTATATATCAAACAAAAAACAACAATATTCATCATTCATTCAAATAGAGATACTTTCAAGCTTCAAAATAGCAAGGGACCTGATAGAAGTGCTTCTATTTGCTTTCAGTACCAGCTACATTTGTTTGCTTGTAATAGTGCTTATATTGTAGGATTCGTTTCACTTGTGAAAGAAACGTTTCAAACTTGTGTGAATCATTGTAAGAACTAGGTTAAGGGTAACTTAGTTTCTTACTCTAAAGTCTATATTAATCAATTAAGATTAGTATAGTGGGCAATATTGTATCTGCTCTGGTTCAGCTAAGTGATTGGAGGTATTTCTTAGTGTGGAGATTAGCAGGCTAATCTCATTGTGTAAGCTGGCTTTTGCTTTTGCTTGGAGAAGATTAGTGGAAGTAGTTTGAAAAGTCCTGTTGAGAATAGGTCGTGGTTTTACTCCCTTGAGCAAGGAGGTTTCCACGTAAAGTTGATTGTCAATCTTTACTTTCAGCATTTGTTCTTTACTGTTTATTATTGTAACTGTGTTGAGGACCTAGTCCCATCTACATAGGTGGACACATACATTCCAACATATTCACTCCACACTTCCTGAACCACTCTAGTAAAATTTGGATGTTGAGCTCATACATTACAATAATGAAATTGTTTCTTCTTTTTTGTCCCCTCTGTCATCCATGTTATTTTAGTTGGACAATGATCATTGATACCTTCAGGTAAATAGATGGCTCTACAAGAAGGCATAGATTCCAACCACCTATTATTTGTGAAAATCCAATCTAACTTTGAAAATATCCTTTGATTACTACCTTTGTCATTCCATGTATACTTACTTCCAACATATGGAAATTCAATCAACTCACACTCCTCAATACATGTATGAAAGTCCACAATGTCTGCCCATGTTATAGATTGTCCTTAATTCTGTCTTCTGCCCTTAGGACTGAGTTAAAGTCACCTAGAATCATCCATGGCTTATGACAACCTCTATGATATGCCACTAAGTTGCTCCAAAGACCTTTTCTCTCCTCCCTTGTGTTAAATGCATACACAAACGTTAGTGCAAATGATAATTGTAATGGACTATAGAATACCTCACAGGTGATATGTTGAGCTGTCATGTCTATTGTGTTCACTTTATAGTAGTATGGCCTCTATATAATCCATATTCTTCCATTATAATGCTCCACCAAATTTGTAGTACAACTCCATCCTCCAAACAGTTTAGCAGCAACTTGATCAATCTTATTACTTTTTTATCTTTGTTTCTAACAATCCAACTAAACCAACATGTTCTTCACTGCAAAGGAGCTTCACCTCCTTTTGCTTATTAGGGCCATTCATCCCTCTTACATTCCAACTTAACATGTTAACCATCCCCATAATAGGGTATGGATTCAGTGCCAATATTTCCAACCTGTCCGGATAGATTCAATCTCTTATTATTATTAGTATTTCCCCAACTGCCTTCCAACGTCTGAAATGAATTTGAATTCTCTATTTGTTTATATGCTTGCTGAGCCTCTATATTCTTGCTCTTGCCTGCCTTTTGTGGTGTTACCCAAACTGTCTCGTCATTCTGTTTTGTTGTTGTCACTTGTGTTTGATTTCCATGTGAATTAATTATTGTTTCATGGATTTGTTCCTGATGTATCCCCTGCTCGTTTGAAGTCATGTCTTTGTGTTGTATCTCTCTTTTTGCATTTCTCCCTTTCGATATATCTCCTCCATTTGCAGGCATTCTTTTCTTCGTACATATATCCACTACATGGCCATACTTATGGCATTGAGTGCATAATGTTGGTTTCCAATCATACATAACTTTCTGCTCAACTACTTGACCCTTCTCATTTTTGAACACGACGAGTTCGGGTAATTTAGTATCCATCCCCACCTCCACCAGTAATCTAGCAAAGTTCAGACCATTCTTCTTCTCGGTATTGTTATCTACCATCATGGGCTTCCCCACCAAGCTCCCTATTTTACTCAAAGCTTGAGGACTCCAATACTTGATTACTAGCCCTGGGAACCTGATCCATATAGGGACTATATATAGCTCATCCCTAGTTAATTCCATGTCAGGATTCCATGCTTTCACTATGAAGGGTTTGTTATCAAAATGGTATATGCAACCTTGGATCGTTCATCTTTCCCAACTACTGTTTCAAACCTCACAAGAATCACTTCATTCTTTACACTTCATTCTTTAACATAGCTACTTTGTTAATTCCATGCTTCCCCATAGCCTCTGTATATAGCCTTTTATAACTTCAAATGGAGGGTAAGCCCCCAACACATAACACACAATAGCATTACTCCAATACTCTATTTTCGAGCTAATGTCATTGAATTAAATTTCGACGACATGTGATTCCCCATCTAGTAACGGAGCAACATACTCTAACTTATACCCAGCATTTGACACTTTAGTAATATCAAAATTATCCCACATAGAGTTACGAACCTTCACTGTTTCATTCCTCTACTTGATCCGCCCATGATTTCTTCCCGCTACTTGCTGAATTTGCTTGGTCCAGCCTTTGATGTGCTTCCCCAATCTCCTCCCAATTTTTTTTTGCTACTCTCTGTGTTTCCTTAACTAGACCTCGCTCAATTGTTTTTCGCCCAATAGTTTGGGTTTCAATTGGTGAATCAACTGATTCTCCAACAACGATGTCCCCCTGCCCTATCTTTGATCCTCTGTTCCCCAATTTCTCTGTTTCATTAGATCTTGCTGCTTGCATTGCTGAAGAAGTTCCTTCGCTACCACCTGAGTTGATTTCCTTCCTCTTTGAGCTGCTGCCTGTGATTCCTGTGCCATTAGAGCCTTCTGGGATGGGATACGTTCCCTCCTCCCCATGGAAGCGCAGTTCAGTTAACGTGCCAGAGAGAAGCTTCCATACCCCAGAGAGGTAAAATTAACAAAGTTAAATGAGTATATTATGCCCTTTTCCCTTTTCATTGAAATCACATAGTTCTGAAAACTAAGATAACTGAATCCAACAATTATTTCACATTCTGATTAAATGGAGCAGCACCATATAAAGTGTTAAAAATTGTAGAAAATTTTGCATATATTATGTAGCTATTACACATCTATGCATTCTAGTTACCAGAGGACTCATTGGACAGATGCATCACTCAAACCGAGTACTATAGAGAATGAAGATCCACATGTCAGTGACTTTTGAGTTAAAAACCAAAGTTAAGTGACTTTCTAAGAAAATAGTTCATAATTGAGTGACCATCTGAGATATTGTCTCTAGATGGACAATAGTCGATATTCTAGGAATCGATCCTGCTGGAGGAAACTAGTAAACTAGTGGTACCAAAGAAGTTGTGCAAAAGAAAGTGCTCAAGCTTTTAGATGCAGGAATAATCTTCCCTATTCTAACAGTAGTTGAATTAGTCCAATCATTGTTGTACCAAAGAAATGAGGGATGACTCTGGTGAAAAAATGAGAATAATGAGTTGATCCCGACAAGAACAGTAACATGTTGAAGAATGTGTATTAATATTATTAAGATGGGAAAATAATCTAGTGCACATAACACTAGAAAACTGGATCTTACAGATCAGTAATTAATCAAGAACTAAATGAATGTCCATGTTCCACTCAATTTCCTTTCACTTCTTTAATTTCGCTTCTTTTATCGGAGGGTCTTGGAAAGGCATGAATGTCTTCCCACCCATGTATGGCTGTAGAACTTCAGGAATTTCAACTCCGTCCTCCGTCTGGTAGTTCTCAAGTATACAACACATCGTCCTTTCTGTCGCTGTAAGGGTTGAGTTCAATAAATGCACGTACTGCTTCGTTTGCTCATTAACTTAAGGAAAAAAAATTATGTTAAGAGTAGTTCAGATGCTAAATATCGTAAACATTTGAAACGGAAGCTGAATTGCAATGAATGAAGGGGGCAAGTCAAAATACCTTCTGTCCAAACCGATTTTCCAATTTTCTCGACTGGTAATCTATGCAATTTGAGCAGGACACAAGCTCTCTATAAGTTGATGATGCAGGGTACCAACCTTCTAAATCATACTTCTTTGCTGTTGCGTCATTCAGTGCGCCGGAAACAATAGCCACAATTTGGTAAGGAAGCTTTAGTTGTGAAAAAGAAAAGAGTTATGTCAAGCAAGTTTGAGACTAGACCAAAGCACTAGGGGTGACAAAAGGTGAATTCTTACTTGTTGTTAGTCGAGTTGTGCACAAGTAGGTCTGTACTTGAAAAAATACTATACCGAACAACAATTATGGTACTCTAGGACTCGAATATTCAGAAGGACTTCATTATACAGTTGACAGATCAATTTGCAACTCAATTATTCATTACCACTATATCTTTAAGCAACAATTTATAGAATTTAACAGAATGAGTCACTTAAGCAAACAATTTTGATGTCAAAGTAGCTAAATTAGGAGTACAATTTTACTGAACAATTAAAACATATATATCAGAAACAGATGGGCTAAATGTGATAACCTGATTGGGCTAGATTGTTGAAGCAGAGTTCAAGGCTTCAAAGATGCTTCTAACAGAAGAGCAATATACCAGAAAATGGACGAGAAAATTAGACATACCTGCTGAAAGAATTCCTCTGAATTTTTAATCATCTCCTCATGCATATCCCAGGAGTCATTGCCATTTGGACTAATCAGACAAAACTGTTCCATTTTCTCAAACTGGTGGACTCTAAAAATGCCAAGCGTGTCGCGGCCATGTGAACCACCTTCCTTGCGGAAGCATGTAGAATATCCAGCATACCTGGTAGATGGCATATATTAGTCCATAAAAGCCAACGGGCAATAGAGGACAAACTGTTGGATGTGAAAGACATCTATTGTTCAAGGCAAATAAAATATTATCGCGATAGGCAAAAGACTGCATAATTCAATAGATGCTTTTTATGAATGTCAACTAAGTATTGTAATTAAATTGCTCCTGATTTTTCAATTATATGATAATTCGAGCCCCATTCTTTGATAGATGATCACTATGCATCAGATTCAATTTGTTAAGGTGGAGAACTGAACCAAGAAACAATACCTTAATGGAAGTTGTGAAGGATGAATCCAGTCATCCAAATGGCACACAGAGGTTGTTCAGCGGTGGCAATCAGATATTTATCATCTCCTTCACCAGTGACCTATCAAAACATAAGATAAGAGTTACTGTACGAATGAAGAGTATATTGGAGATTTTTCACCATGACAGAACTGAAGCGATCCTCCAAATAAACTAACATTGTTTTCAAAGGCCTTCTAAGGCAGTTACGCTAAACTAATTATTGGCATGAACTGCACTATGAGTGTCTATTGAGTCCATGTACCTGAACATACCGAGAGAGATATATATACCTTGTAAAGTTCTTCATTAAACTGAGCTAATTGAGCACACTTTGCCATAATATCTTTCCTCATGAAGAACGGAGTCTGCAATGGAGTGTATTCCCTCTTTTCCAAGAAATCAAGAGCAAAATTAATCAACGCTTGATTAAGACGTACACCATCCCCTTTCAGATAGTAACCTCTTCCTCCAGCAACGTTTGCACCTATATATTTCAGATATCCTTGCATTAATCTTGCAAGTCATTATACCAATGACAAAACAATATAATATGAAACGTTTAATTTTCACTTCTCAAAATAAAATGCTGAAGCGCAATCCATAAAACCACTTCACATGAAAGATGCATAATCCCATAAGCTCAATATGCAGCCCTTACCCTTTGCTATGTCAGCAATTCCAAGATCTTTAACGAGATCAACATGGTTTTTCAGACCCTTCTCAGTCCGCTTCTCTCCCCATGACCGGACTATAACATTATTTGCCTACAAAATAATAATCATTGTTAAAACAGAAGATTTTATTTTAAGCTCGCGTATTTCACTAAAAAAACCAACAAATCCACATACCTCATCATTACTAATTGGCACCGAATCATGCACAAGGTTACCAATGATTTCCATCTTTGAATACAAAGTGGCTCGAACCTCTTGTACCTCTGCCTCTTTCTTTTCAATTTGTTGCTTGTTCTTTGCAGTGTCCTTAATATTTTGACTTGCATCCTCACCAGACTTCATCAAAAGGAAACGAACACGATTCAGTTAGAAAAGGACCATGACATATAAGCATTAGAGAGATGTACATAATACATATTATAATGCTACAATCTAATCATCGTCGAGTTAACTGCTCTGATCACTCAGCTAATAGTTCTTATCTCGGAAAGTCAAGTTTCTTTATTGACTAATTGGACAGATGAAAAATTGAACAACTGAATAGAACACTCACATTTTTTAGCCTGGCAACTTCTTTGCTGATCTTTTTGAAATCTTTCCGCAAGTTATCAAGCTCAAACTGCCCTGAAATATACACCAATATCCATCCCTTTGATTTTCTCCACCAAATATTTGAACAATAACTTATTACCATCAGTTTTCCGTCAAATCGTCATCCAATTTGCTAATATTTTGTTATTAATCTTTAGTAGTTCAGCATTTCGAGAGAAAAAAAAAAAGCAACTTTGACAAATATTTTAAATTATTAATTTTTGTGACTTTATTAAATATGTAAAATACTTTTCAAAAATCTTAAAAATTATATATCCGAATGCATACTTTAAACAAATTCGAAATCCGAATAAAATCATATAAATTGGAAGGAGGGAGCATATAGTTTATTGGGTAATATTTATCGAACCAACTTGTCTTTCCCCATTAAGAATCTGCCATGCCCCGTCCTATCCTACCTTGTCCTGCCCGTTCCAGAATAATACATTACATAGAGATAAACAAACTATTTAACGCCAAATTTACACACAAAAACGGCGAACTCCTTCGACAAAAAATTATATTGTTTATTCGTAACTCAAATAAAAAAAAGGAAAGATGAATTACTGTGACGCCATTCTTTGTCGAGTTGAATCACTTGATCCACGAGAGTGACGTCGCCAAAACGACGACGTTGGGATTCACGTATAATTTCTGGATCTTTTCTGAAGAGATTTATGTCCAACATTTTGAGAGAATTTTCGTGGTCTTCAAATATAATATGACCTCTTTTTAAAAAAAAATTATATATAGAGAAATAACATTAAGTTAATCCTAATTTAAAAAGGGCAATAATATTCCTTACCTAATAGGATTATAATTCTTATAAGTTATAGCATTATAAATTACCATATTTATACTTATTCCCTTTCAAGTCTCAAGTTGAAACACCACAATCTCAAATTCTTATTGAAAAACGCCTTTTCAATATTATTTTTGTTATTTTGATTTTACATGAGAAAATTTAGTATATATTTTTTTTTAGCAAAATTTCTTCATTTTTAATCAGATAATTTTGAGTTTGTTCAAATTGAGTGATAAGTGGACTCTGAACACCACGTAAAAAAATTAAAATAAAAAAGAAAAACGTAACGTAATGGGACCTATTTTTGCCACCTCAATGGAAAGATCCAACGTGGCAAGGATAGCTTGTTTCAGTCTACTGTCCTTGTTATCAAAATCCTCTCTCTTCGACAATTGCTTTTCCTTATTTTTTTTGTTTAATCATATCTTTTAATTCGATAGTCTAATATTTATCTCTCGGTTATAACACCGTTCAAACTTTAATTTGGGTAATTGAATGTTTTTTTTAATAAAGTTCTAGTGTTCTCCCTTAAGGAGTAGGCTGAAACAGACAATAATTCGTTGATGTATTTACTTCAGTAAGAGAATTTTGAAAAAAAAAGAAGTAAAAGAAGAATTATTTTTTTATTTTCTTTGTTCCGCCTTAATTTAATTAGCATAATTTTTTTTCAAAATTGTGCAACCCAGTTTAGCTACGCCCTTTAGTTATAGCTTTATTACTTAAATGTGATATTTGAGTAAATTTTGTAATTACTTTGAGTAAAAATTTGACGATCATCATTGAAGGAAAGTACTTCAATTATGGACATCCCAATGATATGAACAACTATTGAACCCGTGCACAACACATATTTTTCCACACTAGTTTGTAAGAAGCCACACTTCTAAGAAGTTAACAATTTATATCTTTTTGCACACAATTGGTTAAATGTGTTAAAATATTAGTTACTATCTTTAGAGAATTAGCAATTAATTCTTATAAAAATATTTCTCTAATTATAGTATTAAATGATCTAATCATATAAATAGTTTTTACATCTTAATGTAAAAAATTTGAACTTCTTGTTATTTACTTAAACCTTTCAAATTTCAACTCTTGCGGCCAAGCTTGTCCACGAGAAAAGAAAGATTGTCTTTCTCGTCCGGTGTTACTACAATAAAAATAACTTTTAACGACAATAAATAGACACATTAATAAAGAGTGTTAAAGTTTACGGACATTAATTAACTGTTATTAGATCCAATGTCACTAGACGCTTTAGGGACATATACAAATAGTGCTAATTAGCGCTAAAAATACATATTTAGCGGCAATTAAGCTACTGCGATTAATTAATGGGAAAATTGTATATAATAGCAAACTATTAATTCAAATTAAATTCTATAAACATAATTTGATTTAATTGTATCCCATATCAAACTGTTGTTATTTCGCCTCTCTCTTGGTGAGTCTCTCTCGCCACTCTCGTTCTCTCCCTCGCCTCTCTCGCTTTTTATAACAACGCAAATGTATAAAATGCGTTTGTGTTTGTATAAAGTGAGAGAAAATTGTATATATACATATATTATCGTTCCCCTCTCTCCCCTCTCCCAGATCTCGCTCGCCATTCTCTCTTTCGCCTCTCTCGCTTATACAAACATAAATGTATAAATTGCGTTTTTGTTTGTATAAAGCGAGAGAAAATTGTATATACACATGCAATTATACATATATTTGTCCTATACACTTATAATTATACAATACAAATATTTCCTTGTCCAGTTCTCTTTTGCTTTCTCTCTTTCTCACTTTATACAAATACAAATTATACAATTGATCTTTTATATATGTATACCGAAATAGAAACATATTATATACAACTGCTTTCTTTTGTATATGTATAGCGAAATATATACATATTTATGTTTGCTATGAAACACAATTATGCAAACTATAACTATAACATATAAATATAATTTTTGTATTTGCTATATGTGAAAGATGTTCTTAATTAATTGGTGCTAAAGATGGTTTTGGGTGTAGTGGTCTTCCCTTTTGCCTTGAGTATCCACTAAAAATGTTGTTCCCAATCTCCTCCCATGTCATCTTTTCTCTACATCCAAGCTAATATTCTACTCCACTATTGCTTTCAACATCAACTCGCTATGCTTGGCGTTGTCCCGTGCTATGCTTGTTGGTCGAGATTCAAAATATCCTTCTTCTCCTCTCTTTAAACTGAGAAATAAGAAAGACAAACCGAGTCTTGCAGATCTGCTACTTCAGATTCATCGAGTTGGTTGTTGCTTAATTCCTTCTCCTAGTTTTGTGTGTCTTTTTTGGAGATCTGAATGTTTTTCAGATTCTGCTATCATCGTCAGATGAAGGAGACATCATTAGCTAACTTGTCTTGCAAGGTTTAGTGTTTCGACCCTAAAGCGTAGAACATACTTATTTGATGAGCTTCACAACAAAGAGTAGAGGTGAATGGTTTGAAAGTAGATGCTAGTGGTTCAAATCATGTATTAAGCCAACCCATTCTTTGTTTCTTTTTATCAGTAAAGAGGTGCCTTTTGCTCTTTTCCAATATAACATAAATTTCACATTATCCCAAAGAAAAATACTGAGCATCACTTAACTGAAAATATATAAATCTTAGACGAAATCAACATTTCCGTATAAAATGAAAAATGCATCAGGTAGTTGCAAATTTGTATGGAATGAATGCTGGTTATCATCTCCACTTGTTACTAGCACTAAGTTCTACTCGTATATATATATATGTGTGTGTGTGTGATTTTTTGGTTCAATGAGCAGAACCTTAATATGCAGAATATGTTTTATGAAGTAATGCTTTGAAAAGGACAATAATATTGTATAAATTTTCTTTTGTATGGATATGAAATCCTGTTAAACCTAAAAATAAGGAACCATTCTGTTTAAGAAAAACAATGCTAGTAAGTTTGATGTATTTTCTTGCTTTTTCGATGATACTAAGTTTTATCGAGACTTTGAAGTTGAGCATAAGTTGGTACTCATGTTGATATTGAGCAAATTTGGTTCATAATCGATGTTTACTACAGGTTTTGAAAACCTCTTCATTCTTAGCTTTGAACGCCTCCTGATTTTTGTTCTATGTAGAAGGTAGGCATTCTATTCAACCAAACACCAACAAAAAAGAAAAGTAATTATTGTCATTCCAAACCATCAATAACAAAAATTGATAGGCTGATTCAAGTATCTAAGCTTCTCTACTATACCATAATCAGAGTCAACCCTAGAAGTCACAAGAAGAGAGATTTGGTTGAGAGAGAGCGATCGCCAGCAGAGAGCATCTAAGACTAAGTTTAATAAGTGATTTTAGAATATAAATTGGTGCAGTTAGTTAATTGCCACTATTCTGTTGTGGTGATTATTTATTAAAAATTTAAAAAATGTTAAGTGGAGGTGCAAGGCTCAAATGACTTGAATTGACAATCTCAATTAAAATAGATATCCAATTGTTGGGATTGGATCCTGTCCAGTAGGCATCCCCTCCAATTTGTCCAGTGGGCCTTTAAAATGCTTACACGTGTACAGTTAAATGTCCAGTGGGCCTTTAGATGCAGGAATCATCTTCCCTATTCTAACAGTACTTGAATTAGTCCAATCATTGTAGTACCAAAGAATGGAGGCTGATGACTCTGGTGAAAAAATGAGAATAATGAGTTGATCCCGATAAGAACAATATTAATATTATTAAGATGGGAAACAATGTAATGCACATAACACTAGAAAACTGGATAGTATAGAGCACAATGGGACTTATCCGAAGGATTTCATTATACAGTTGACAGATCATTTTGCAACTCAATTATTCGTTACCTCTATCTATACCTTTAAGCAAAAAAATGCAGAATTTAACAGAATGAGACACTTAAGCAAACAATTTTGATGTGAAATTAGCTAAACTAGGAATATAATTTTATTGCACAATTAAAACATATATATAAGAAACAGATGGGCTAAATGTGATAACGTGATTAGGCTAGATTATTTAAGCAGGTTCAAGGCTTTAAAGATGCTTCTAACATAAGGGCAATATCCCAGAAAATGGACGAGAAAATTAGATGTACCTGCTGAAAGATTTCCTCCGAGTTTTTAATCATCTCCTCATGCATATCCCATGAGTCATTGCCATTTGGACTGGTCAGACAAAACTGTTCCACTTTCTCAAGCTGGTGGACTCTAAAAATTCCAAGTGTGTTGCGACCATGTGAACCAGCTTCCTTGCGGAAGCATGTAGAGTAGTATCCAGCATACCTGGTGAATGGCATAGATAAGTCCATAAAAGCCAACGACAATAGAGGCAATAAAGAACAAACTTAATACAACATTAAGATCATACGAAATACCAAACATATACACTATTGAATATCACATACTTCAACAATATACATTTATTAGTTGGTCCTCTAATGGAACCCAAACCCAAACCCAAACTGTTAGCATACCGGAACGTGGTATTCGATCCAATGTTTATGTCGGAACGTGGCAACCGATTCCATATTTATACCGGAGCATGGCAACCGATCTCAGTTAGTTATACCGGAACGTGGCAACCGATTCCAATTAGCTATGCCGGAACGTGGCAACCGATCCATTCAACACACCACAATCACAATCACAAATATATTCTTAATAATCATACAATCAAGAAGTGATTCATGGCGTATAGTTATTCGTTCATACTCATACAATTAGTGTGATCAACAGTGCAACATTCACATACATACA
Organism: Solanum verrucosum; assembly: GCF_900185275.1. Lineage (NCBI taxonomy): Eukaryota > Viridiplantae > Streptophyta > Magnoliopsida > Solanales > Solanaceae > Solanum > Solanum verrucosum. The sequence goes on along the minus strand of NW_026019839.1, from coordinate 329,285 downwards.
TGCATCATAATGAAGCAAGAACAAACCTATATCACACAATCATGAAATCACAACTATCACTTACCTCGAATCCAAGCTTGAATCCCTTAAGGCACTTGAATCTTCTCTTTCCGGATTATTTTCGCTTGTTCTAGGTCTACAAACGATTAATAAACGCAAGGATCAACAATCAGATGTCCAATTATCCGGATTATAACAAACCCAATAACCATACACCAAACCATTGATCCCCGATACCCAGATTAGGGTTTTTTCCACTATAATTCTCAAATCAAAACCCTTCCCCATCGATAATAACCCAAGAAAATAGGTTATACGGATCGAAAAATGAAAATCTTACCTTTAGCCTCAAGAATGATGAAAAACTATCAAGAACTTGTCTAGGGTCGTCTCCTAGCTCTCAAAGTAGAAAAGTGTAGAATAAATACGTTTTGGGGTTTTATTTCCGACTTAAGTCGCGTTGAACCCGCCACAACGGTCCTCACCCCGCCACAGTGACCCCGCCCTAGCGGTAGAAATCCCGTCCCAGCGTTTTGCATGAAACAGTAAGCTATTTTAATTATTCCCAAAACCCCCATTTCACAACACACCTTCAATCAATGACACTCAAAAAATATTGTTCACGCCAAGATCAATTTCGGGAGTTCTACTCGCCCGAATTCAATTCCGTAAAGTCGTACGGGTTCCTCTTGGCTATCTACTCACGTAAATAAAATAATAATTAAATCTCTCATTCATCACCAGAGTTCCCTAGTCCTCACTAATTCAGATTTCGTCCAAATCTGGATTAGATTAGGAATTCCCAAGTTACTACCAAAAAATTTTCTTGCCCCAATTCTTTCCCCATTGGTTTTTTCCTAACGACAAAATCAGGTCGTTACATAGCCTCATTCTTATAAACCTTCCTTGCACTTCATGCGTTTGATGTTTTCCAAGTATTCTTATGATGAATCATTTTTAAAGTGAATTAGTATAATCATTAAGAATCAATAAAGAAAATAGATCATGAATAAATATGTAGAGTCTAGTAAAGAATACCCGATAAGATTATGACATATTTATAATTCTTTAACCTTCAATGGCTTTGGTGCTCGTATTATTTACCATCACCATTACTATTACTAGCATCTAAGACCAACTATTATCATCACCATGGTGATAAATTATCTTTATCAGTACTAGCGAACATAAATATTTTATACTTTATCAAATAATAATTTAATTTTATTAAATTCATATTTTCTAATATTTAATTACTTTTTACCCGAGAAATATATATATTTATTATGTTTACAAATAAAAAAATTATACATATTCAGATGTTGGAAAACAAATAGTCTTAATCATCTAGTGTTTAGATCTAGAGAAAATATCTTAATATTCAGATGTGCATTAAGATTCGGACGTTTTAATCTTTATGAAAACATATGAGGTCTAAGTCTTTAAAAAGGGGTAAAAATGTCGAGCATTTTTCTATGGACATTTTCGTCTTTCAGTTTTTTATTTAACACTTCCCACTTTGAACATTTACTATATGATAAGCTTTTTATTTAATATTCAATTAATTAGATATTTTATAATTTTTTATTGAGTGGAGGGGTAAATGGTAGTCCAACTTTAAAGGTTGGAGCTTCTCACTTTTAATAATTTAAATATAAATATAAATGATGATATGATATATAATATATGATTAATATATTTTTTATTGAGTGGAGGGGTAAAATGGTAGTCCAACTTTAAAGGTTGGAGCTTCTCACTTTTAATAATATAAATAAATATAAATATAAATATAAATATAAATGATGATATGATATATAATATATGATTAATATATATATTTTTTACGGAAAAGGGTCAAAATTGCCCCCGAACTATATGAAATAGATCATTTATACCCTTCGTTACATTTTGGGATAAAAATGCCCCTGCTGTTATCCTAAGAGACCACAAATACCCTCAAGAGTTAACACCCCAATTTTTTATTGATGTGGCAAGCCACGTGGGACTAATCCTTTCACCTAAGCGTTGCCAACTAGGATTCACTACAAAGAACTAGACCTTTAGCGGCAACAACAGTCGCCACAAAAGTCCAGAAAATCGTCACTAAAAGTTTTTAACATTAAATTCTAATTTTGTGTTTTTTTCTTCATTGTTTTTAAAAACCAAATATGATATCGATTAAGTAGGAGTTTGAAGACACTATATGTTTTATTTTTATGTCATATGTAAATGTATAAAATGTACAATGATGCATTATATATATATATAGTAGGAGATTTGAATCGAGACGTAATTTTGATTATTTTTCGTAATAATATTGGATGTTTTTAATATGGATATTGCAAGTTATTTATTCTAGAAAATTAGGTCGCAATCGAAAATTAATTATCATATTTTTTTGTTGAAAAAATAGGTTTTACTAGCGAATGGTTGTTGGAGCCTTAGTCGCCACTAAAAATCACTCATAACCTTTAGTGGCAATATTTTGGGAATTTGTGGCGACTTTGTCGCCACTAAAAGTCAAGTTCTTTTGTAGTGAATCTTAGTTGACAATACTTAGGTGGAGGGATTAGTCCCATGTGGCTTGCCACGTCACTAAAAAATTGAGGTGTTAACTCTTGAGGGTATTTGTGGTCTCCTGGGATAACTGCGGGGGTATTTTTTATCCCAAAATGTAATGGAGGGTATAAGTGGTCTATTTCGCATAGTTCAGGAGCAATTTTGACCCTTTTCCGTATTTTTTAAATTAGGTCACAAATTTATTAATAAAAGAAGAGAATTACAAATGTGTGTTAGTGGGTTAGCCCAAAATGCTCAGCCCATTAACTTAATTAACTAAGCAAATCAGACAAAATTAATTAACAGAGAAAAACATGAATGAATTAGGAAAGTGAAGAGACAAGGGGTTCAAGAACAGTCAACTCTGGCGAGCTCTTTCCGGCGAAGGTCTGTCTTTCGCTATGGTTTCATATATGATTAGTAATATATATGATATGATGATGATATATACATTGATTATCAATCATAACTTTTCAAATTCTTCCGTTATGAGAATTAAGATTATAATTAAAAACAATATCAATATACTTATTTATCAAGAAAGTAATAATTTAATTATTAAAAGGCTTAAAGATTTAAATTCTACTATTATGTGATTAAAATATTTGTATTTAATTAAATAATTAATTAAATTTTAATTTAATAAAAGGGTAAAATAGTAATTCTAACTTTTTACTTTGGAATTAAAAATACAAATGGAAATCCAAATTAGAAATACATAAGGGAACCAAATCAGTTTTTTTTTTGTTTGTTCTTATAAAAAGACATTGCGTAGTATTTGGTAAATAGGATAAAGTAAAAACGCAAAAAACATATACCCTAAGGCAGGATGGCGGAATTGAAATTGGAATCGGAATTGGGGACGATGATGGGTCTAGGGCTAAATTTTGATGGTGATGTGAAAAGGGATGCGAGTGGGAAAATAATGGGATGTTTTTGTGCTTTTGATGTAGAGCCATCGCCACAAGGTTGCGAGTTATGCAATAGGCCCCCTCTCCATCCCGACGACGAGGAGAACTTCACCTCGGCTATGCAATTGGTACTTTGAAGGAGCACCGTCCGTATATCGATGAAATTCGCATCAAATACTATCAACAAATCCATGAATCCTATGTTTGTTTCCTTCCCTTTTCAATTTATGCTGCTTTCATTCATATTGCTTCCTATATTTGAAATAGGAAAAATGAAAAAAATGGGGGGTTTTAGGTCTGATTTCATATTATTGAGTGTTCCTCTTGCAGACACGTCTATTATAATTCTCGTGTATCTTATGCCCATCCATTGGAATTCTCTTTGATATTGTTTCTTCCAGCTTTGATATTGTGTTGTCTCTGCTTGCTTGTTTGAATTGACAGGGTTTCGACTTTTATGATTTTCCCGGTGTGGAAGTTCAAATAGAACCAATTTTGAATGTCAAGGATGACGTTGACTTTGGGATAATGATGAAACTAGCTAACCGTGCCATTCAAGAATACAATGAGAAAGAGCACAATGTATGTATGCCCCCTTTCCAGCTTTACCTTTTGTGATATTTTAACTCTCCCTCACTCCTACTATCCCTCCTTGCAGGTTTTCAAGTATAAGGTTTTGAAGATTGAGAAAGCGAATTGTATGATAGGAGGATATGAACAGTATTTCATGACGGTTAAAGTCTTAAATCTCACCATTGGTACTTCTATTGAAACCTTTTACATCAATGTTGCTAGAAGAATCCCTGACCGTTTTGAAGAAGTCCTTTCATGCAATCCAAAAGGAATGGTAAAGCACTGAATGATGATCACATGCTGCTCTTTTTTTTTTTCTTGCAAGAAACACACTTGTGCTGAATAACTAACTTAACTGTGTTTTGTTTCTCCCGAACTAATTTGCAGGTGCCGGAGTTTAGCATATTTGGCAAGAAGAAACGTTGAATGGAAAGAGGAGTGTCGTGAGAGGATAGGAATGGGCACCTGAGCTTTAGTTTGAACTCTGTTCAAGATTTCAGCATCTTACTTTTGATATATGAACTGAACTGTATTAGTGTTATGACACCATGTGGATGGTTATTCTTCTTCCAAGTTTACTACTGTTTGAGAACATTTCAGTTTATGTAGTTGCAAGTGATGTGGATGGTACTATATTGTTGAATTGAATGCTATAATAGTTAGTTGATTACGCTTTGATAGTGTGTGAAACATTCTCTATTGTGTGTGAAATGGTCTCTTGATGTAAGGAAGAAGGCAATGATGGTGGAATTTACTTTCCATTCACAACTCTATATGTAATGGGATTGCTTTCTTCCAAGTTTTCTACTGTTTGAGAACATTTCAGTTTTTGTAGATGAAAGTGATGTGGATGGTATGTGTATTGTCGAATCGAATGCTATAATAGTTGGTTGATTATGTTTTCACTTTTACAAGTATTTGTGGTTGACCTTATTATAATCTGATTCAGAAGCCAAGTATTACTGGTCGGGCAGATGACAGATCTGTGTTGAAGTCCAACCAAACTAGTAGACCTCTTACCAGCAGCGCGGAAAGAGGAGTGCTCTTAGTTCATGTTCCAGATTACAAATCCTAGAAGAAAATGCCATTAAGACCCCCTCAGAAGTACGAGAGAGCGCATCAGCAGCCTGGTTCAATTTGCCCGGGCGATACATGATCTGAAAATCGTAGCCAACAAGCTTACTAAGCCATTTTTGCTGCTCCGGCGTTGCATAGCCTGATTGGTTAAGTTCTTCAGGGATTGCTGGTCAGTATAGATAGTAAACTTACGCCCCAATTGATATTGACGCCACTTACTCACTGCTTGAGTGATGGTGAACATCTCTCTATGATAGTTGGAGGCTCCCTGCATCCGAGTACTTAATTTTTGGCTGAAATAGGCCACTGCATGCCCTATTTGGGACAACACGGCTCCTATGCCTCGACCAGAGGCATCAGTTTCAAGCTGAAATTCTTGAGAGAAATTCGGCAATGCCAAGTACCTCATAGAACTAAGCTTATCTTTCAATGTCTCGAATACAATGAGGGCTGTAACATCCCATACAAATGCATATTTTCGTAGAAAATCTGTGAGAGGCCCTGCTATTGCTGCATAATGGTGGATAAAGCGATGATAATAGCCTGCCAGGCCAATAAAACTGTGTATTTCCTTTATATTCTTAGGCGGAAGGCCACTGCTGGATGGCCTTAATTTTACTTGGATCGATATCACATGCCCAAGATACTCTTCCCGAATAGGCATTTGGCTCTCTTTGCTACAAGTTGGTGTTGGCGCTTAATGTGATCTGTCCAGTTTAAGCAATTTTTTGGATAGTGCAAGAATGTTTTTTGTTCACTTATATAACACAATGATGTACTTTAAGTTTAAGTCATAGTTCAGGAATGATTTTAGCCAAAAACTCATATTTGATACATCAAATTATTACTAGATAAAAATAAATAGATACATGAAATTTATCATAGATCATCTATATCCTATATCTATATCTATATCTATATTACCTTAAAAGAATGAACTCCTAACTTGAATTTTAAATTACTATAATATCCCTAACTTATGTTGTGACTTTTTCGATGAGTTGTGACTTTTTTGATAAGTTGTGACTTTTTCCAAAGGGTTGTGATTTTTTGACGAGTTGTGACTTTCCAAATTGTTGTGACTTTTTTCAAAGGGTTGTGATTTTTCGATAAGTTGTGACTTTCCAAATAGTTGTGACTTTTTCAATAAGTTGTGACTTTTCTAAAGGGTTATGACTTCGCGGAAAGGTTATGACTTTTTCAGAGAAAACACAAAAAATACTTTTTTCATACCACCATTTGTTGACTAAATAGAGGGACTTCCTCTCATTTTTCAACCGCAATTTTTTTTAACTTCTACTCTTCTTATTGCATTTTAAAATTTTGTGTGATTTATTATCGTTGAGTGAATTCGAAGCTTAGTGGAATATGATGTACCACTATTCAAATGAAGTAAATCGTTTTATCCTAAGAGGTTATATTCCATAACCTCGAGTACTTGAGGAAAATAATTTTAATGATATAATAAATTTTTTTTTCTTAATATATACAACAATATGTAATGTTCCAATATATGAAGTTAACATGATGTAGTCTAAATTCATTTGTGCTTATTAACAGTTTATCTTGTGATTTAGATATATGCTTCTGAATATCTTTTTCTAAAATTTAGAGAATTTTCACGATTTGTTTTTTTATGCTCGAGACAAAAGAATGACTTTATTTCTGAATTGGTAATCGTGCAACGCACGTGTCAAAAAACTAGTTACTGTAAAAGAATGAACTCCTAACTTGAATGTTAAATTACTATAATATCCCTAACTTAGGTTATGACTTTTTCGATGAGTTGTGACTGTTTCGATAAGTTGTGGCTTTTTTCGAAGGGTTGTAATTTTTCGATGAGTTGTGACTTTTTCAATAAGGTATGACTTTTCCAATAATTTGCGACTTTTCCAAAGGATTGTGACTTCTCGAAAAGGTCATGATTTGTCAGATAAGACACAAAAAACATTTGTTCATACCATCCTTTGTTGACTATAAATAGAGGGACTTCCTCTCATTTTTCAACCACAATTTTTTTAATCTTCTACCTTTATTCTTCTTGCATTTTAATTTTTTTTTGTGTGATTTATTGTCGTTGAGCAAGTTCGAAGTTTAGTGAATATGAGGTACCACTATTCTGATGAAGTGATTTGTTCTATCCTAAGAGGGTATATTCCATAACCTTGAGTACTTGAGAAAAATAATTTTGATGATATAATAATTATTTTTTCTTAATATATACATTAGTATGTAATGTTCCAATATATGAATAAGTTAACATGATGTAGTCTAAATTCATTTGTTTTTGTTAATAATTTCTCTTCTGGTGTAGATATATGCTTTTGAATATCTTTTCCAAAATTTAGAGAATTGTCACAATTTGTTTTTGATGCTCAAGACAAAAGAATAACTTTATTTATCAATGCTACTTATGTGATTTAGACTCTCATGAAGTTTGCTTCAAAATAGTAATTACTATATAAGCATTGCCCTTTTGTTCTACTTATTTACTATTTCTTAATATTTCAGTATTTTAGACGAAGAAAAGTTCATATAACTTGTAATAACGTCAGTTGAAGATTGTACTATTTTAATTTTTTTTATTTATTTAATAGTTAATTTTATGAGAAAAATATCTTCATTAATGCAAATATATATTTATATTTGGGTAGGTATTTGTATTTAAATTAAAGTATTATATATGTCACAAATGTATTATCAAGTTAACAACATCTTCTAAACTTCAAAATATATTATTTTAAATGTTTTTTTTTTGTAATTGAATATATTATTTGAAAAATATATAAAATGTTTTTTTTGGCAATTGAATATATAAAATGTAGTTGTTCTCTTCACATGTTCATATGACATCTAAACAATTTAACGTGGAATACACATCCAAAGCACATCGGGTTAGATGACAAGAAAAATACAAAGCAAATATTGTCTATAAGGTAATATTAGTGAGATAAGACTAATTACATGATTAACCTCATCAAATTGAAATAAATATATACATTATTGCATTTAACTAATAAAATTTTTCATTGACCATCTTCATAGGTTTGCTAAATAAGAAATATATATATATGACGATCCACGTTGAACATTCACAAAAGAATCTGCTAAGCTTATTATTATTCAAATCTTCGCTTAAATAAGCAATACTATTTACTATAACATATATTTTTGGAATTGGTAATCACGTGCAATGCATATGTCAAAAAACTAGTATAAATAGATATGAACTTAATACTACATACTATGCACTCATGTATCTAAATATTTAGTTTGTTGGATACATCATATATTGATAATAGATACATCAAATTAATTAATTTAGAGTAATAAAATGAAATTAATCAGATTACATAACCAAGATATACACATTTTTGTCTTTTATTAATAATATTAATGAACTTATTATATCAAAAGTAATGAAATGAAATTAATTAAACATAAATATACTCCTTGATTTCCGTCTTATATTAAGGGATTTGTTTAATTTAAATTTTCTAGAATTAATTGTCCATATATTCTGAAAATCTTCAATTACAGCTTTATTTAATGAAATTAGTTACAACCATCTAATTCCCGAATAGGCATTTGGCTCTCTTTGCTACAAGTTGGTGTTGGCGCACCGACTGTAAGTGCTTAATGTGATCTGTCCAGTTTAAGCTGTACACCAAAATGCCATCGAAAAAGACCTACAAAGTGGTGGAGGTAAGGTCTAAAACCTTATTCATAGTGGCCTGGAATGTCAAAGGAGCATTGGACAATCCAAACGGCATAACTAAAAATTCATAATGCCCATCATGTGTACGAAAAACAGTTTCGTCCACATCCTCGGGTCTTACCCGAATCTGAAGATAGCCTGACAACAAGTCAAGCTTAGAAAAATAAACAGCACCCTGTAATTCATCAAATAATTCATCAATGGTTGGAATATGGAAATCTGTCTCTCACAGTGATTGCATTCAGGGCTCTATAGTCCACTCAGAATTGCCACGTACCATCTTTCTTTCGAACCAGCAATACTGGCGAAGAAAATGGACACGTGCTAGCCTGAATAATTCCCTCTTTAAGCATATCCACTACCATTTTCTCCCGACCCAACATAGACAACCATGTAACACCAAGCACAACATCTGCCCCATGCATCGCTAGTAAGTAAAAATCCAGAGTAAGACCACAACCCTGTACCGAGAGTAAAGTTGATCCTTCTAACTTTCTTATACTATTTCAATACAGAAAAAATCAGTTTCAAAGAGCTCTATTTATTCATATCACCTAATTTTAGGTATTGTGCGTCTTTCGAAATTTTAGATTCCAAATTTTTAACCGTTCTCCGTGTAAAAGGAAATTGCAACATGAATGTTATTCGAGAATTTAATGTAGAGCTATATTTTCATTCTGTTTGCATTTTTTCCCGTACCTTCCCCAAGTTTATACCCAAATGTCCTTACCTTGTTCAATTAACTTTGAGAAATTGTGACAACCTTATTGACTTCACATTCCCCCATCTCAATTATCTCGAAAAGCTTCATGTCAATAGTCGCAAAAAAAATAAAAAAACTTGAATTAAAAGCTCAAAATCTCCTCAAGTTTCACTTGTGTAGTTCAGCCTTCATCAAAATTGATTTGTCCGCTTCTACTAAACTACAACTCCTCCATATAGATTCTACATATTTCCCAACTCATTTTATATAATGTATAGAAATACTGAAATTGTAGTAAAATTAAGTGGATGTTTGGTTATGATAAAAAAAAAAAAAAACTTTATTTGAAATTTTTGCAAACAATATCTAGAATTTGAATATATTTGGTATGAACATGATTTAAACACTCAATTTCTAGAAACTAGAAAAATCGTCCAACTTGACCAACTTAACCATGTATACACATATTCATTCAACTTGACACATTTTTTTGTTGGCGCTGTGAGTTTCTTTTTTAAAAAAAGTAGACATTGGATGAATTTTGCAATTTTTTGGATAGTGCAAGGACGTTTTTTGTTCACTTATATGACACAAGGATGTACTTTAGGTTTAAGTCATAGTTCAGGGATGATTTTAGCTAAAAATTCATATTTGATACATCAAATTATTACTAGATACAAATAAATAGATATATGAAATTTATCATAGATCATCTATATTCTATATCTATATCTATATTACCTTAAAAACATGAACTCCTAACTTGACTGTTAAATTACTATAATATCCCTAACTTATGTTGTGACTTTTTCGATGAGTTGTGACTTTTTTCAAAGGGTTGTGATTTTTCGACGAGTTATAACTTTCCAAATAGTTGTGACTTTTTTCAAAGGGTTGTGATTTTTTTTTGAGCTGTGACTTTCCAAATAGTTGTGACTTTTCTAAAGAGTTATGACTTCTCGAAAAGGTCATGACTTTTCAAAGAAAACACAAAAAGCCCTTTTTCATACCACCATTTGTTGACTATAAATAAAGGAACTTCCTCTCATTTTTCAACCGCAATTTTTTTTAACTTCTACTCTTCTTATTGCATTTTAAAATTTTGTGTGATTTATTATCGTTGAGTGAATTTGAAGCTTAGTGGAATATGATGTATCACTATTCAAATGAAGTAAATCGTTCTATCCTAAGAGGGTATATTCCATAATCTCGAGTACTTGAGGAAAATAATTTTAATGATAGAATAATTATTTTTTTCGTAATATATACAATAGTATGTAATGTTTCAATATATAAAGTTAACATGATGTATTCACTAAACATTTTAGACCTACGACCACACTAATTCTGGACAACACTTTTAAAGTGTTGCCTAAAATACTTTTGGGGACGCTTTTAAAGCGTAACCCAAAGTTTTAACTTTTAGCTTCGATAATATTAGCAACACTTGTAAAGTGTACTCTTTAATGGTATAAGCTACACTTTATAAGTGTTGTTACAATATGATATAATTGACAACAACTAATTACATATATGGCCACACTTTTAAAGTGTCCTATTTTTATAATTGTAAAAAAAACGCATTACAAATGTGGCCCAAAAGTTTTCACTTGCATAAATATAACATTCGTCCATCTAGTTTTACAAACATGACCGAAGTATACATTATCTATATACTTTGGTTGTATATGCTATGTATAGTATGTATATATTATATGTTTACACTAAAGTATACAAAGATAGTGTACATATTTTTTTTTTATCTAAGATGATTCAAAGGCATTAGACTGTAATCTTCTCAAATATTTATTCATATTTGTTATGTTCAAGCTATATTATTAGTTATTTGAGAACTTCAAACTAGATTTGTTCTCGAAAAATGATAGAACAACAGACATCTTCAAATATCTAACTCATTTGATTTATCAAAATTTACTAACCTAATTAATTTAGATTCACAATATATATATGATTCATTTAAGAAAAAAAAGCATTTCTTTTATTTTTAAAGCTCAAACACTCGATCTTTAATAAGAAAAAAAAAAGAAATCACCTATTCCGATATTGCTTTGAATTTTGATGGGCATACATCTTCTGAGTTAAATGAAATAAATAGTCCCTTAACTATAGGAGTAGGTCTAAAATGATCCCTGAATTATACACTTAACGGATTTAGTCCTTTAACTATTCAAAAATTTGTCAGCATTGGTCCCTTAACTATACACTTACCGGTTTTAGTCCCTTAACTATAAATTTACCAATTTTAGTCCTTTAAGTATTCACAAACTTATCAAGTTTGGTCTTTGTCCATTTTTTTAATACTAATAGCTTTGGTTTTAATACGCATCATCCTAAACTTTGATAGTTTTTGTTCGAGAAACTTATCATGCATCATGCTAATCAATGCGAATTTATTTAATTTACTCAAATTTCTTTACGTAAAATAAAATGAATAGAATAATAAAATTGATCTATTTAAAAAAAAAGTTTAAAAAATTGCAAATCTACCATTTTATAAATTACCATTTCTGAAAACTTAAACAAATTCCGTTAAATGAAATCGTTGGAGTACAAACTTTGAATTTAACGGATAATAACTTTTTCTTTTTATAATAAAGTTTAACATATTCAAGTCATTAGTAACAATAATATGCTTCATTTTATCCTCAGTTGAATAAAATAATGACTTATATTTTCTTTCCTCGTGAATTTTATTTTAAATCGTTGAGGTTAAGGTTCTTCGCGCAAGGTTAATTTGAAGAAAAAGTAACGGAGAGAGAACCAACATAAAAAGTTGCGAAAGGATTTAATTTCTCGAGACATAGATTCTGTTAATATAAACCTAAGCTATTTGTATTAAAAAAAATGGACAAAGACCAAACTTGATAAGATTTTGAATACTTAAAGAACTAAAATTGGTAAGTTTATAGTTAAAGGACTAAAATCGATAAGTGTATAGTTAAGGGACCAAAACTGACAAGTTTTTGAATAGTTGAAGGACTAAATCCGTTAAGTGTATATATCATGAACCATTTTAGACCTACTCCTATAGTTGAGGGACTATTTATGTCATTTTCTCTACATCTTCTATCAGATGCACATATTTTTTCAAATCTTAGGCACCAAAAAGTCTCATTAGAATTATTTTGAATCTTTTATATCAAAATACAAAGTTACATCTTGAACAATAAATAGTAGTCTTCAAATAATTTTTATACCACATCACTCTCTTCATGCCACAGTTATAAGAAGTTGAGAAATGAAATGAACAAAAAGAGTATGTTGTACAAGTATAAAATATTTCTAAAGAATGCAAAGAATTCATAAGACATAATACATAAACAAATATTTGAATTTCATTTTAGCTAACAAGTAAATACTTCAATATTCAATATATATATCGAAATACCTCAACTTATAATATACCCCAAATTTTAAACAATATAAAGCATACGCTCCTGTTACTGGACAATAAAGCTAATTTCTCATATCCACCCTTTATTGAAAGATTTTTTTTTACTTGTTTATTCATATTAAAAATAAAACATCAATCTAATTTCTTTCTTTTGTTGTTTATATACTTGGGAAGATTGAGAGAATAACCATTCAGTCATCTTACATTTTTACTACTCAAATTAACCCAATTATCAATTTATTCTCTCATATAATTTTATTAACCCTTGATCCCCACCCCTTTTCCCTCTTTCATGTGACTCTTTTAGGGTTCAATTTCTTCTTTCTCTTTTATTATATATCATTACCCTTTTATTCTTTTCTTTTTTTACTTTAATAAAATTTAATTCTACGAATTCAATTTGTCCATAAAGAAATTTAAAGAATCCTTATTATGTTTTTCATCTTTTCTGTCATTTGATAATAAATTATATCTCTAGCCTTATTTCTTTTTAGGGGGAACCCATCGGTGGCACCCTTAAGTTGGCACCAATTTTCACTTAGACACCTCAACTCAGCTTTGTTCATTTTAGACACCTTATGTCATATCTCGCTATGTCATTTTGACACTTTTTGCTGACATGTCATAGAGAGTGTAATACACTCATTACTAGCGCGTGAAAGGTTTATTGAATCGTTTTTATTTTATTTTTTCTTATCTTCTTCCTCATTTTTCAGCCATCATCTCCCAAAACTTAAACTCCTTTTATGGAGAATTAAATTTGATAATGCTACAGACAAAAAAAAATGAATTTGAACCCATGGACTTATAATATAATGATATAATAAAAATAAAAATAAAAATAAGACAATGTGAAGACCCCTGCTATCGTAAAGAAGAAGAAAAATGGAAAGCCATGAATTCATGAATAATCTCAAATTAGATTTGAGTAGTGGTATGTGTGGGTTTGTTATTCTATTCAAGAAGATGATGTGGGTGGGGAAGGGGTTGGGGTTAGGGTGGGTAGAGGTGGAGAAGTCGCTGGGTGGGTGAGGGAAGAGTGGAGAAAACGCAAGGGTCGAGGTGGGTGGGGTGGAGAAGATGATCTGGGTGGGGTTGGGTTATTTTATTTTTAAAGTCTTTTGGGCAAAAATTTCACGTGTCATTCACTCATTGGTCACGTCTTTTTTGTACTAAAAAATCATTATTTGAGAATTATTTTTTATATATATGCCACGTGTCTTTATTTAATTCGTCATTTTGACACGTCATCGGCGAGTGTATTACAAACACTTTATATATTTGGCTGATAATTAAAAAAGTGTCAAAATGTCACAATGAACCATGACATGAAGTGTCTAAAATGAACAAAGCTTAGTTAAGGTGTCTAAGTGAAAGTTGGTGCCAACTTTAAGGGACTACCGATGGATTCAACCTTCTTTTTATTATGTAATACCTATTTTCCCCCTCACAAAATAATTATTTTTATCGTATTGTAAAAAGAAGAAAAAGGAAATATTAAGGTGTAAACTGTGGAAAATTAAGAGAATAGGGTGAAAGGTAAAAATGAAACATAAATTAGGGTGCAAAATGTAAAGAACCCAAAATACTCTAATCGTAAGAAAAAAAAGGGGAAAAATTGAAACCACCTGAAAACGGAGTGCCACCGGAAATCATAACTTCCGGCGATTTCAGCAACGTTTGCGGTTCAAGCAGTTTGAGAAATCAGTTGCCGGAGAACGAACGGAGAGATTCATCGGAACCCTAGACCGAATCAGTGAGTTTCCGGATCCACTCTTTATTAATGATGATTCACTACTTGTCTCAAAACGGTGACAGTATCTCTAGACTACAGTTGATAACTTATATTTCTATTTTTCATATGATTTGAGCCTAAAAAGCTTCATTTTTTTTCTTTATGAACTATGCATTTGCTAATTGCACTTCGTGGAAAATCAAATAATTCTAGCTTTTTGACTTATCTAAGATATGATGTCGAAATCCGTCGATGGTTTAGCATGTGTGGATAACAAAGTGGAAGATGTTACATGTATTTAAGTAGTGATAACAGTCATAAATTGCCTCAATGTCTATGCAGCTCTTCATTGATAAATTTGAGTTTGTGTGTTGTGAATTGAATGAAAAACTTGACATTGAGTGGAAGTCTGTGACTTTTTTCTCCATAGCGTTAGATGATCAACTGTTATGAACAAACTGTCAGGTTGTATTGCTTGGGACACTTTGGAACTGTTTTGGTTTAATGGTTTCCATAGGCTGTATTGAAATATGATAAGGAGATATCGAGAGAGGAAGGAAAGAGGATATTGATTATGTTTTATGTATCAGTAGGAAAGCAGAGAATGAATCTCATTAACCTGAATGAAAAGGTTTTAATATTTTGACTAGTCCTTTTCTTGTAGGAAAGGTTTTAGGACTCTATAAATATAAATTTGTTCCTTCTAACTTAATCAACATTCATAATGTAGTCCTAGGGTTTTGAGAGTTGTGGTTATGGAGGAGAATTTTGTGTACCTCCTTGTATTCCGAGTGAATTGGTTGAGGTTGTTTCTTTCTATATTTTGTACTCTCATATTTATAGTGGATTGCTCATCTCCTTTGCGGACGTAGGTCGATTGACCGAACCACGTTAAATCTGTCTCTTTTGGTGTGTTTCTCGTGGTCTTTCGAGGTTTGATTTGCTAACTTTCACATTACACCTTCTTATTTAGGTCCTAACAAGTAGTATCAGAGTCATGGTTCAATTATGGAGCCATGTTAGAGATGGGTGTTCATCTTGGCAGGTGTAGTTCTAGTCGCAACATTTTTGACAGTAATGAAGATTTTGTTGGAGAAACTGTTTCAGAGAGGTTCTCTGTGTCGAGACGTAGATTTGATGGAGGAGATTATGGAGAAGAGATGCAAGATTCTAAAGATTATGTGAAGAAGGTGGACAAATTTATTTTGTCAGAAATTCAGGCCAAGAGGGAGATTTGTTGGGGTTTATTTGCCCTGATTTCTTACCATAAATAAATTTTCCTTTTAGGAAAAAGTTTTAATATTTTGACTAGTCATTTTCTTGTAGGAAAGATTTTAGGACTCTATAAATATAAATTTGTTCCTTCTAACTTAATCAGCATTCACAATGTAGTCCTAGGGTTTTGAGAGTTGCGATTATGGAGGAGAATTTTGTGTACCTCCTTGTATTCCGAGTGAATTGATTGATGTTGTTTCTCTCTATATTTTGTACTTTCATATTTATAGTGGATTGCTCATCTCTTTTGTGGACGAGGTCGAACCACGTTAAATCTGTCTCTTTTGGTGTGTTTCTCGCTTTTCTTCTTACTCGTGGTCTTTCGAGGTTTGCTTTGCTAGCTTTCACATTACACCTACTTATTTCGATCCTAACAACACTAACCGACTTACTTGCTAATACGCGTAACTAACTAATGCTCTTTAACTACTTTTTTTTTTAGAATGATAACTTTTTCTTCTATTTATCCACAGGTATACTACATCAAAGTGGCCCCCTTCCAAAAGTATTACAAACTAGACTGACTCCTTGTGCTTTTTGTCACAAATAGTCTAAAACATCAAAAAGTTCTTTTGTCTGTACTAAGACTTTCTGTTTACACCAAAAATAATAAAGAGCTATATAATTCATCTTGAAATTCTGCAAATTGTTCTTCTTGCCCTCAAAACATCTTTGATTCCTTTCTTTCCACACTGTCCACCATATACAAGTTGGGACAATCCTCCATCTCTCCATAGCATATTCTCTCCTGTCATAAACTTCCAAAGCCATTTTAACATTAGGCTTTTGTTTTGTTTCTTCATGTTCTTGATCTCAATAACAAACTAACCGAATAATTAGTTACAGGCTGAACTGATCAAGTGACTCTACTGTTCTCAATACTCCCCCTCAAACTAAGTGTACTGAACACATTCAGAACTCTTAGTTTGGACAACAATGATTCATGTTGAACTCTCCCCAATGCCTTGGTCAGTATATAAGCCACAAGAAATCCCTTTCTCAATTTTTCTAGCTTCTTCACCACTTTGGAGGGGATTGGAAATAATAACATAAATCGGTTGCCAATGAATCTTACACTGCATTTATCAAGATAAGTCTGCCCCCCTAGTGACAGTTATTGGAATTTCCACATAGCTAACTTTTTCCCTGGCTTTTCAATTTTCCCATCCCATATTTCAGGTCCTTGTGTTTGACTGTTTGTTGCCTAAAGGCATGCCCAAATAAACTGTAGGTATTTGATCTATTCTGCACCCTAAGATATTGGCCAGCCCGTGCATCTGTGCAACTTCCTTGATAGGACATAAACTGCTTTGCTCTAGTTCACACACAAACTAGTGACATATCACCCTGATGTAGTTACTTTGTTCTGCTTTAGTTTCACAGAAGATCTCTGTATCATCTGCATAAGCAATTGGCAGATTTCCAAATTCTCACCTACTCTGTTGTTGAGTTTGAAGCCTTTCAACTACCTATAAGGAATAACAATCCTCATCATACTATTAAATCAAGTCGAGATTCGAAAGGACGGCCTTTTAAATCAAAATTTCTAAAGAGGCAATGTTAAATGTAAAGAAGCTAAAGGGCAAAAGTGTGAGGGACACCACACCTTGTAGGGCGGGGTGAACCCCGCACTGTATAAGGCGTTTTGTACTACACGCCTTGTAAGGTATATGGCAATGGAAAAATTCCCCTCACCCTTGCATTAATAGGCTGCAAGTTAGATGCGTAGATTTATAGGTAAGTTCAATTAGTTTCTTGATAGGTGGAATTCCTTTTTACTAAAAGACATCCTTACATTATGATTACAAATCAAACAATTTATTTATGTACTCCCTCCATTCATTTTTAGTTGTCACGTGCACCTTATAAGGTATTTCGGACCACACACCTTGCCATATACCTTACAAGGTGTGTGGTCCGGAATGCCTTATGAGGTATGGGGCCCAGCCCTTCTTACAAGGTGGTGTGATCCTCACGCCTTACAATAAAAGAAACTAGCAGCATGGAGTAAGGAAGTGTTTGGTAATATCTTTAATCAGATTGCCACTCTCGAAGATGTAATAAGGGTAAAAGAGATTCAATTGGAAATCCAGCCGTCAGGTTCAAATAGGTCAGAGTTGAGTAAAATGGAAGCAGAACTGAAGAAACTATTAAAGACAGAGGAAGAATACTGGAAACAAAAGGCATGAATGAGATGGTTTAGTGATGGTGACATGAATACTAAATTTTTTTCTTCCTACATTAATTGGAGAAGAAAGAAGCTACACCTATCAGAAATCACTACTGAGCATGGGGAGATTCTCAATACCAGCCAACAAATCGGGAAAGAGGCAGAGAAGTTTTTTACAGAGCAGTTTAAGCAAGAACAACAGGACCAAGATTTTACTATGCTACATCACATTCCCAAAATGATCACAAATGAGCAAAATGAAAAGATGACTAGGCTACCTAGTGCGGAGGAAGTTAAATATGTGGTGTTTGAGCTTAATGGAGATAGTGCAGGAGGACTAGATGGTTTTTCAGGTGAATTCTTCCAATGTTGCTGGGACATTGTGGGGGAAGATATAACTAGACTGGTGAGGGCATTCTTTTGTGGTCAAGAATTACCTAAATTCAAAACTCACACCAATCTAGTACTGTTACCTAAGAAGGAGAAGGTGAAAGCATTTTTTGATTTAAGGCCTATAAGCCTGATCACCTTCATTAACAAGGTGGTGTCTAGAGTCTTACATGAAAGAGTTGCTAAAGTCTTACCATCTATTATCTCTTAAAATCAGGCAGGTTTTGTGAAAGGAAGAAACATTACTGAAAACGTATTGTTGGCACAGGAGATCATAAGAGATATTAATCTGAGGAAAAAAAATATCAATGTAGTGGTGAAATTAGATATGACTAAGGCATATGATAGAGTATCATGGATATTCTTGACAAAAGTGCTAAGGAGTTTTGGTTTCTCGGAGATCATTGTTGATATGGTTTGGAGATTGATCTCAAATAATTGGTACTCAGTATTAATTAATGGGCAATTCCATGGTTTATTTCATTCCACGAGAGGTGTAAAACAAGGGGATCCCATTTCACCTACCTTGTTTATCATTGCAGCGGAGGTCCTATCGATAGGGTTAAACAATCTACACAAAGATGATAAATTTAAGGGTTATGGAATGCCTAAGTGGAGTCCTGAAATAAATCATTTGTCCTATGCTGATGATACTATATTATTTTGCTCAGGAGACAGAACTTCAATAATCAAGATGATGAGGATTCTGAGAGGTTATGAGAAAATATCAGGACAATTGATAAATAAGGCGAAAAGTGCCTTTTATTTGCATGACGAAACCTTATTAATTGTGGCAATTAGATTAAGAAAATTATCTGGAATCAGACAAGGAAATTTCCCATTCATTTATTTGGGGTGTCCGGTGTTCTATGGAAGGAAGAACAAGACACATTTCGAAGATTTGGTAAGAAAGGTGGCTAGAAGAGTTCTATCATGACAGACCAAGTTCCTCTCTTTTGGAGGTAAGTACACTGTCATAAATCATGTCCTCCAATCGATTCCTATATATCTACTGTCAGCACTAAATCCCCCTAAAACAGTGATCGCGCAAATACGTCAAATATTTGCAAAATTATTTTGGGTAACACAGGAGGGCTAAAGGGTAAGCATTGGGTTGCTTGGGAGGAGATGTGTTACCCTACAAGAGAAGGAGGGATCGGTTTCCAATCACTACATGATGTTTCGAAAGCGTTGTTTGCAAACTTGTGGTGGAATTTCAGAACATCGACTTCCTCATTATGGAGTAGATACACGGGCAATAAGTATTGCAAAAACTCCACCCCACAATTGTCAGAACCACTGGTGCATCTCATGTTTGGAGGAAAATGATTGTCACAAGAGAAGAGGTGGAGCATGAGATATGGTGGCAGCTTAAGTCTGGAAATTCGAGTTTCTGATTCGATAATTGGACAAAGCAAGGCACACTAGATTTCACAGGGGAGATAGCAAGAGAAATGGAAATTGAAGTGAAAGAATTTGTGGTAAATGGGGCGTGGAATGTCACTAAACTCCTAGAATACATATCACCTGAAATGACTGCTCATATTATTGACAACATAAAGCCAAGACAAGAAACAGAGGAAATTGATAGATCCTGGTGGATGGGAAATGCAAAAGGAACCTTCACCGTGAAATCTGCATATCACAGTTTGAGAAGTTGTAGAACAGAACCAGAGTGGATGAACTATTTGTGGTTAAAAGGTCTTCCTTTTAAGATTAAATTCTTTCTTTGGAGGGTTTGGAGGAAAAGAATTGCCACCGATGACAATCTTAAAAGAATGAATATACAAATAGTCTCTAAATGTTATGGTTGTGAAAGGGGAGAAATAGAGACAATGACACATTTGTTTCTAACAGCCCCCATATTGATGGGCTCCAACTACAACATCTGATTATCAAATGGTGGGAATTAAGTGAGAATCCAAGGATTCAACATATTTTAGCAGCTACCACTGCTATTATTATGTCGGAGCTTTGGAAGAGGAGGAAATCAAGAAGACATGCGAAAGAAATTTCATACAAGAAGATGTACTATCAATGTGAATTGATTGTTTATCATCTTATTAAAATGGAATTCCCCTGGATAAAAAAAATTCCTCATCATTGGCAAGATATGTTTGATATGATTAGGGGATACATGCCTACTCTTCACTACTTATTAGTAAGTTGGAATCGTCCAGAAGAAGGCTGGGTTAAATGTAACACCGATGGAGCCAGTAAAGGAAATTAAGGACTAAGTTCTTATGGTTTTTGTATAAGAGATAGCTTGGGTGATTTGATATATGCAGAAGCACAAAGTATTGGACTAGCTACCAATATGGAGACAGAGACTATGGCAATCTTGAAGGCAATGCAATATTGTTAGGGTCATAACATTTCTAATATTAAGTTAGAAGCTTATTATTACAAGGGAATCGAAAATTCCATGGGAGGTTGCAGAAAGAATAGAAGAGATCATTAAGCTAATGGGGCAGTTAAATGTACAGGTGTGTCATACGTTTAGAGAAGCAAACCAACTGACGGACTACATCACTAACATAGCGATCAATCACGAAGGTAAACAACAGTTTCACACCTTCAATCAATTAGCAAGCATGGGTAGGAAAATTTTAAACATGGATAAAAGTGGAGTTCCTACCATCAGAATTAAAACAAGGAAGATAGTTAACAGGCAGTGACAAACATGAAAGACAATTACAGAAAAGCCACAGAGACTCACAAATACAAAAACGGACACCAACAAAAAGTTAGGATTGTGGAACCAGATCTACAACGTCAAACTTGCATTCAGCTGAGGATTCAAGAAGCAAGAGTTGTGGGGCATCTGCCGCTAAATATGCAAGACAGAAGAGGATCAGCAACAAGTAGAAAAGAGGAGCTAAAATGGAGTCAAGAAACTTACTGCTACCAGGGGCGGAGCTACAACCATCGAAGGGTGGTAAGCTGAGCACCCTTCGCCGGAAAATTTCACGATATAAAGAGGTCAAATTATGGATTTAAGGGATAAATAATTAATGTTGAACAACATTAACATAAACTCTTCCATGGCACAGTGGTAAAGCTTGTTCAGTTCCACCCTTTGTGCGCAGGTTCGAGTCCCACAGAGCGGGTTTGAGTCCCATGAAGCGCATAACAGTTCTGATTTTATTTTGATAGTTGAACACAACCTCACACACCATTATTAAAATTTTAGTTTTGATTTTATTTTGATAGTTGAACACAACCTCACACACCATTATTAAAATTTTAATAATATAGAGTAACATATATGAATAAATTATTTTAATTTTGAATATTTAGAAATCATGTATTTCTAATTTTTATCTAGGATATAATGCACTTTCGAATGGTGAAAACAAAAAAGCCAACATTTTACATTAAAAAATTGTGTTTATATATGTTAACAATTTTAAACCCAAAGCTAAAATCAATACATGCGTTTTATCTTCTTCTTTTTTTAAGAAAAAAGTTTCTACTGGTGTGATTTATGTTTTGTAAAGTTAGACGCATTTGTTCTATCAATATTTCACTTTAAAAACAATAATCATATATTTTTATCATATAAAATCAATGCATCAAAAAGAAGAGATCGTTCATGGTAGAATCACTAGATTAAATAAATAACATTCAACTCACTTATTAAAAAAAAATTCTTGAACACCCTTAATGAAATTTCTGGTTCCGCCACTGATTGCTACATGTTGAAGTTAATCCTATATCCGTTCACTTTTGGGCCAAATTGGGTGAAATAGTTTTATCTAGGATGTTGTTTGAACATTATTTCTCAATAAACGGACCATGAGGCCAAAAATTGATTTTTTTTTTTAAATTCTCAAAATTTTAATAATTTTTCACATATAAATAATATTTTGATTCGATTGTATCAGGTCGTTCAAGAAAAATGGGATGATCGAATTAGAGGAACGTAACAAAGAACATGATTTAATCAAGGCGGGTTTTCTTAGTGGAATGGGGCAATTAGGAAAGGAAGTTGAAGTTGTGGCAATACATAAGAATTCATGTTCAACTATATTGGGGCAAGCGAGGTTAGAAAGTTTTCGTATTTATTCCGAAGCAATGCAGAAAAAATATGGTGGAAATGCTAATATTAAATATGTTTGGTTTGGTTCTTTCAAAGATGAAATTTGTAATATTATTTCACATGGATTTTCTACCATTACTGAACCAAAATTAGGAGAATGTTTTGGTATTGGTGTTCATCTTTATCCTGCAAATATCCATGGGTAAGCAATGAAACATACACGTATAGTACTCTGTTTCAATTTATGTGTCACATTTTTGTATTTTATTTTTTTAAAAAAATTTGTGTTGAAGGGTATTATCGGTGTTGACACCCAGTTTTGGACCTCCACATCATATATTAATCATCGAGCTTCTCAAATTTCAAACGATTTGAAATAATTAACTTTATAAAATTCAAGATATTTTTCAAGTCATTTTAAGTTATCTTGTCATTTTAAAAATAATTTATATATTCTATATAAAGTTGTACGTATTTATTACATTTTAGGAGTATTCGAAAATCATCTCAAAAGATTTTATTTTTTTTAGTTAAATACTTTACTTGAATTAGTTTAGTTTAAATTATGGTTTTAACTTTGAGTTATTTAGTTTATATTTGAGTTAATTATTTTATTTCGTTAAGATTAGAAGCTCGTTAATTAATTAATATTAATTCATTTAGATTCTAGCCGAATTCACAATCTGTAAAGCTATTTCCTAAATTTAATCTAACTCACCTCACCATAAAACCATTTAAGAACCATTTTGGGCCATTTCTTAATACCAAAAATCGGCCCAATTCCCTTTATAACCCAGGCCCAACAATTCTCCAATGGTCAGCAGCCCACCATTCCAATAATTCCATACATTACATTCAACAATAATACATACGGAAAACCAAAAGAAAAAAAACAACGTGACCCCACCTCCCCAACTTCATTTTCTCTACGGCAAAGCAACCCAGTACTGTTCCGGCAGTGCGATTCCAGCAACCAGGCACGCGGAATCATCCCCGCCAGCACGAGATAAGGCCACGTTGCACCCAAGGACGTTGGAATCGATCCAAGGTGTCCATCTCCCCTTTCCTTTTCCAGAAAGGGACAAATTCCTCAGAAAAAATTGTTTCTCCGGAATTGTGAAAGATTTCTTTTGAAGTTTGAAATTTAAATGGACCCTTAAATTGGAATTCTATCCGTCCCCCCCCCCCCCCCCCCCCGATACCCTAATTTCGCCTTTAAATACCCTCATCATCTCCATTCATCAGGGGTGATTTTTAGAGGTTGGAGATAGTTTACAGAAATAGAGGAGGAGGGAGTTAGCATATCATAAGAAACAAGATATACAAATAGGCTAAAACATACCACAAGGACTCGAATTCAAGATTTTTGGTTTTCCCTTTTTCATTCCTTACTCACTGAAGTTGTTGGAGTCTCGATGTGGTGGTGATATCGCTCGTAGCTGGCTCGTTCCTATCCCGATTCGCTGCCCGGAAAGAGGTAAAAATCTTTCTCACGTTCTGTTTCGTTTGATCTTTAGTTGTTGAGATTTCTGTTTATGCTTTCTCAATTATGTCTTGGTGTTTTCTTTATGATTGGAATTGAGTGGAATCTATAATGGCTTAGCTGAATTTCTTTTGGTTGATTTTTTTTTTTTTTTACTGTTTGGTTGTTCTCTGAAGTATGAATGTTTAGTATTTCTCTCCTTCTTTGGTCACTGTTAACCTTCCATGGTTTTATAAATGTCGAACTTTTCCGTCTATTCAGTTCATCTTCTTGTTGTTCATCAGATTGTGTTCTTAAAGTTGGCTAAGCCTTGGCTTGATATGGCTTTGCTTTGTTTTCCATTACTCTGATTCGATTTTTTCTTTGGTTCAACATAAGTTCGTGGATTGTTGTTTAATATTATATTGTTTTGCAACCACTTGCTAATGTTCAATTTTGAATCAATTAGCTTAATTTTCTCTAGATATGGTTTATGTCTTCCGTGTCTAGACTTTAAAGCTTATATACATGTGTTTCCCCTGTTAATGTCAATCCATGAGTTGTTTAGTAATCAAGTGATTCTCTAATGCGAATTTGTTCCTGTATAGATCTATATTCCAGCGTATGATTTGTTTACGTTTAAATTTGTTGGTTTGTAACTAATTTATATAAGTTTAATTTTTGCATGATTTATTAAAATTCTTTCCCTTTTATGCTTAAATTGTTTTGGACAATGTGTTAACCACTCAAAAATAATTTTGGTTAATGCCTATATGTTTAAGTTTACTGTTTTCTTATATGTTAATTGAATTCAGAAGCCTAAAGTTGAATATGCTCTTCAATTTGCTAATTTAATTTATTTTGTTCTACTGCAAATGTCCTCCCGAGTCCAATGGACTCTCATCCCATCGCATTTCTGATTTTGGGGCCGAGGTGGCCTAATAATCGTTTTTCTCGAGTCTGCCTCGAAATGGATCAAGAAGTGGAATTGAACGGGAAGCTGAAACACAATCTCAGAAAGTCCAAAAGCAGCTTATATGTGCTAAATATACAATGATATACAGGTCGAATGCGGAAATACTAGGCATAAATTCGAAATAAAGGTGCTGGAAGTTGACGCCGGCTGTATACATTCGGTATACAGCCCAAGATACAGGAAACAGGGCTGATATACGAGCTGTATGCACTGATATACAACTTGTGTATACAAAAACGGGAATTGGTTTAAAGTCCAAAAAAAAAATTTAGCATATTTGGCCCAATGCTTCTGGCAGTAATAGGCCCAAATTTGATTATTTCCTTTCCCTCTCTTATTTATTTTAGGGAAAAGGGTCAAAAATACCCCTCAACTTTAGTTTATTGTTTGACTTTACCCTCGCCGTTAAAATGAAGTTAATTTTACCCCTCCCGTTACTAATTTCACCAAATTTACCCCTCATTAGACGGAATCCCCAAAATTGACCCAAATTGACCCGAATTTTAAAAAAAACCCTATTCCCTATTTTAACCCAATGACCCGACCCTCTAGAGGATAACCCATTCCCCTACCGTCCTACGAAGTCTGTACATGCCTCAAAACTATAACCGATCTAAAATAATTAGTCGAATAGGTTACGTGCGAAGTAATCCCAAGGAAGAAATTCTCTTTCAAAAACGAATCAACGAAGAAAATCACAACGCAAAACAACATCATATCAGAAGTTCCAAATGTGGAATCAAAGGATTCAGTGTTAAGGGTTTTGGATTCGCCAAGGTTTAGGGGCAAAGAAAATGAGGTATTAGTGAAGGAATTCGGTAGGGGTAATGATGAAGAGATCAGGGAATTTGTTTTATCAGATTTAAAGGGTTGAAGATGTGAGATTAATGGGGGAGTGTGAGGGCATTGTTTGTGCATAAATTGATTGATTGTAAGGTATATGTTGGACCTATTTTTGGGTCAGTGTTGATTGAAGAAGTAACGAATTGTGTGTTCGTCATGGCTTCACATCAGATTCGGATTCATCAAGCTAAAAGATGTGATTTTTATCTTCGAGTGAGGAGTAGGCCGATTATCGAGGATAGTGATGGTGTAAGGTTTGCACCATATTGCTTAAAGTATGAAGGGATTGAGAAGGATCTTGAGGAAGCTAATCTTGGTGAAGAGACAAGGAATTGGTCGAATGATTTTAAGTGGTTAAGAGCAGTGCAGTCTTCAAATTGGTCAATTTTGCCGGAAAATGAACGCGCTGGCACAATTGATATGGAAGAACAATCAGAGAGAAGAGAAATGAAGAACAACGGGTTAGAGGAGTCGGGGCAGGTCTGGGCATTGGATTAAAAATAGGGAATATGTTTTTTTTTTTTAAAATTTGGGTCAATTTTGGGGATTCCGTCAAATGAGGGGTAATTTTGGTGAAATTAGTGACGGGAGGGGTAAAATTAACTTCATTTTAACGGCGAGGGTAAAGTCAAACAATAAACTAAAGTTGAGGGGTATTTTTGACCCTTTTCCCTTTATTTTATTGTATTTGACTAACACTTTAATTATCTTATGGTTTAATTTGATTAAATTTCCAAGGATGGTCATTTCATTTAATTTTTTATAAATTAAATTATATATATATATTATTACCTAGTTCTTATTTTAATATTAGTCTTGTAAATAATTAAATTGTTTCCCTTTAGAAAAATTCTCCTTTAGTTTATTTTCCCTTGAAAAAATAATTAATTAAAAAAATAAAAAAAAAAATAAAAATATATATATAAAATAATAAAAATAAATGAGTTCTTTACTTAGTTAAAATTTTTAAAAATTATTCGGAATTATTTTTAGTCAAATCGCCGGTCAACTACAAGTTAGCGGACATTCCGAGAGCCTAACACCTTCTCGGAATGTACATTGAACTTCGAACCCTTTTCTCAATCAATTTTATCTGTTTAAATCTTTTGAAAATATTAAGTTTTTTTTTCTTGATTTTTACTAAAAATTAAGTGGCGACTCTGTTCTTTTGAAAATTCGATTTCTCTTAAACCATAAGTTTAATCGATTTTTTGAAAACTTAGTCATTTTTCTTTTATTTATTTTTTCGAGTAAAACAATCGGCATTGGAAGATGAGAATGGATTAAGGCATATGTTACTTTGCAGAGTAATATTAGGAAATACAGAAGTAATTGAGGCTTCATCCAAACAATTTCAACCAACTTGTCAAGATTTTGACCCTGGGGTTGACAATTATTTGGCTCCTAAAACATACATTATTTGGCCTTCTAATATGAATTCTCATATTTTACCAAATTTTCTAGTGAGTTTCAAGGGTCCATTATTATTAGGTTAGCTATTTAAGTGTCACGATCCAAAAATGGACATGATGACACTCGTCTTAACCCACCAAGACAAGTCAGCCTAAAACTCAACCATTACAATAAAATGCAGAAATTTTTATAATAAACTCAAATATACCCCAAAAATCTGGTTGTCACGTGTACAAGCCTCTAAAGTATTACAATTGAATCAAAAGAAAAATACAAGTCTCATATGACATTGTTTCTAGAGTAGAACAAGATCATAAATAGGAGTAAGAAGGATCATTGAGAAGACAAACAACTACCTCACAAATCTCCCAGAAGCCTCAGAAAAGAAGAGAATAACAAGTACCACAAAAGTCCAGGCTCGTAACCTACAAAAAATTTGTAGAAGCAAGGGGTGAGTACCAAACCACACGGTACTCAGCAAGTAAACCTCTAAACACGAGCTAAGGGGGTAGAATACAAGTACTCCTTACACCCCAACCGAACCTTCACAACTACAATCAATATAAAACCAGCCCAACCTAACAGTTCACAATTTACAAAGCACATAGCTCAACACAACAGTCTAACAATTTCATATCCTCAACAACAACAATAGTTTCATATCCTCAACAACAACACTCTAACAATTGCATATCTTCAACAACAAGCTCCATATTCATCAATCACAAGTTCCATAGAAAGACACTCACAAGATCAAGTTCACCAATAATAAATGAGTGCAATGCAATGTCAAGTATAGTGATGCATGTCTGACCTAATGATACACACCCGCTGTCTCTCAGTCCGGGACCCATGGGGGACATATCTGTCCATGCATCCATCGCGGCGCGCGATACGACCCTCGATAATAGTAACCATCGCGGCGAGCGATACGTCCCTCGAAATATAGTATCTGTCGCGGCGCGCGACACGTCCCTCAAAATATAGTATCCATCGCGGCGCGCGATACGTCCCTCGAAATGGTACATCCTATTTATTTTCTTATTATTTCTCAATGCACATAACACTTGTCACAACCATGTCTCAGAACAATGCAAATGACATGTTCACACAAATAATAAGGAGATGACCATTTTCATAACATTGCACAATTCACAACAAGACAATCAGGATACAACATCAACAATGATTCAACAAGCCTTTCAAACAATTCTCAACACATCACACAAACAATTGATCACATTGCCTTTTATTATCCCTTTTTCATTATTAGAATTAATCAATGTGGACAAGTCAACCCATCACCAAGCCTCATTACCCTAAACACATATTACAAGGAAATACGTGAATTCCATACACTTAACAAGGGTTTAGAAATCCACTTGCCTGAAATAGTTGAACAATCACTCCGGGACTTGAATCTTCCCTTTTCGCTGAGCTTCCAAAGCAATATAATCTATTCAAGTAAATAATCACAATAAGGTTTTGAAACTAACAACACTCATATTACTATAGGTCTAGCCTAGACTCAAAAACTCTCTCAAACTTATAATCAATTTCCTTATCTTGCTAACATGTCAACTCTCATATTTTCCAAATTTCAAGTTTAGGATAAGTTTCAATTTCTCCAAATATCATCAATTTAATAATATTTGTATAATATACTACACCTACTATTTAATTAGGTCTATCAACATATCGAACCTTTAATAATGTGGTACCATATTTTAACTTCCAACGACAGAATAAAATGTGCATGTAGTAACTAATATGTACGTCCATTAATAGATAACCTCTAAACCTCGTTTAACTCCCCCAATGATTACCCCTAATTACTGTCCAATGATTGCATGCACTAACCATAAACTTATATTGTATTTCAAATTTCTAATTCTTTTCCTTTTCAAATTCACTTCTTTGATTCTCTTTCCCAGACAACATCTTAACAATACTAATAGTATAACTACTAATTAATTAGGAAAGAGATAACCAATTGCAGTGAAATCACGGTTAAAACTATTACCTGGACAACTGTTCTCGTCGGCGGCTCCATGTCCTCGTACGAATGAGTTTAGGTTTATACTCTCTGTTTCTTTCTTTTCCTTTCCGTTTCTTAAATAAAATAATTAGGTATTAAAAGTGACAAATCCTATCAGCTTATTTTAATAAATGGGCCATTAATTTAAATTATATTATATATGGACTTGATCCATTAACCACCAACTAATAAAATTAATTATTTAATAAATATTCGTCAACTAAGTAACTGTAGTTAAACAAATAGTTCAAAATTCCCAACCAACTTCGCAAACTGATCAAAAGTAACTCGGGGCAACTATCGAGATGGGTAAAACGATAATTTTATAAAGTTTTCTAAAAATGACTTTTCGGGTCATTACATTAAGATTCATGATTTGGTTATTTTAAGATTCAGGATTTTTATTTCTATCTATACATTTTTTCAATTTATTTTTATATTCTTTTATCTGTTAGAAAAAAGAACGAAATTGATATAATATATGATATACATAAAATATGCATTTGTCGTTTTTACTTTTACTTGTCACATTAAAATTTGAATCCATTGAGAAAATAATTATTGATGTGACTATAATATTACATTATCCCTTATGAATTGACGTTTAGTTCTAGGTCTTGAATTCTTTTTTGGAAATAAGTAACTAATGTCAAAGATAAAACATGAAAACAAATAATTGTCTTTCCTTTCCTTGATATGTAAAAGTTAGAATCTATTTTTGAAATATGAGACAAGTAAAAGCGAATATATACAAAATAGTGTATATTTTTACTTCTTCCGTCCCATATTAATTGTTCATTTTCTCTTTTACATGCTCCTTAAGAAATCATTAATAAAAAGAATAGTTTTACTAATATATTCTTATAGACCTTTTTTGAAACATTACAAACTTGTTTACACTTTCAAAAAAAATTTAATTCTAACGATAAAACATGAAAATTTTAATTCATTCTATTTTAAATAGACAAGTAATTTAGGACGACTACCTATATATTTGTATAGTGAATATAATTATTTTTAGCGTACCGACTTAAGTAATGTAATGTTGTGTACTTAAGTAATTTGTCCTAAAACTTATTACTGTAAAGTATAACAAGTATTTAATTACTGATTATATGAATTCTATAATTTATAGAAAAACGAGATCTCAAAAATGGTATTTGTTCAGAAGTTGAGGCAAATAGCTGGAGATACATCACTACTTAAGAGTTGTCATGATATTGTATCCAAACATTAAGGTAGAGCAAGGGGTCTGACTCTATGTTTTTTCCTTATTTTAATTTCTTTTAGTATTTAACTATTATTATTTGTAATATTATTCTAGAGTATGTTATAAACTCTGTAATGATTATAATCTATAGAGTATTTAGTTGAGCAAGTTAATTGATTATGGCAAACTACATAAATATCATTATTTTAGAATCTAATTATATGTCTTTTCATGAATTTTAAAATTACAATTTGTGTCATATTTTGGCCCCTGAATACATGTATCTATGATTAATGTGATCAAAATTAGGTGTAATATGTTCCAGTTTTGAAGTGGATTATATTCACATGTATATGACTCTCTCGCTCGCCTCTATCCTATTTCGCTCGCTCTCTCACAATGTATATGTATTTCTGAATGTATTTGGAATGTATATAGTAGTTTAGATACATGTATCTAGTGCGATTCTCAAACTCTCTCACTTACCTTCCTCCGCTCTTGCTCGCATTTCTCTTATCTTCCTCGCCTTTTTCCCCTTCTCTCTCACCTCTCTCCTTATACATTTGTATATCAGAGTGTGTTTGGTAGAAAAAATACATGTATCTAGGTGTATTTGATTCGAAAGTTGATATGAAATTATTAATTAGTAAAACAATGTGTAAGTATTTCAAACTATGACACTGCAAATTTTGCTATAACTTGAAAAATATTAGCTTCTAATTTCAATTAAATTGTAAGTTTGATCTCTCTCAATTAATAAAAAATTCAGGATTATATTTGAATCGATATTATTTTATTATTAATTTCTCCTAAATTGCATCGTCTTATTCTAAAAGTTTCATTTTAATTAAAATTTACTTATTCATCATATACATAATTTAACTTATAATAATTTCTTCTCTTTTTTTTGGGACTTAAATAGCCAGACGTCACAAATAGAAAATTCTATTAGGACACGGTGATAATGAAATGGGTTTAATTGGTCACAAATTCACAGCATTTGAACATTGAAAGGATCACAATATGCTGTATATGATAGATATTTTTTTTTTATCTATATCGATATGATATTAGTCTATTACATATGTATTTGGTATCATTGTTACTATCAAAATATTTTGTAATTGAGCTTCACAATTTTAGATTTTCTTTTGAGATTTTAGAGCAAGTAGTTGGACATATGTATATCTCATTGTCCTTTAAAATTCAAAATAATGCATTTTCCCATATTATAATGAGTTAATATCATAACAAAAAATGCAATAAGTATAAAATAATAAATTATCATTTTCTATTAATACCTTACTTAAGAAAGATAGAAATTCTAATTTCATAACTGTTAATTAAATTTTGGTCAATTTTATGAATATTTGTATTGTTTCAAATAAGAATGTATGAATAGCTTTCGCTCAATTATGATTAAGGAAGTTAGTTTGGCAACAAAATTATTTCTCTTTCAACACAATTTTTATATTTAATTTCTAATATTAAGATGACTAATTCTTATGAATGAAATGTTTTACTAATAAGAAGCATAAAACAAAATGATGTTTCTATTCGTAATTTTCTACCCTGATAAAATAAAAATCATGTGAATCCATATATCTTCCTTAGAAAAAATATTAATGAACAATATTACTTATTCTCTCTAAAAAATATAATATGAAAATTGATTATTTATAAGCTTATCTCCAACCAACATGATCAATGATAATAGTAAAATCATGCTTGGTTGAACACATAATAAATTTAGCAAATTTTGATTTAGGCCTTTTATTGTTGTGTCCTTATAGCTATTTTTGTTTATTTTACTTATTTTATTTAATATGAAAATGCAGGTGAAGTTTTTGTTCAAGTTTAGAAGAAAAATAAAAGGTGACTTTAGTTTGTGGAAACAATAATGTTGACTAATTTTTTTAATATTTTTAAAATAGATTAAATTACATATTAATAACGTATTTCATGACCGCGCGAAGCACGATTAAGTTTACTAGTACAAATATACAACGAGAATATATGTACCACCACAAAAAAAAGAAGATTAAATTTTGGTTTAAAACATACAACTGCAATGCTAAAGGGGACAGAGAAAAAAAAGTGAAGCAGAGTGATTGAAGAAAGAACATATGAAAAATACAAAAATACTCTTATTTTTGTTTTGAATAATGAAGATAGACATTTGTCCAACTTTATCTACACAACGTACAATTGGATTATGATGCGATTGTCCTGCTCTTCATGGTTCTATATAATAGGAAAAAGAAGATTTGGGTTGCTAATGTATGAAATTGGGTCTTAAAATTGAGTTAAGGTTATGTGAGGAATGATCATATA
The DNA here is from genome assembly GCF_900185275.1 of Solanum verrucosum. Taxonomy (NCBI): domain Eukaryota; kingdom Viridiplantae; phylum Streptophyta; class Magnoliopsida; order Solanales; family Solanaceae; genus Solanum; species Solanum verrucosum. Next base: position 296,441 of record NW_026019839.1, on the reverse strand, counting down.
AATTTAAATTATAACCAATCGGAGTTAAAAAATTAGCCAATTGAACTTAATTAGTGAATCGGCTAAAGTTTAAATAATATTAATTAAGTAATGAGTTTTTTAATTTTAACGAATTGAAATAATTAACTTATTTATAAATTAAATAGTTCAAAAATATAAACTACTTTTTAACAAAATGTTTTAAATAAAAAAAAAATCTTTTTAAATAATTTTAAATTTTTATAAAATATTATATATATATATATATATATATATATATATATATATATATAACCGAGCTGGCGGTGGTCCGCCTAGTCATAGATCAAGCAAGTCAATATCCTTAGAGGTAGTCCAACTACATAAAAATTGAAATACACAAGAATTTTAACATAGTTTCTCAGACTGCATGGTTTAATTATTTTACCCAAGCAAAGGGCCTGTCAAGAAGCTAATACATACTTTTATTGAGCCCATGTATCTGATAGTTCTAACCGGGTATGAGGCGCCCTACTTATCAAACTCAATTTTGGGCTAAATACCACGACTCATCAGACGGAGTCACAAAGACAAAGTCAATAAAAGTAGTACTAGATTCGACTGTACCTCAATCTCAGAACCAAGTGAGAAGCCATACTAAAATTCTTCTATATTTAAATAAAGCTTAGATCCGTTCATGGTCTATATAAAAGAAAAGTTAGTTATCCGGCATAGATATAAATTTTTAGCCGGACATAGTCACAGCTTCCAGATCGGAGATATAAAAAGATTTACAAATAAAAGTAGAGAATTAAATTACCTTATATCAACAATTTTATTTACTTCCGGCGAACCTCCGGCAAACTGAGAGCTTTACAAACTAAGAGAAACAAACAACTTAAAAAAAACTTTTGAAGAGAGAGTGTTTTTCGACACCCCTCCTTCAAACTACAAAAGACCTTATTTATAGAAGAAAAAGGGATCTATCTACAGTGACCGATCTACAGTGATTTACAGTGACCATGGGTCCCTTATCAATGGGTCCTAAATGTACAGTAACAGTTTTTCTACTGTGGTTTAACAGTTTATCGACTGTTAATCAATAGTGGTCATCTTGTCTTTCTTTTTCAACTCCCTAAGTAAACCTTCTACTTTAGATAGCATATCTTCTGTCATGGGTTTCGCCGATTCACAAGGCTAGGCCTCTTGAGCATCATCTGCGATATCATCACTTGTTTCACTTCTCATTGAAGTGTCTGATTTTTCATAGTGAGTGATATTGAGGAGTAGATTCTTCCTAATTTCATCCAAATATTCCTTTATCATTTCTTCTTTATTTCCATCTTGAATGGAAATTCTTATGGCAATATGTTTGACAGAGTTGTCAGCAATTATTCCTTTGTGAGGAATAGTACCATAATCTTGGATTCTTTGAGAAATAGTGTCCAATAATTCTTGGCCATATAATGATTTAGTCATGGGATCCTTCTTCATTAATTTATCTCAGAAATTATTATAATAAATTTGATATAAGTATGGAATTTGTTCTTCAGTAAAACCTACTTCCGGGGTCTATTTATGGATCCACGGAATTGAGAATTCTATGAAGAAATAAATTTGTTCAATTTGTTCTATATAACAAACATGATCTGAGTGGTATAAATCATTAAGGTCTGGTGAAACCTTAACCCAGTTTTTGTATAACTTTAAAAAGGGATCAGGTAAAATCTTTACCGTCGATTCGTGGTATGACCACCAGTTCAAGAACCAGTTAGGAATTGGGTCAACAAATATCTTTGCACACACCTTGATAAACCAAGTATGTTTATGCCTTTCATTGTTATAGTAAAGGACTTTGCTGAAAGCATTAATATAATCCCAATAAGTGAAATTGGTAGGGATTTTATTGAGGCTGATCTGCCTTTCTTTCATCGAGGATATACCCCAATTTTCAATTGATTTAATCTGCTTTATGATCATTTTGGAGAAGTTATAAACGTTCTCGCTGGTGTTATAACCTGAGAAGTGCTGAAATTCAACACTACCCGTATTCGTTAAAACGGTCTCATAATACAAGCGGGTTTTGTATGACTCTCCTGGAAAGTATAATCCGTTAAGTAAATATAGCTGGAATATCTTCCAGGGTTCTTCTTTTCTCTGTATCTCAGAGTTTTCAATAAGAAATATCATTTCTTTTTTTACTACCCTTTCATAGGATCTAATATCATCAACCTCTTCTTTCGCCACCGATGCAAAAGTATCACTTTGCTTTTGAGATAAATATGCTCTCAGTTGGACGTATAATGGATTATTTTCTGGAATATCATCCAGATGTATCGAAGAAATAGCTTCTTTTGAAGAGCTTGTTAGTTTTACCAAGCTCATTCCTCCCTTTTGTATAATTGGAGAGCTGGATGAGGATCCGTATGATGATCCTAATGTTTTTGAGGATGATGATCTTCCCCTTCCGCGAGGATAACTGCCCCTTCCTCTAGCCTTGGTTACCCAATGAGGATCCATCTTGCAAACATAGCATTTAGTTTTAATAATCTAAAAGGTCATAAACTTCAGAACAATAAGATCTTTCATAAAGTTCTTGTTCAATCATGTAATTAGCGACGATATCGATCACCATTCCGTCTATAATTCTCCATAAAATACGTTCCTGTAAATCTCTATTAAGAGGAACTGCCTTCAAAATTGTAACCGAAGTAATATCAATAGAGAAGTCAAGAAAACCCATTTTTTTAAGAAGAAAGATATTCTCTAAATAAGAGGTATGGGAGGGAATTATCACTTTCCTTTTTATAATGAATTTCGAAATCAAAAGGGGCTAATTGTGCCTGCCACCTAGCAAATATTAATTTTGATGCATCATATTTAAAATCTTTATCAAACAGATATTTGACTGATTGAGCATCTGTTTTTATCACAAATTTATGATTGTAAAGATCATCCTGAAATTTTAAAACACATTTAACGATAGTTCACATTTCATGAGCTACCGTTGCATATTTTTTTTGAGCATCGCTCCATTTTCCTGAATGAAACCGAATAAGGTATTCATTTTTATCATGCGGGTTAATCTGTTTTAATATTCCACCATAACCCATATTGGACGCATCTGTCTCAACGATATTTGGCCAATCAGGATTATCAAGGGTTAAACAAGGCAAAGATTTAACTCTTTCTTTAATAGTCTTTACAAGATCTGTGACACTATTAGTCCAAGGCTTCTTATGATTTTTTTTAGCCTGTCGTATAACAGTGCTAAATCTCGAGACAAATTTTTGTAGAAGGGGGAAATATAATTTAAACTTCCTAGAAACCGCTGCAATTGCGTCATATCTGTAATAATATCAGGGAATTTTGATGCGAATTCAATAGATCGCTGAATAGGAGTCATTTTTCCTTGACAAATCAAATGACCCAAAAATCTAACTTCTGTTTGAAAAAGACTCATTTTAGGTTTAGATATGACCAAACTATTTTGAATAACTATTTTCTTAAAAATGTCTAGATGCTTAATATGCATTTCAAGAGTCTTTGAGTATACCAAAATATCATCAATATAAACTATGATGAAATCCAAATAAGGATTAAAAATATCATTCATAATCTTTTGAAATTCCGATGGAGCATTTTTTAAACCAAAGGGCATTACATTCCATTCGTATTGTCCAAACGGAACTTTAAATGCCGTTCTATAAGAATGGTCTTTAAATATTTGGATTTGCCAATATCCAGATTTTGAATCAAATTTTGAAAAGATATTAGCATCATATAATCTTGATAATAAATCCCTTTTGTTTGGAATAGGATACCTAATCCATTTTAAAAATTTATTTAAAGGTTTATAATTTATAACTAACCTGGGAACACCTCGTTCTTTTTCTGCTGCATTATTAACATAAAAAACAGTACACGACCATGGTGATTTGGAAGGCTTTATCAAACCTTTTTGTAATAAATTATCAATTTCCTTTTTGCAGAATTCAACCAATTCGGTATTCATCTGACAAGGACGTTATTTGGTAGGGATATTTTCCTCAGAGAAATCATCTTCATATGGAAGAGTTACAATATGCTTTTTTCGATTCCAAAAGGCACTAGGATGATCAGCACAAATATCAATGGCCATTTTTTCAGAAATGAGTTTAATCTTTTCCTGTACTTTAGCAGATTTTAAAGTATCGAATATATTCATACTAAATATCTCAAGTTGTAAATAATCAACATGCTTTTGTTTCATTTCAATTAGAGCATTAATATCTCTAGAAATAGGCTCGGTGATAAAAGTATAACTAATATCTTGATTTTTATAAGTAGCAGAAAATCCTTTAGCATTTATATTAGTAAAAGGATAAATTGCATTTATAAAAGGAGTTCCTAAAATAATAGGAGGGTATAACTGATTTCTTACTAAGAAAAAGAAGTGAGGAATACAAACTTTATTCTGGCAAATACGAGTATTAGATAATTTATACTTTATATCTAAAACATGACCAGATGCAGATTTAACCATATGAGTTGTTTTTTCAAAATATTTAGTAGGTACTAGACCTTCTTGAATGCAACTCACATCAGCGCCACTATCAATCATAGCAATGTTAGTTATAAAAAAAGTATTATCAATTAATATAGTACATTTAACATACCATTTATGAGTTGTAACAATTTGCATCATTCCTAAAAACATATTTTGTTTCGGATCAATATTCAAAGTGTTGGCAAGAGTATTTTCTTCAGCAGTAGAATCATCAACCTTATTTTTTCCTTTGCTATTAGCAGACTCAATCTGAGTAAGACGGTGATCACAAATAATATGATTTTATTTAAGAAATTTAATTTCTTCCTTCAAATGTTCAATTTCTCCTTTTAAATCATCAAAAGAGGTATCACGAATAATCATGGTTTGTTTAGAAGAGAGTCTATTATGAATTTCAGACAAGGAGTAAGAAGCAGAATAATTAAACTCATCTTTAACCTTTTTATCATTAGGAATATTAGATGAAGAGTTAGTTTTACCAGTAGCCAATTGAATGATCTTTTCACGAAGAGTATTATCGGTAACTTCTTTTAGAAGTTCTATCACATTGTCTGCAGTGATAGTGAACATATTCATGTCTTCGAACTGAGATTGTAGCTTGTAGAATTCATCATGTTCGCATTGACAATTATCACCATGACATTTACAAACATCATTCGAATCTTGTTGAACCTTACTAGATGACTCAGGTTGCTCATCCTCTGTTGCATAACTTGCTTCAGAATCATCATAATCTGATTTGGAACCAGAAGTATATAGAAAACTATAAATCTTTTCTTGAATATCATCATCAAGTTCTAGAGTCTTAAGCTTTTCTAGCTTACAATTTGGAGCTATATGCCCAAATTTTCCACATTTATAACACTTAATCTTATCAAGATTTCGCCTTGACCTATTCCTAGTAAATCTATGAGATTTACGATGAGCCTTACGCTCATCTCTTTCTTCTCTAGTCCTTCTTCTAGATCTTCTTTTATTATGATGAGATCTATGAGATTCTGATTTAGAAGTTTCTCGGTTGATGCTTTTTTAAGCATCCGATAAATCGAATTGAGTACAAAAATCTCCTAATTGAGACTTTTCTCTAAGCTTATCCATTTTAAATTGTCTTGAGAGTTTTAACTCATTGCATAAATTTATGCCTTCTTGCGTACAAGCCCCAATAAGCTTTCCATAAGTAAAATCATTATAGGAAATAATTCCTTGTGGATTTCTAAGAGTCTTCTTTACTCTTTCTGCAAATAAAGAAGGTAAGTCATCAATAAATTTGACTTTCCAGAATTCTAAACCATTTTCGAAAAGTTTCATTATCCGACTTAAATAAGTGTCTTTATACCATCTAAACTCACCTAAATGTCTACATCTAAGACCATTTAGTAGAGATCTAATGGTTTCATATTGATTGGTAAATCTACCACTAAAATGTTCAAGAATAGTCAAAATAAGTGTATACACAACGTCTTCTCTATTTTGAACAAGGGCAAAACCTAAATTATCAACTCCTTCATTTACAGCCTTAGCATTAATTACTGCTGCTCTCGCATCAGAGGGCATATAATTATCTCACCATCCTCTTAGTTGACTGGTAAATCCTACAATAATCATCTTGCAAATGGTCTTGTCAGTATTACTAACACTTTTGCAGATAGTAGCATACATAAGCATCCTATGAACCATAATCGTCAACTGCCTATCAGTTAGCCCATCGAGATTCCATTCATAAATCTCACTTCCACTATAAGAAGTGTTAGTTTGATTCCAATCTCTTTCCTCTATTAAAACATCTTGAGGAGTAGGCCTGGGATAGTAATATGTTTGAATGCTAGGTTTTCTAGGATAAGCAGTATTACCACTATTCTTCTTTGGATACCCATGAAGTTTATTAACTTCCATTTTCATTTGAGTTTTGAAATCAAAAGTGGCTTCCATCTCATCTGCAAAATCTTCAGCGAGACTTATCGGTTTCACACTTGCACCAAATTGAGAAAACTTTTTATCAAGAAGATTTTCAAGTCGTGCAAAGGTCTAAGAATAAAATCCTAAATCTCAGGAGGCCTTTGAATATGAACATTTTTGACGAAGAAGCTTGTTTCGAAACTTGTTTCACAAATTTTAGCTTATTATCAATTTGAACAATCAGATTAGACAGGCTATCTAATTTTTTGTCTAGGGAACAAATATGTTCACCAATAACTTTAACATATAGACCCAAATAATTATTTTGAGAAATAAAATGATTAATTTCATTTATACTTAATGCGGCGACTTCATTATCAATAAATTTATGAAAAGTAGTAAAAGTAATACCAGTATTATTTGGTAAAATAAACGAAGCTTGAGGAGGATAAATTGATTGAATAATATTACCTGATTCATCTTTGTAAGATCGTTCAAGAACGCTAATGAATAAAGGCAAATAAGTGGTTATAAACCAAGGCACAAAGAACATAATATGATTATGTAATGCACAAGTTTCATAAAACTCTTGAAAAATATTATTTAAATCTTCTTTACTATAAGTGTCAAAAAACCAAGTTTTAAAACCGGTTCCATTTTTCATTCAAAAATTTGTTTTGAATATATTTTCTTGCCAGTGAACCTGGACTAAAATCAATTTGATGTTCACTCATCATTAAGTATCATTAAGATTAAAATCCATCTCGAATACAGAAGGAATATCCTTATCAGAAACATTAGATGATTTATCATTCGTTTGAACAATGTTTAACCGAGGATCAATTTTTATTTTTTGTTTTTCTGCAGATATAACTATTGATAAAGTATGTAATGAAGTAGTGCGATTTCTAGCTGGACCATAACAAGGTTCTATCGGAGAAATATGTTGAATAGTCAGTCTTCTATCAGAAGCAAAAGAATGTCTACTATAAGGAACACTTTTTTCATCAAACTACATACAAATTTTTCCATCTGAATTTTGACTAATATGAGAATATTCAGAATTAGTGATAGCATCGGTCATTTGCTCAGGGGGTATAACAGAATCTAAAATCCAAGTGGTAGGAAAATTAATTTCTTCCCATTTTATAGGTCTTCTAGTAGTGACCTTAGATCTGGCGAAATTAGTTTCTATCAAAATAGTTTGATCAGATGTATCATATAACTTACATCTAGGATTCAAAGTAGCAAGTAATTTATAATAGATTCTGTACGACAAGCAAATTAATTCAGATCCAGGTGCATAGTTATAACCATGCGTTTTAACATTCAAAGTTAAAACATCTAATATATTAGAATCAGTCAAAGATAATTGCAAATTGGACTGAGCATTAAAATAAACTGGACCATAGGCCATCGTAGATTCTATCGAACCCATCAAGGATTGACGAAAATTTAAATTCCTCGCATCTCGTAGAGCAGCTAAGAAAGTCTCTGGTAACCATTTAAGAGTTAAAGGTTTAAAAGCAATTTGAACCATGCCAATATGCAAAAATTTATACTGAGATTTATATAATTCAATATCACGCTTATTTAATAAACAAATAGTTTGTTCGGATGAGTTTAACGCCAATGATTGTTTAGTTGGTTTAATCAACTATTTATTAGAAATCTTATCAAACCAACCATAATCATAAATGGTTTTTATATTAACTTTCGGAATAGTCTATTTGTTTAACAAATCAAGGTTTTGAGGTATATCTACCTCTTCTAGACGAGTGCTTTTAATATCTTCTTGATCCATAAAAGAGAGAAAATATCTATGCCGAAATTCTTCACATCAATTATATATATACCAGGAAAGTTCCTAGGCTCTGATACCAACGTTACAGGATCACCGACCTGGCGGTGGTCCGCCCAGTCATAGATCAAGCAAGTCAATATCCTTAGAGGTAGTCCAACTACATAAGAATCGAAATACACAAGACTTTTAACATAGTTTCTCAGACTGCATGGTTTAATTATTTTACCCATATATAAGACATTTGTTTAGTTTCCCTAAAATAATATATATAATACAGTAATAAATAAAAAAGTGAGTCCATAGTATTGTAACAAGTTGTGTTTAGTAAAAAAAAGAATTCTGACAGGTTAGTACTTGATAACCAAATGAGCTTCTATAGAGTAAAAAAGTAAACGTGCAAGACTGAGTGACTAGTAAGGCTGACAATTGGACCGGTTTTTGTTCGGTCCGGTTTCCGTACCGGTAAGTCCGGTACCGGTTGAATCGGTAAGGAACCAGTCTTATAGGTACCAGAATTGGTACCGAAACGGAACTCGAATTTTTATCCGATTGATCCAGTTCGATAAGAACCAGTTCCGGTCCGGTAAGAACCGGTTTCGGTCCGGTTCAACGGTCAATTTTTATTTTTTATTTTTTAAAAAGTTGAACGTTATAGAGCCGTTGGGCCCTTTTAGCCATTGGGCTGGGGCCCAAAACGGCTCCAAACAACCCCCACCTCTCTCTACCCCTTAACACTATAAATATATCCATATTTTTTCATTTAAATCACAAATTCACAAACTATTTCATTAATATCTTATAAAATCTCTTAATTTTCAATCTCTCATAAATTCATAATTATTATTTTGTGATATTGACTTGGAGTTCGAATTTCGGAGATTTATTTGAAGCAAATCGGAAGCTTCAATTGGCATATCTCAATTTCGGCTTTGGTTATACGTCTACTTTTACGTAGACGTTCGGTACATTCGTTCCAACTTTAATTTTTTATTTCTTTATTAATTAAGTTATTTTTTTTTGTTATATTATCTTTGCTTGTTTTTCATAATATTAATTATTTTAAACTTGAACATGAATTTGGAAAAATATAGTGGTAAAAGACCAATGTCGGAAAGAAAAAATAATAGGGGAGGAGGAAGTAGTTCTAATTCTAAAAAATTTGCCACCTCCTAGATTTAGAATTAATACTAATGATTATATTCATGTTGATGAAATTTCTTTTACACGAGACTCACGACCTATTGAATTTAATTCCGAAAATGAAGTAGTTCATGAAACTTTAAATAGATGTTTTACTAATTTTGAGGAAGAATTAGATGAGGAAATAGAAATAAATGAGGAAGATGATGAGACCCCTACCCCTACTAGTCCTGCTACCGAATTACCGGAACAAGATGAAGTCCCCTCTTTACCTACTTTTTCAAAGACCGTTGTACGTGTTAAAAGATCTTTAGTATGGAAATTTTTGGTACAAAATGAGGAAAAAATTACTGTTACTTGCACGAAATGTAAATTGATCATGAAACATGTAACTACGGGTACACAAGGGGGAACAGGACGACTAAGAACACATTTGAGAAATTGTAATAAAGAATTTGCTCGCCTAGATGATATAGAAAGGGCTAATAGAAATGAAATACCTCAACCTGAAAATTCTATGGGAGTTGGAGGTTCTAATATGGTTCAAAGTGTATTAAATATGACTAACTAGCTGAAGCACACACCACACATATAGTAAAGAAAAAGATCGTAGAGAATTAGCTAAAATGGTTGCTGTTTGTGGTTTGCCTTTTTCATTTCCTTCACATCCTAGTTTTATTCAGTGTATTCGGGAATTGTATAACCCGGATTATGAAGGTATTCCAAGAAGTACAATTAAAAGAGATCTTTTTAAATATCAAAAAGAATATTGTCATTTTCTTCGTTGTTTATTTGTTTATTATGATGATAGATTATCTATTATTTCTTATATGGGACGTAGTCATAATGGTAATGATTATTTTACAATTACTGTCCATTGGATTGACCATGAATGTAACATGTAAAAACGAATATTAGGATATAAATATGTTGAAGAAACTAAAATCGGTGCTTATATAGCAACAAAAATAGGCTCTATTTTACAATTTATGGAATATGTGATAAAATAATGAGTGTCACTTTAGATAATGCTTCTAATAATTTAAAAGCAATTGACTATTTAACATGTAGACTTTGTCCAATTGATAATGATTCTTTTCATATTAAGTGTGCCGCACATGTATATAATTTGATAGTAAAAGATGGTATTTCTCAATTTGGAATTTCTTGTGAAAAAATTTGACTTGCTTGTAATTGGATTTTTAAAGCTAAAATAAAAGCTATAATTACAGAATTTAAAAATCGTTGTAAAGAATGTTGACTTGAATATAGAAAAGTTCCAAAAGAAGTATGCACTAGATGAAATTCTTTATTTGAAATGCTTCAAGTTGCTTATATTTATCAAGAGCCGGTACAATTAGTTTTTAATGCTCATAATGCGGACCCGAATTTGAGAATTGGCTATGAAGATTGGGAAAATACAAAAGAACTTATTGAATTTTTAAGTGTTTTTTATAAAGCAACAAATGCTGCTTCTGGTCAATGTTATCCAACTATTTCTTCTGTTTTAGTAAATATTTGTGCTATTTCATCTGAATTTGCAAAATATAAAGGAAAAGATCGATTTGAAGATTCCCTTGCTTTTATGATTGAAAAATTCAAAAAATATTTTTTTCCTATTCCTCAAATTTATTTGACTGCTACTACTTTCAACCCAAATTACAAATTAAAAGGTGTTGAAAGAATGGTTGAAAAGATTTATGCAAATTTAGAAATTAAAGATGATGAAACTCCTAGTGTTGAAGATTGTAAAAGTAACATATATATATAAAAGCTCGAGAGTTATATAATACATATAAATCTATGGAAAAAAATATTCCAATAGTTGAACCTCCGTCTAGTAAACCTAGAAGTGATGATACGGATGATTAGATGGATGATTATCTTGAGCTTGAATCATCTACTAATAATGATTTTGATTTATATTTCAATCAGACACGGGAAAAGATTAGGCATGAAGAAGGACAACTTCAAGCTCCAATATTAGTATGGTGGAAGAATCGTGAAAATCAATTTCCGACCCTTGCTAGGATTGTTCGAGATGTGCTAGCGATTCAAGCATCATCGGTCGCTTCAGAGCGCCTTTAGTGAGGCGAGATTTATGATTGGAGATCATCGATATTTATTAGCAAAGGATAGTTTGGAAATATCGGTGTTGTTTCGAGATTGGGTCAATGCCGAAAGAAGAAATACCGGACTACCACAATTAAATAGCCAAATAGAAGACGAAATAGATGAAATATTTGGTGATAATAGTGATGATGATATGGAAGCAATGGAAGAAGAACGACAAATACAAGTTCCAAAAAATGTTTCTTTTGAAATGATACAAAAGTTACGAAAAGATTTTAAAAAAAGTTTCAATTGTTAGTACAATAATTAATATTCAATACCTAGATTATGTACTCTTTGTCTCTTTCTAATATTTGTATTGTACAATTTATTTATTTGAATAAATATATGGCTATTCGCCTTGATTTTCTTTTAAAATAGTCTCTTATATTTAATCAAGTCATTTTAGAAATTTAATTTTCAACTATTTTAATATTAGTTTAAACTTTAATATAAAATTGAATTTTAAGGTTTAAACTTTAAATTCAATATAAACTTTAAACTTTAAATTCAATATAAAGTTATAAACTTCAAAATTTAAAGTCAATTTTAAAGTTTAAAGTTTAAACTTAAATTCAATTGAAACTTTAAAGTAACTTTAAAGTTTAAAGTTTTAAATTGAAGTTTTTTAATAATATAATTTTATTAATTAATAATATAATATTATATAATAATTAAAGTTAATAAAAAAAATAAAAAAATTACCGGTACACAATGATCCAGTAAGAACCGGTTCCGGTCCAAACCGGTTCCAATCCGGTAACTAAGGGACCGGACGGAACCTTTGGAAATTTCCGGTAAAACCGGTTCCGGTAAGGCTCGGTTTTGGTAATGAAATCCGATAACGAGGACCAGTTCCGATATTGATTTCGATAAAATCGATCCTGTTGATCCGATCCTATCCGTTTGCCAGCCTTACTGAGTAGTGAGTTCGATATAACCGAAGTGAATAGCTGATAGTAATAAAATATAGTCCATTTCCATCTCTCCTAACCTAATCTTCTCTCTTCCCTTTTCTCTAACAAAAAATAAATAAAAATAGAAAGGAATTGTTGTTTCCATGGCAATCTTACGATACTGATGTGGCCGTAATTCACTATTAACATCTTAATTTTTCTTTTTCTTGTTGATGTTGTTTCTTCTTATTCACTCTTGTTTTCTTAATATTATTGCAGAACTTGATTTTGTTGCATCTGTGGATTTCAATTGCTTTCCTGGAGAAATGGAATTGTTGTTACCACCTTCGTCTTACAGATCTACCAGGTTAATTGTTTTTTATTTAAGATCTATTCTTTTAGGGCTATATGTATTATTTTCTTTCTAATCTTGTATGCTCATCCTTTCGATTGTCAAAGTTTGGTTGCTACCGGGAAGGTTTGGTTGGATAATAGTTGTACGGTAGAAATTGTTTCGGTGTCAAATTGGTTGAATTACAGTATTTATTAGGTAGAAATTACTTTTGGGGGTGTGTTTGGTACTAAGGACATGTTTTGTTGGAAAATAGGTAATTATTTATTTATGATCTATGTGGGCGGCAACTGGGGGTGTGGAGTCACAGATTTGGGGTTGGGATAGTCAAAGGGATGAAATTGGGTATGTTGTACGGTTGCATATTGGATGGTTTGGTTTTGAAGTTAATGGTTTGACTTGTTGGTTATCCCTTAATGGTTTAATTTAGCCATTAAGATTCTACTTCAAAAAAATCATTGAAAATCACGTGACAAACCAAATGAATAACATGAGATGACAAATTTGCTTTCTCAAAACCAAACACTGGTACCTTGTGAAATAACCAAGTATTAAACTAAATCTTAAGTCAAGGACTTGGCTTGGGGATGTAGCTCAAATGGTAGAGCGCTCGCTTAGCATGCGAGAGGTATGGGGATTGATACCCCGCATCTCCATTTTTTTCTCTGAGATTTTAGAATTTCCCGACCCACTTGTGGGATTTCACTGGGTATGTTGTTTGTCTAAGTCAAGGACTTTATAAACCAAATGATATAAATATAATTTGTTGATTTATTATCGGGTTATCAAATAATGTTTTCCTTCATACCAAACACAAACCTAGTTTGTTTTATCTTATCTTAATTTTTTTGTTTTGCTCTTTTCAATATAATTATTTATGTGGGCGGGATGGGGGTGTGGAGTGAGGGATTTGGGGTTGTGGGGGGTGGGATGGTCTAAGGGATGAAATTGGGTATGTTGGACAACTGTGTATTGGTTATTGATTTGTAGACATGCTAAATTGTTATAGAACATTAAGATATTGATTATCGGTTATTTATTGTTATTAGTTTGTTTATGTGCTTATGCATTAAGATTTCGAACAAAAAAGAACCATTGAAAATCATATAGAAACAAGGTGACAAACCAAATGAACCATGCATATTAGTTGACAAATATGCATCTTGCTCAAAAGCAAACATGAGGAAATTGAATAATGTTTGAGATAGTAGAAAGAAAGTAGTATTAAATTAAACCCTAACTCAAGGATTTTATAAACTGAATGGTATAAATATAATTTGTTAATTTACTATGGGGTCATTGGTTAACTCGTTAAGAAAAAATCCTAACTTGCTTTTCTACAGAAGAAGTTTTTCAAAATATTTAACCAACCAAACTTGAGGAAATTGAATAATGTTTTCCGTTATACCAAACACACTCTTAGTTTGTTTAATCTTATCATAATTTTTCCTTTTTCTCTTTTTAGTATGACATTTAACTTATATAATTTAACCCTTGCCATCGAAAGCAAGGGGTTTGCCTTCTGGGTCGAGCTCGTCGCACCGGGCTTGCCTAGTGCGGGTTACCTCTCATATGTGGTTTGCGAGCTATTGCATTGGAGTGAGGGTTTTACCTTGTGCGCACCCAAAGGGTAGCGTCTGCGGGTTTCCTTGTCATCAAAAAATTAAAAATAAAAATTCATAATCAATGTAATTTGGGTTTTAAAAATTCATAATCAATATTTGGGTTTTAAAACTTCATAATCAATATAATTTGGATGGTTATTTGCCCCAAATGTGGGCACCTTGTTAGACACTTTAGAAACCCCTTCTCTGCACTTAACTTCTCTACCCAATTCAGTATAATCTGTGGTGTTCTTCTTAGGACATTTCGGAACCCTGTTTTTCTGCACTTCACTTCTCAGCACTATTCAGTATAATCTGTGAGTCTTCCTTGTTTCCTTGTTCCTTTTTTGCTTTTAACTTATTTGCTATCTTGCAATCTGCTCTCTGCTGATTTAATTCACTAGGGTTGTTTCAGATCTGGTTAATTTGGATTTCTATTGCAATTTATTTGAAATTTATGGTTCTTGCCTTCTTGGTATGAATATCTATCTGTACTCTCTGTTGATTTAAATCATTTAGAATTATTTTGGATTACTGGGATTATTAGGATGCTCAGACGGTTGAGAATTTCCTTGATTATCATCTGTTGAGTCATTACCTTTATGAGCTTGAGAAGCTTTAGGTGTCTCCTTAATTCCCTTGTCATTGTTAATGATATGCTGCCTTGCAGGTGTCAGATCCACAGAATTGTGCTCAATTCCACAAGTTTGTATTGATCACTAGAATTCTCAATATTATTAACTAGGATAGAATTGGACTGGGTATGATTAGAGACCTTACCTGGTAATACTGTGGTAGTAATTTGATTGTTTTGCTGATCGGTCAGAAGTGTTTTTGCTGATTTTAATTCTATTCTCTCTAGACCTATAGAGGCTTCATAAATTTCTATGGTGGTGGTTGGTTGGATTGACATAACATGCTGTCAACTGCTTCTTCTTCTCTGCTTTTTTTTTGTTCCTGACTTTTTCATTTCTCTTTATGCTCTTCAGCCAGTCTCATTCATGGCAGGATTTGCTGTCGAAGACTATGGATTGGCTGTTCTTGCCGGGGTAAATTACTATTTATTTTTAATTTTATATTTATTAGATGATTCTGTAGGGGTAAATTACTTTTTGCTGTTTTTGGTATTTTGATTATGTAGGCTACCAGTTGCATTTCGGAGATTGGGTCATGACGCCAATGGGTAACCAACGTTACCTTCGTAAGTGTTCATTCTCTTACTTTCCTCTTTTTTGTTGAATAGAAGTGTCTCTTTTCTTTCATTCTTCATGTCGGTTTAGTTGTTGTATGGAGGGTTCAAAGTTCTTTTGGAGTTTTTCATATTCTTTTTTTGTGGATCGATTTTGTGCTTAACTAATAGAAACAGAAGTCAGAAAATGGATAAATAATTGCCAAGCGAAATTGAAAAAGTTACTGGTAAAATGAATGTAAGCAACTTGTAACCAAAAAGAAACAAATGCTCTCAGACACAGTTCCCAAAAACTCTCTTCTGGAGAGAACCCTCTTTCCGGTAGGTCGCTTGAGAACTACCATCCTAGTTTTCTCCCTCCCTGTCTCTCCAGTGATCGCTCTGATCACTGGAACACCTTCTCGCTTCTTCTCTCTTTTTCTCTCCTCTTCTTTTTCAACCTCAACCAAGCATTTGATGGACGACACTATTTATTTTGCAGTAGGATTCAAATCCTACGATATCGCAAGAACATCAGGTACAACAGGAGATTGGTATGACTGGACAGAAAGAACAGGAATTCCAGGATGAGAACAACCTTCAATGGCAAGGCTATGGAATGGATTTCTTTGACCTTGCGAGAAGCTTCCAAATCAAAAGGGGAACTCAGTTAGAAGATGGAAGAAAAAATATGCCTTTTTAGAAATCTACTGAGCCAGGAATTTTAACTAGTTTGGCAGATACATAAGCTTGATAAACATCAGAGCTAGAAGAAGGGCTGTCATTATTATACCGGAGTTAACTTTTAACTCAGGCTGGACAGGAATTGTAGAGAAAGTTGGGAGATTCATTAATAGTCACAAACGTGGGGGGAACTTAGAGAAGCATAGGCTGGTTGACAACAACATTCCCTGTGCGGATTTGCTAAGAAGCATTAAATGGGTGAATGGGGGAGAAAAAACATATAAACAGAAAACACGTTTAAGAGGGGCGACAAATTTACATTTATGAGGACATAAATTCCCAAAGTGAAGTACTAAAGAAGAGTTTGGTGGGCAAATTTGTGGTCTGTAAAGGTGAGACTCCAACTCTTACAGAGGTTAGGAAATGGGCAAATAATCTCTGGAAGCAGATTCACGGTCTGAATATTTACGAAATGGGGGTGGGAATTTTCCTCCTCGAATTTGCATCTAAACCACAACAAAACAAGTGGTAGAAGGTGTCTGGATGTGGAAGAATTTTCCGGTCAAAATGCAGTGGCGGAGTCCAATAATAGGTACATTGGCGGACAACGGTCGACCCAAATCCATTTGGGTTAGAGTGGTGGGTCTGCCAATGCATCTTTGGGCACAAAAAACTTTCAAATTCCTGCCTATACTCGATCACTGATCCAGTCTGTTGGATGCTGCACAGATGTTCATCTGGATTTTGAAACTCAGCAGTCCGTAATTTTCTTGCAGCACTTTCACCAACTAATTCCAGTAATAAATGGTTCTTTCACTGTTGATCCAAACAAAAAGATCCATTGCATCTCCTTCCAAAAACCAGCCACATCAACCTTGCAATCATCAAGTGTTTGATAATATTGAAAATGCTTCTTTGCTTTCAGAATCCACCCTCGAGGATCTCCTCCCTCATACTTAAGAAAGTCTATTTTTGTGTGCGGACGTCGAGAAGTTTCTTGATGCCTCCAAATGCTATCAACCTCGCCCTCCTCCAGTAAAACTTTAATTTTTCTTTGCTAATTCCGACTATTTGCTCCTTTAATGTTGCCACATCAGCAGCTGAAGTGTTCATGACTTCCAATCTGCTCTATACATGGTCAATTATTGGCTGATCTGATCATGATTCGACATGAATGACAAATCTTACCGATAATAGAAACATAGGTTCAGATGGATAAATATTATAGAAGTTATATTAATAACAGAGAGACACAAGCATCTCATATCTCTTAGAACAATCTGTTTATATACAATAGATGATTACAATTACCCTCTATATTACTAAGATGCATTTTATATATAATAGGATGATCCATAACTACTTAACAGCATTTATGAGAAGAACATATAATTTCTGGTAATCGTAAGAAACTGCCTAGCAGATAACTTCCACAAACTTATTAGAAACTGCTCAATCCTCCCGATCTTCTATATTTTTTTGCCTCTTCCTTCTTGAATAAGTCTGGAATATATGTGGTTTATCATTAACATTTGACTCTTTTTGTTATGTTGTTGTAGGTGGATGTGGAGTCTTTGCGGTCCTGGATGCAATTAGTGCTAAATTTGCTATTCAGAAACTTCTTGCCGACCAAAGATATCGTGCTTACATATAGGCCATCAGTAAAAACAATGCAGTCCAAGAGTTCATGCTTTGCCTATTCCTCTTTCAAAACAGGAACTCTTGGACTGTATTGTTTTTACTGATGGCCTATCGTATCGTCTGATATATGGCTATGTTATTGAGCATGGTGTCCATAGGGAGGTGGTGTACCCCTATGAGGGCTTGTTCAATGGAGATTGCCGTTGTAGTGACTATGCAGTAAGTTTATATTTACATAAATTTGGTATGACATACTATAGTATACTTGTTAAGTATTGTGTTTTTTTTTGGGTAAATAATTAGGACATAGATTCTTCAAGTGCAAATAATTTTGTACAACATTGTCGGTATTCCGTTGAATGCTTGGTCGTTCGAAACATTCGAACGCATAGGAGATCAATGTGGTGGTTTCATCGGAGTTGACGAGGATACGAAGAACAGAATCCACTTACTTTGGGCTCGTATTTGTGCTAGAAACTCCAACAAGATGATTCCGACGAATTTGAATTTTGAATTAGCAGGTTGGATATTTGATTTGGGGATAATCTCGGAGTTCCAGTCTCCTTCTTCGCCCTCTAGAATTTCGACTGCTTATGACGAGGTTGAAAGCAGCTGGGGCCACACTCACAATCCATTGCACTTGCTAATAATCATAAATTTAGTGTGCCCGGCATGAGAAGGTACATGTTAAGAAAGCAAGGGTTCGAGGGATTTAGTTCCTAACGGGCTGGCCTATAAGCACCCTCAAGGCTAGATATTTGGAGAATGATTCCAGCAGTTATTTTCTGGAATCTCCCTCCACCACAATATCTGTAGAATGATTCCAACAGTTATTTTCTGGAATCTCGACTTCTATAAGCACCCTCAAGGCTAGATATTTGGAATGTTTATTCAGTTGGCACTTTCTCTCCCCTGTAAACAGTGTGGATAACCTTTTGGATTGTGTTAGATCCCTTTCTTTAGCTTAGTAGAATATTCAGGGAATTTCTTTTGGCTGTTTTACAGATAAGTTTTCTTCATGTTTTGTTTGAAGCAGCTTCTTTTACTCTCTTGTTACCTTTGCATTTTTCTAATATGTTCTGATTTTGCTTTACCAAAAAAATTCTTGACTCCCCATTTAGCAAGTTGATCTCTTGTGTAAAGTCTCGCATGAGCTGCTAGCCGTAGGATAAAGGTCCACTTTGGTAGTCCAAAATTGTTGCAACAAGTTTTCTCCGGTCCACTCTTATTTATTATTGTGTGGTGTTCTTCCATGGTGAATCAAAGATCAGAGTCGATGGCTTTTCCAGGATTCCCATCCCGGATGTCTGTACAATGTTGACTCGTTACCCTCTCACTGCGACCATGCCATTTTATCAATCTTTTGTTGAGCATGGACGTTCCGAGGTTTGTTTTTTCTGTCAGTATATTATGTGAATAAATTTTGTGATTTCCTTATTTGTTTTGGTGTAATAGTTGATTCTCTTTTGTTTTAGGACTTGTATGAACCCCATCCGAATGAAGTTGCTGGGCAGGTTGGACGCCATGCTGTTCTGGTCATTGGATTCGGTACTAGGTATGTTGATGGCGTTCGTAGGGGGAGTTCTT
Organism: Solanum verrucosum; assembly: GCF_900185275.1. Classification (NCBI taxonomy): domain Eukaryota; kingdom Viridiplantae; phylum Streptophyta; class Magnoliopsida; order Solanales; family Solanaceae; genus Solanum; species Solanum verrucosum. The sequence goes on along the minus strand of NW_026019839.1, from coordinate 277,050 downwards.
TATTGTGAAGAACGCTTGGGGTTTGTAGTGGGGACTAAATGGATACACAAGAGTTGCTGCTGAAGTGCTATCGGATTTCACATTACCCGGTGTTGTGATGGATGAGGCAGATGCTGATGAGTAATTCTCCTTGTGTTTGTGAAGTCCCAACTTTGTTTTGTGGTTTGGTTGAAGTCCTTTTCTAATCTGTATTGTTAAATTCTTACTGGTAATTTTGTCACTGTTTACTACTACTGTCTTAGTATTTTTCATTTCCAAGTAATCTGAACCTATTATATTGTCAATGTTGTCTGAGACTGACGGAAGTGTTTATATTCCTTGTTCTGGTGGGACGTGTTTGGTAATATACGAGACTGGTAAAGTCCTTGCCGAACTTGAATTTGGTGTCACAGCTTGCATCTCATTTAAGTTGCAGCAGGATGTATTGTTTGTTTAGGTATAGTAGGCATTATTTGGGTTATGCTATTATCCAGCCCAGCATGAATTTGTACTTGTTTTCAACATGCGGTTAAATATGATTTTTCCTGTCTTGTGCATCGCTTTATATGTTCAGTGCCAGTGGTAGTTGATTTCTACGTTGTGCCTGCCAGCAAAATGTTTTTGGACTGTCAGTTAATTATATTTCTTGTCATTAATAAAATCTGCACTTGGACAAGTTATGTAACAAAAAGAAAAGAGGAGAGATTGGGATCTATCAGTTACTGTTTTCTCTTTGTTTGCTTACAATAGGCATTATGCATCGCAGACAGACGGGTGGGTTTCTTTGTTGGTTCGGTTATTATACAGAACAAGTTATATACTTATATTTACCTGTACAAGATAATTAAATTCAAATATTTAGTTCATCCAGAGATTATTTCCGTTTATACAAAGCATTTATTATTTAATGCATAATATATTCCTACGGAAATGTCTTCAATGATTTTGCTTCTATACCAACGTGGATGGGTTGGATCTAAAAGTTTATGTGGACCAAAAAGATGAAGTCAATTGTTTCATTCAATAATTTCGTATTATTTTTTTTGTTAACTAAAATATATGTTTGAGTTATATTTGATCCAATAGATGGAATTTTTGAGTCATTTGTTTTATTCTTTCCTAAAAAAATAAATAATAATAATTATATATGTACATATATATACACATTCTAAAATATAGATTGATGCAATTAACATAAAAAAGAACTCTTGAGGCAGTGCAGAATTGGCCTAGACCCACATCTCCAACTGATATTAGGAGTTTTTTGGGTTTAGTTGGCTATTATAGAAGGTTTGTAGAGGGGTTCTCGTTTATTGCATCTCCTTTGACCAAGTTGACTCAGAAGACAGTGAAATTTCAATGGTCTGAAGCTTGTGAGAAGAGCTTTCAGGAAATGAAAAACAGGTTGATTACTGCTCCAGTTTTGACTTTACCAGAAGGTACTCAAGGTTTTGTGGTGTATTGTGATACATCTAGAGTTGGTTTGGGTTGTGTCTTAATACAAAATGGCAAGGTTATAGCTTATGCCTCCAAACAGTTGAAGGTTCATGAGAAGAATTACCCAACCTATGACTTGGAGTTAGCTGCTGTAGTATTCGCTTTGAAGATATGGCGTCATTACTTGTATGGTGTGCATGTTGATGTATATACTGATCACAAGAGTCTTCAATATGTACTTACTCAGAAAGAGCTTAATCTTAGACAGAGGAGGAGGTTAGAATTACTTAAAGATTATGACCTGAGTTTTCTTTACCACCCAAGTAAGGCTAATGTTGTTGCTGATTCTTTAAGCAGGTTGTCTATGGATAGCACCGCCCATATTGAAGAAAGAAGAAGGGAGTTAGCAAAAGATGTGCACAGACTAGCATGCCTGGGAGTCAGACTTATAGATTCTGCAGAAGGAGGAATAGCAATGACGAACGGGGCCGAGTCATCATTAGTGTCAGAAGTGAGAGACAAACAAGATCAAGATCCCATTTTGCTTGAGCTGAAGACAAATGTTCAAAAGCAAAAAGTATTAGCTTTTGAACAAGGGGGAAATGGTGTATTGAGATATCAAGGTAGGTTGTGTGTACCTATGGTGGATGGACTCCAAGAGAGGATTATGGAGGAAGCTCATAGCTCCAGATATTCCATTTATCCGGGTTCCACAAAGATGTATCGTGACTTGAGAGAAGTTTATTGGTGGAATAGCATGAAGAAGAGCATTGCTGAATTTGTTGCTAAATGTCCAAATTGCTAGCAAGTGAAAGTTGAACACCAAAGGCCCGGTGGTTTGGCTCAGAGGATAGAACTTCCAGAATGGAAGTGGGAGATGATCAATATGAATTTCATCACAGGGTTGCCAAGGTCTCGCAGACAATATGATTCTATTTGGGTAATTGTCGACTGAATGACAAAGTCGACTCATTTTCTACCGGTAAAGACTACCCATTCAGCAGAAGATTATGCCAGGTTATATATTGAAGAGATAGTAAGACTTCATGGAGTCCTAGTCTCCATTATTTCAGATAGAGGTACATAGTTTACTGCACAGTTCTGGAAATCTTTTAAAAAAGGCTTGGGTTCGAAGGTGAACTTAAGTACTGCCTTTCATCCTCAGACTAATGGGCAAGCAGAACGCACTATTCAGACTCTAGAAGATATGTTGAGGGCTTGTGTGATCGATTTCAAAGGTAATTGGGATGATCATCTACCTCTCATTGAATTTGCCTACAACAACAATTATCACTCTAACATCCAGATGGCTCCATATGAAGCTCTTTATGGGAGAAGATGTAGATCTCCTATTGGATGGTTTGAAGTTGGTGAAGCACAGTTGATAGGACCAGATTTAGTTCACCAAGCTATAGAGAAGGTGAAGGTTATTCAAGAGAGGTTGAAAACGGCACAGAGTCGTCAAAAATCCTACACTGATGTTAGGAAAAGGGCGTTAGAGTTTGAAGTAAACGATTGGGTATATTTGAAGGTTTCACCCATGAAGGGGGTTATGAGGTTTGGTAAGAAGGGGAAACTTAGTCCCCGGTATATTGGACCTTATTGCATAGTCAAGAGGATTGACAATGTTGCTTATGAGTTGGAGTTACCATAGGAACTAACAGCGGTTCATTCGGTATTTCACATCTCCATGTTGAAGAAGTGCATAGGTGATCCTTCATTGATCCTGCCTACTGAGAATATCAGGATCACGGATAGCTTATCTTATAAGGAGATTCCTATTCAGATTCTAGATCGCCAAGTTCGCAGATTGAGAACAAAGGATGTAGCCTCAGTCAAGGTCCTTTGGAGGAACCAATTTGTTGAGGAAGCTACTTGGGAAGCCGAAGAGGACATGAAGCAGAAATACCCATATCTCTTTGAATCCGGAGGAAATGTAGATCAAGGTACTAATTTCCTTCTTAGTGCTCTTTAAATTGTAGTTAGCATGTTGTTGTTGTTGTTTGCATGATTGCTTGTTAGGTGTTTGAATTGATGTTACACCCTTAGGCTTGTAAGAATAACCTCATTCGAGGATGAATGTTCCCAAGGGGGAGATATTGTGACATCTTGCAAGTTGATAACTAGGAAGAAGCTTAAAAATTGGAAATTGTCATTTTTGGAAAGAATTTTAAAAATCTGGAAAATTTGGTTAAGTATGGGAAAAAGGTGAGTTTTTGGCCAACTTTGAACAGTCATAACTTCTACCTCAGGATGATTTAGGTGTAGTTCCAGTTATTTTTGCGAAGCTCGTGGAATGATCTTTCCAACGCCACTGAGTTTGCTTGATTCCGAGTTCGTATGAGTGAGTTATGCCCTTTGGAAGTTGGGCAGTTGGCAGGGAAGTCCGTCCGGAAATTTTAAGGGTATTTTGGTCTTTTCCCTAACCAATTCTTTTGGATATATTAAGGTGTTAGACTGATTTTAGATCAGTTTTTCCCTTTTTAAAAGAGTGAGAGTGAGGGTTTGTGAGTAAAGAGGAGAAGAAGGGGAGAAAGAGAAGATCAAGCAAGGTTTCATCAAAGATCGTCGTGGATATCGTCGAGGGTGATCCTACTAGGTATGTGAGCTCATAGTGTTGGGTTGGTTCTTTCCCCCCACACGCCAAACTCGTTTAATTTCGAGAAAAGATTGATTATGTTTGTTGAAGTTGTTGGTTACGTTTGTTGAAGTTGTTGGTTGTGATTGTGTTAAAGTTCTTGGTGATTTTGGGGCATGTTTCCAGTTTTGTTTCTGGGTTAAATCTATTGTATGTTGAGGGGTTTTATGATATTAAGTGTTTGGGGCTGGAACCTTTGAAGTTAAGGTGGTTTAGAGTTGGAAAAAAAGAAGGAGAAAAGTCGAATTTTTGGGGAAAGGGCTGGGGTGTCGCGCCAGCTAGCGCCCCCCAAAAGGGACTCTGAAGTCAAGCCCTTGGGGTGGTGCGTCTAGCAGAGCCCCCACCAGGCCCTTCTGAACTTTGTGGTCTGGCGCCCCGCGCTTCTCAGAGCGCCTAGGACGCCAAGTTTTCCCTTTCATTCCCTACTTTTTCATACATGTTCCTTGCTAATGTACCTATGTTTTATAGTTGTTTTCACCACTCCAAGGTACGTCTAAACATCCAGAACTCATCCATAAACATGAGATCATTACCCTTGAATTCATAATCCAATCCGAGGAAAGTTCGGATCAAAGTCAAGTGAAGTTAGAGTCAAATCTTAGAAGTTAAGAAGTAAGTCCAAGCAAGTCTTTAACGCTTTTCAAGAGTCTTTATTGAACGTTTTAACTTCGTTGTAAGGCTCAAGTTTCAAGTCAAGTAAAGAGTATTGAGTTTCAAGTTAAGTCAAGAGTATAAAATTGAGTTCATTTCTCAAAAGTTATTAGGGAACTAAGTATTCCAAAAGAAGTTTATAAATGTTTTTTTTACATTTGAGTAAGAAAGGAACCATGCTTTCCAAGAGAGCCTTTGGGCTAAGTTTTGAGCAATTTTCTCAAACTACAGAAAGATGTGTTTAAAACACTTATGAGCCAAAGTATTTTTGGTAGTAGTATTGAGCACCGAATTGGGGATGCGAGTTCATATTAACTCAACTCTCCATAAGAACCATGTAGCCAACATGGAACTTGACGGGTCATTCTTTTTAGATGATCACGTAAGTTAAGCTAGTGGATCCACTAAGTAAAGTAAGGTCCTATATCACGGCAAGGTATAGGATGGTCCTTGGGCAACGTGAGGTAAAACATTGTATCATCACTAGGGCTCATAGTGGTTGTTGTCGGTTAAAGAATCTCCTACAAAAGTTATATTACCTTTATATAAGTAAAGTTGAGTTTGTTATTGTTTTATCATTAACGAGCTAAGTTGTTTACATTGTTTTACAAGCTTTATATGTATTGCATATGTCTTATTGCTTTACATTTGAGTTCATTTATCCATGAGTCGAACAGAGCCAAGGTAATTGTTCTCTTGTACTCTTTTCAATCTTAAGTTGTTGTTTAGCTTTCCAGCTCGCATACTCGTACATTCAATGTACTGATGCCAGTTGGCCTGTATCTTATTGTGATGCAGACGTAGGTACCCAGGATCATCATCCAGCACGCCGTTGATCCAGCCGAGCACTTCCGAGTCAGTGGTGAGCCTCTTTGCATTTCGGAGGACTCGGTTATTTTGTTCTCTTAGTTTTGTTTTATTAGGATCACTACTAAAAAAATAGCGTTTAGTGACGGACTATAGCGACGGACTATATTCCGTTGCTATATAACGACGGTTTAACTACGGAATAAATATTTTGTCGCAATAATAATAAGCAATTTTTTTTTAATTCTATAGCGACGGAATGGCGACGGATTGTATATTCCGTCACTATTTATTAGCGCGAAAAGTTGGCGCCTTAATATTTCCTATGAATTTAACAACGGAAGGGCTGCGACAAATTGAATTAATTTTGAACGATGGATTAGCAATGGAAAATTCGTCGTTACAACTTTTAGTATTTATTTATAAATTTTATATTTTGTAGCGACAGAAAAATCCGTCGTTAGTTTCCATTCTAAATAAATCAAAGATGTTTGTTAGCGATGGAATTTTATATGTCGTTAAATCCGTCGCAAAATAAAATAAAAATTTAGGGATAAGTTAGGGCACACTAAAATTCCCTCTCCATTCTACTAACAAAAGCTTTGAGCTCTCCCACTCTCTCTCTCTTCGGCTCTTCAACTATTCCTCTTCCCCATTCTTCAAATACGTTACTAATTGCTCTTTCACTCTCTTCAATGTGAGAAATCAATGAGTTTCTATCAATTTTCGAATTCAAAATCAAGTGAGTTGTACTAACTTTTGTATACTCTAATTTTGAGTTTATTTTTGTATATTAAGATGTGTTCTATGGATTTGTGTTGATTTTGTTTGTGGGTTTTGGTAATCTTGAAATATGAGACAAGGGTTCTACTTGGAAGAATGATTTTGCCATAATCGAGTTACACTTTGCAATTAGGGTTTGTTTTAAGAGATTAGTGATATTATAAAAGATGTCAAAACCAGATCTTAACATAATCACTTTTTGTTGTTAGTAATCAACTGTGAATAAGACTACTTTTTTATTGTTAGTAGTCACTTTTTCTATCTGGGTTTAGCTTGAACAGCAACAGGATTCTGCGCATTATCAGGAATACATTTTGCTATGCTTGTTGGGTCTTTGAGTTCTATTTTTAACTTCTGTTTGTATTTTTCTATTTTGAAATTGTTAATTTGAAAAGTTTAGTATAGGCATCGTATAACTCGTTTTATGAGAATATATAGTGGTGTTTAAATTCTGTTTTTTTTTTCTATTTTAGAAGGCCTTATTGCAGCTTATGAAACATGTGTGGAGTTTTGTTTCTTCGTGAATGTGTTTGCTGCCTGTTTGTCCTAAGAACAACTAACCAAATAAGTTCTCTTTCTGTATCTTATTCTATTTCATTTTTCTTGGTTTGTCAAAGTCAAGACTTAAAGAAAAAATGTTTATTTGTGATAGTCGATTAGTAATTTCGATATGTATTTGGTAGCTGATTCAATTATAATTTTTACGTATTGTCAAACATTGTCGAATTAAATACAAGTTAATGAAAATGGTTCAAGAAAGAGAGTTTTAGATAAGAATTAACATTATCAACTTAAAGAAGTTGTTCATAAACTAAACAAAAAATGATTTTCTATTCATACACATAATTAAAGAAATGAATAACAAACAAACAAAAAATGACATCTATTGCCATCAACTTTTTTTGGCCACACACAAGAAAGTAAATCAAGAAGAGACTAGCAAAATTTTCATCCAATCTGTACCTAAATTTTTGCAGTAAGTCAATCAAATTTTGGTGTATCTAAAGATTTTTTCCTTGCTCCATATCAAATGAAATATTCTTCTTGAGTTCTCGTTGTCATACTCTGCTGGATTAGATACAAGTGATTGAGATCTCTGATGGTTAATCAGATTAACATGTCTTTCACAAATTTTAGATTTAATGTAAAGTATGCAAAGTTCAATTTTTCATAGCTATTAAGTAACTGCTTGCTTTCTCTGCTCTACTTCTCTGTTTCTTTTCTTTGTGCTCCTCTATTTATGTAAAGAAATTCACCTGATCAACATACAATGATATTTAAGTTTGTATTTTTTTCTTTTCCACATGGTGTTATTATAGTTTGTGGAGAATATGTGGACCTTTGCTTCTTCGTGAACGTGTTGCTGCTTATTTATCCTAAGAACAACTATATCAAGTTTACGTAAGTTCTACTTATCTCTCTTAGTTTGTTTAATATTTTGGGTTGTCCATCTTTATGCTTGATGAAACTTTTAGAAGGGTATTGATTGTGAGCAGACATGGGATAATTATGCTATGGTGGTTAATATTTCAAATGTTAGACACAGATTTTGCTGACGTTGCAATCTTTCAAGGCTCTCAAATCTCGTCTTGTTCCACTAATTTCACTCGCCCTGCATCCTTCTCTTTTCATCCACCTTTTCTCAACTTTTCAGCTCCTCGGTATGATTTTTATTTGGTACTCCATTATATTTACAATCGTAACACTAGAAATTAGTTACTAGCAAGAGAAATGAAATTCAAACCACTTTCTTGATTGTTTGCAGTAATATTTGTATTATCTTTTTGGCATCACACTTTTTGTAACTTTACAATAATTAGAGTACAATACAAGTGTAGTACTTATTTTATGATCTAACTTTAGGCTTATAATTATCAAATGACTTGACATTTAATTAGCCTAAACTAGAGTTAGTAGTAGAACAAATCATCATATCATTTATGTGTAGGGATTTAAGAGAGTACACTATTTTAAAATAACATTATAGTTGGGTCAAATCATACTAAACTAATTGGACAGTGATAAAAAAACATAAAGGAGCACTAATAAAGGTATTTCAGTATGAACCTTTCCTTGACATTGCACTTCCTGCAACTTATCATTTTCTTGTTATTGCACTTTTTGTAACTGAAGATTAATAGAATAATATATTTTAAGATAACTGGACAGTGATCAAGAACACTTATATTAACAGAAAAGGCGGCGAATGATTTAAAAAGTGCAAAGATATACTCTTTTTCATAAAGGTATTTTAATCTGATCTTTTCTTTGTAGGACATCCAGATTGTATAACTTATATAAGAGAAATTTCTGATTGTCTTGATTATTCTAAAATTTATAGGAACATGAGTAATTTGAAGCGTGGTTGGATGTATGAGAGGTTGGATGGACTACGGGGTATACTCTCCAGTTTTATAACCGGTGTGAATAACTTTATTCAGTATGCATGTTCACAAAAAAATCGTATGAGTGGTGACAACATTAAATGTCCTTGTAAAAAATGTCATAACCTTAAATACATGGATGTTGAAATGGTTAAATATCACCTTTTTCAATATGGATTTGTTGAGAACTATTTTGTTTGGAAATATCTAGGGGAAGAAGATGCTATTGATGAGATGTATTATGTTAATGATTTGCATGGTGGAACTCAACCTGAATTGGGATATGATAATCCGTACCGACAAATGGTTTTGGATGTAGCTGGTCCAAACTTTGATCAAGGTTTGAGTCGACAATTTCAAAGCAATATTGAACATGAGTCATCTCATACTTATGAAACTTCAATGGAGGAGGAGATCAATCCTTCAATAGAGGAGGCGTCTGATCTTCCAATGGAGGAGGAGCCTAATCCTGAGTCTCAAAGATTTTATGATTTACTACATGCCGCTGATGCAAAATTGTATCCCGGTTCCTCCGTCTCTCAACTTGAAGTTGTCTCTAGGATGTTAAACATTAAAATAGAGAACAACATGTCACAGAGAGGTTACAACCAAATGATGCAATTGTTGAAAGATTCTTTACCTGAAGATAACATAGTGCTTGATAACTATTATCAAACAAAGAAATTGGTGCGTAGCTTGGGTTTGCCAGTTGAGAAGATTGATTGTTGTGAATCAGGATGTATGTTATATTGGGGCGATGATGAGAACCTTACATCATGTAAATTTTGTGGCAATCAGAGGTATAAGCGTCGTGTAGGCTCTCGTAAGCGGAAATTGGTCCCTTATAAGAAAATGTATTATTTTCCTTTGATTCCTAGATTAAAAAGATTATATGCATCTCATGCTACAGCTGCTGATATGAGATGGCATCATGAGCATACACAGGACGAAGGGGTAATGCGTCATCCATCAGACTCTGATGCTTGGAAACACTTCAATGAAACTCATACCTTTTTTGCCAATGAACCAAGAAATGTAAGATTGGGGTTATGTACGGATGGTTTCCAACCATTCAGTCAGACTGGGAGGAAATACTCTTCGTGGCCAGTGATTGTAACTCCATATAATTTACCTCCAGGAATGTGCATGAAGGAAGCGTATATGTTCTTAACTGTCATTATTCCAGGGCCAAACAATCCCAAACATAAAATTGATGTTTATCTGCAACCTCTAATAAAGGAGTTGACCTTGTTGTGGGAGACAGGTGTAGAAGCATTTGACATTTCAAAAAAGCAAAACTTTCAACTAAGGGCAGCTTTGATGTGGACTATAAGTGACTTTCCAGCATATTCTATGTTATCAGGATGGAGTACTGCGGGCAAGTTAGCTTGTCCTTATTGTATGGAGGAGACACAATCCTTTAGATTAGAACATGGTAGAAAAACATCTTGGTTTGACAATCATAGGATGTTTCTTGACCAACATCATCCTTTCCGGAGAGATCGTAAAAACTTTTTTAAAGGCAAGACTGTCAAAAGATTTCCACCACCTTACAAAACAGGAGAGGAGATTTTGAACCAAATTTGTGACTTAGGGATAAGGAAAGTAACTGAGTTAGATGCAGAAGAGGTTAATAGAAGAATATGTAAGTCTTGTGGATGGAAAAAGCAAAGTATCTTTTGGGATTTGCCATATTGGAGTTCTAACATGATTCGACATAACCTTGATGTCATGCATATTGAGAAAAATGTCTTTGATAATGTATTTAACACGGTTCTTAATATTGTTGATAAAACCAAAGACAATTCACAATCACGTTGGATATGGTAAACTATTGTGATCGACCTCAGTTGGCAAAGGATTCAAATGGTAAATACCCAAAGATGTATACACAATAGACAAGGAAGAAAAAGCTATCTTGTTTAATTGGGTCAAAGATTTGAAATTTCCAGATGGGTATGTTTCAAATTTGGGTAGATGTCCAGACACAAATACGAAAAAGCTATATGGCATGAAAAGTCATGATTGTCACGTGTTCATGCAAAGACTTTTGCCTATTGCTTTTCGTGAATTACTTCCTAGTAATGTATGGCAAGCACTTACAGAGTTGAGCTTATTTTTTAAAGATCTTACTTCAACCACTCTACGAGTGGATGACATGGAGAGATTAGAAGCAGATATCCCACAAATTTTGTGTAAGTTAGAACATATATTTCCTCCAGGGTTCTTTGACTCGATGGAACATTTGCCTGTGCACCTACCATATGAAGCAAAGATCGCTGGACCTGTACAATATCGATGGATGTATCCTTTTGAAAGGTAAATGTGAAATTTTATGACAAAATTATGACAAGCATGTTATACTTGGTAATTCTAATATGATGGTACATTCATTTATTATCTATTAAGGTACCTTGGAACTCTTAAAAGGATGATTGGAAATAAAGCTAGTGTTGAGGGTTCTATTTGTGAAGCATACTTGATGACAGAGTCAACACTATTATTTTCTCATTATTTTGAATCTCATGTCATGACACGTAATCATAATGTGGACCGTAATGATGATGGTGGTATTACGGAGGATCTTGAAGGAAATCTATCAATATTCACCTATCCAGGTCGACTATGGGGAGAGACAAGAAAAAGAAATTTATCACTTGATGAAGTCAAGGCCGCTCAAACTTACATATTACTAAATTGTGAAGAGGTTGAGCCATTTGTGAGGTAGTATTTAAAATTTATTTTCACCTAATATTAGAAACATATTAATATATTATGACTTTCTATTTAACTTATTTTGTATTAATGAAGTATGTACGTGCAACGTTTGCAAGAAGAATCTCCCAATTTATCACAGTGTCAGATAGATGAGAGCCTTGAGGCATATTTTTCTATATGGTTTAAGGAATACGTAAGTCTCCAACGATCATTAACTTTGATATAGTAATGTAACCTAAATTGTCTTGTGAATTTAACTAAGTCTTTTTTTAAATAGGTCCGATGCAATCATATAGAGAATAAATTCTTGCGTAGCCTTGCTCATGGACCATTAATAGGCGCTACATGTCATTCAATGTATTTTGTTAATGGATACAAATTTCATACAGAATGTTATGGTAGCGCTAGATCAACAATGAACAGTGGAGTTTGTATCTCAGATCCAAATTTTGGTGATTACTATGGACGGATAAAAGAGATTATACAAGTGGAATACCGTGAAGAACCTTTAAAGCAAACTTTCTTATTCAAGTGTGAATGGTTTGACCCAACTATAGATGTTGGTGTGAAGAAGCATAATCAATACAAATTGATTGATGTTAACCAACGTCGTCGGTATAAAAAGTATGAACCTTTTATTCTTGCAATGCAAGCAACACAAGTGTGTTATGTCCCATATCCTAGCAAGAAAAAGGACAAGATTGATTGGCTAGCCGTATTGAAGGTTAAACCTCGTAATGTTGTGGAATTACCTGATGAGAAAGTGGCACCAACTCCAGAACTGAATGTTCCATTTCAAGTCAATGAAGTTGAAGTCCATGAGATAGATATAAATGTTTCTGTTGATGAAGAAATACTCTTACATGATTTAAATGGGGGTGTACTTGAAATGGAAGAACCCATTGATGGGTTACATCCAAAGTATCATGAAATCCCTGGAGAATTGACACAACCCGAGCCTACACCCTGGGCGAGACCGGCACTCGGAGACCATTGCTGTCCCCAAGCGAACCCTTGGCCTGGCTTTCTTAACTCAGCGGAAACCTAACTCAACAAAAACTTCATGCAAAGCAAAAATCAAAAGACAACTTAACTGATACAAATCTGGCCATAAAGGCACCTCGGTCTCAAAATAGAGTATTTACATATATACATAGGTAAGAGACTCGAAATTAGCTGACTGACTGTCTGTCTATGAAGCCTCTAAAATACTGAGATGGATGTTGGGACTGACCCCACAACATCCTAATAAAACAAAAGAAAACTAAGAACACAAAATAATTGAGTCCCTCCGGAATGCGAGGAGGCTCACCACTGACTCTGGAGTGCTCAGCTGGATCAACGACATGCAGGATGCTGATTCAGGGTACCTGAATCTGCATTATCAAACGATGCAGGCCAACTGGCATCAGTACATGGAATGTACATGCGAGCTGGAAAACTAAGCAACAAAGGCTAGAATGAAATCTGGAAGAAAACTGAATAGCTTACCTGGCTCAACTCAACTCAACCTGACTGACTTCTTTCAATATAAGGCAATTTAAAACAAGTGCGATATAAAGAAAGACTGTTTAAAACATGCTATAAACTCTGTGTGTATATAAGGATACAATAAGCCTGAAATGTATATAGAAATGCAATGAACTGATGTATATAAAAATACAATAATTTCTATGTATAAAATACAATAACTGCTGTGGGAGTTTCTCTAACCGACAACCATCACATAAGAGCTATAGTGATGATACAACGATCGACCTCACGCTGCCAGAGCATCTTATACCCGGCCAAAGGTATAAGACCTGAACTGCCTAATGGATCCACTAGTCTAATCTGAAAAGGATTCATCTAAAAACTATGATCCTTTTCTACCCATGGTGGCTAACATGGTTCTATGGGGGCTGTGGGTTCTTTGAACACTCCCCCAATTCGGTGCTCGATACTACTCCCAAAAATGTACTGGCTCTTATGTTTTTAAAACACATTTCTTCCTGCTGATATGAGATAATTACTCAAAACTAGCCCGAAGGCTCTTTTGGAAATCTCAGTTTCCAACCTTGTTTAAATGTAAAAACATTTCTTTAAAACTTCTTTGGGAATACATAGTTCCCTAATACCTTTGAGAAAAGAACTCAACTTTAAACTCTTTACTTTACTTGAACTCTTGGCTTGATGTGAAACTCTTAACTTAACATGAAACTCTTAACTTATGACTTGACTTGAAACTCAATACTTAACTTGGAACTTGAGCCTTAAAATGAAGTTAAAACGTTCAATGAAGGCTCTTGGAAAACCTTAAGGACTTGCTTGCTTCTAAGCTTGACTTCACTTGACTTGGGAACTATCTTTCCTTGAAAACGGAATTATGAATTCTAGGTGTTCGATCACATGTTATGGAGGGATTCTTGAATGCTTAGACGTACTTTGGAATGCCGGAACAACTATACAACATAGGTATAATACTTGAGAACATGCATGAGAAAGTGAGAAAGAATGGGGGAAACTTGGCTGAGACTTCAGATTTCTGGTGACACAGATGACATTTACGGATGCCATCGACGGACCGTAGATGGACTTACGGTCCGTCCTGCAGGTCCGTAGATCACGTCAGAGACTTCCCCAGGATTCAGTTAAAAGAAAATGACTAAGTGTTGACCTACGGTTCGGACTTACGGTCCGTAGGTTGGGTTACGGACCGTAGGTCGTGCCCGTAGATCGATGCCCCAAAAATCCCTGCTTCTGTCCCGATTGACGGTTGACCAGTACGGACCGTCAATCGATCTACGGTCCGTAGGTCACGCCCGTCGATGGGAATCGATAGCCAAAATTTGCTGAAAATTTGCTGGTGAATCAACTTCAAAAGGGTCATAACTCTTAGAATCATAATTCCCTCAACATACAATATAATTTCAACTTAAATACACAACCCAATCATGTCTCACAACGAACAATAACTTCAACAACTTCAACAACAAATTCCAATCTTTTCTCAAATCATAGAATAAGCTTAGTGTGTGTATGGGGTAAAGGATCAACCCACACAAAGAACTCACATACCTTGATAGGGATCACCCCCGACGAAAATCCACAATGATCTTGACGAATCTTGTTGATCTCCTCTTTCTTCTCTTCTTCTTCTCCTTCTCTTCTTCTTCTTCTCTTCTTAACTCTCAAGAACCCTAACTCTTTCTCTTTCAAAAAGGGACAAAATGATCCAAAGATCAGCCTAATACAACAATACAAGCTCAAAAGAAATGATTTGTGAAAAGACTAAAATGCCCTTAAATTTCCGGACGGATCACCCTTCCAACTGCCCAACTTCCAAAGGGCATAACTCCCTTATACGAACTCGGAATCGAGCAAACTCGGTGGCGTTGAAAAGGTCATTCCACGAGCTTCGCAACCATAACTGGAACTACTCCTAAATCATCCTGAGCTAGGAGTTACGACTACTCAAAGTTGGCCAAAAACTCACTTCTTCCCATACTTAACCAAATTTCCAGATTCTAAATTTTTCCAAAAATGACTACTTTCCAATTTCAAGCTTCTTCAAAGCCACTTCAAATTGTCGGATGTTACAAGAATCTACAGAGGAGGAGTATGAATCTGAAGAAACTGAGGAGAATGAGGAAGAATTTGAAGAAGATTTAGATAGTGACTAGTTCTTAATAACAATATGTTATTGTATCTTCAATATTTTTTGAGTGTAGTAATTTTTCATAGTATTATTATTTCCTTAGTTTATGTTTTTTTAATGTAATAATATTTGAATGACTTTTTCTTCTATTCGATATGATTAAGAATTTTGTTTTGTTTATTCAACTTGAGATTTCTATTTTTTGATGTTGCCTTTTGTTTTATAGATTTTCCTTAAAATTTGGAGTTCAGCTGGTTATTCTCAACTATTGTGACTTCTTCCTCTTCTCTTCGACTGCTGCAACTAGTAAGGTAAGTTTTTGATAACTTTTTCTTTTTTGTTTTCTGTACTATTACGTATTCAGCTTCACTATCGTGGGATGAGTTACTCTTTCTTCTCATGTTCTTTTCTACTTTCTTCACTTCTTAGACGTGCTGTAGTAGCTGCAATGATATCTGTTAGTATTGTTTTTCAGTTGCATTTATTTAGTTGATTATAGTTTTCCTCCCCCTATTTTGACTTTATATGTCTGAAATTTTACTTCGAAAAGACTGTTTAGTCATCTGTTTAAAATCTGCAGGAGATTCTAGCTCTAATTTTTAGTATATAATATGCATGAAATTTAGTAACATTTGGGCATACTGATGAACTTTATTTAAAAATAATTGATCTTTTACAAGTGTTGATCTTACAATACTTACATATTTTGAAGATATGGCCTGAGGCAGAGGTCGAGGTAGTGCAGGTCATGTAGGAAAATCCTCAGGTCACGGTAATTCTGCTATTCCTCCAAAAATGCCTACTGTTCCTATTCCCACAACAGTTAGTCCTCAACAAGGTGGTACAAGTTCTAATATAGGTGGGCTTGATCGTACAAACCAAGTTCAAATACTAGGACCTAGCAGTACACCACCCGTTCAAATGCCAAATCACAATAATATTCCAACCGATGTTGAATCATCTCCTATTACACCTAATGAAAGTAATCAAATAGGAGAGGGTGCATCTACTCAAAGCAGCACAATTGGTGAAGGTGAGTCCAATAATCGTGGGCAGCGGAGAACAATTATTACTCTTACTCCTACAGGGTTAGTCCATGTTTATAGTATCATTAGTATATATATTTTTAATAAGATACATATGTATTTAAATAATGTCCTGAAATTTATATAGATTGGAGCCTTCTTCGACATGCTCTACTTTCATAGCTAAGTCTTTCAAAAATGAACTTGATCCCAATGGAATCAATTGGAAAGGTGTCTCGCAACCTGTAAAAGATTTTTATTTTGGAGAATTCAAGGTATGTTATTTCATTATAATTGAGTTTAAGAAAGTGATAAACTTTTTATAGATATGATATTAATGTTATTACTTTACAAACTAATTTCAGAAGGAATTCTATTGGGACTCTTCAACTAATGAAAATGCAGTGAAAAGACAATGGGAGATTAAGGCATCACTACGATATAGCGATTTTATTTTCAGAATAAAAAAGAACGGAACTAATCCCGGATATGTAACTGATATTGTGTGGGAAAATTGGATGAGGCTTTGGCAAGCTCCTGAGAATGTTGCGAAGTCAGAAACAAATAAAAAAAATCATCGTGGAGGAAGAGAAGCTGCTATCGGAACTCATACAGGTGGATCTATCTCTATTGGGGAGCATCGTAAGAAACTTGTAAGTATATATTTCACGCAATATATATTCTTCGACAAAATACATTTTCCTTATCTTCTAGTCATTACTAAAAGTCGATAGTACACAAATAGTAGAAGTGCCTCTTTTTTTTTGTTCAATTATGTTTTGGGACTGTTGTTGCAGTGCATCTGTTTTGGTGCAACATACAATTGTTGTTGATGACACTTTCGATTTTTAAACTCTTAATTGTATTCTTTCTGATAGTAAATTTGGACATAAGGCGAACAAAATCAAATAGATAAATTGACATATACTTTTGTCTATTGTATAGTGTGATGAATGTCTTTAGCTAGAACTGTATGTTGGCTGGAAAAACATAAAAATTAAAGCCCCACATTATAATAGTTGGTTAGAGAAAATAAAAAGTTACAGGGAAAAATGTATAGATTTGAACTTTACATGTAAAAGCTTTGCCTGAATGTGTACAAAGATGTGAACTCTACCAAGATGGCATAAGAAAATGGAGATATATTCTGCCTGGATATTTGGCTAGCGCTAGCACGTAATATAGTAAAATTAAGAGAGAGTAGGATGTACATAGACTTTATTTATACCTTTGTGAGATAAGAGATTGTTTCCGATAAATTCTCGGCTTAAAGAAAAATATCCAACACATGAGTATAGGTACATATTAATTGTTCCAAAAATTTTCACCAGTACTACCTCTACAAGCTTATAATAGTTAGTTGCCTTAGAATCTATTTTTTATTGTAAGAGCCTTAATGGGTCTTGCTTATAGAAGAAGGGAGCTTAATATTTTAGATTGTCTTGTGACATTGCATGCAATAGATTGAATATGAATAACTTCTTATTATAGAACTTGATTTTTGAATCTGAATCTGAATCTTTTTCTTTGTCACCAAGTACTATTCTGGACAGTTTTTGGCTTGTTGTCACCGATTTTTGAATCTGAAACTTGCATAAGAAAGTTATGAAAGATATCTTAATTCTTACAAATGTTGGTTCCTTCATCTTTAGATGCACGATTTGAATTGTTAGCATTATTTTTGCCATAGGGGCGACCTCAATTGTGGGTTCCTCACTGAAATTAAATAAACTTTTTGTGTTTAGTGAAATACTTTACCTAATTATATCATATTGTTCATAACATAACTGGGGCAATTTTTTTTTTTTGGGTAGGCTATTGAAAAGGGTCGAGACCCAACACCAAGTGAGCTCCATTTGCACGTCCACACACATGATCACGATGGAAAATCTTTTGTTGATGAGCGAGCACGAATTGTTCATGTAAGTAGAATTTATAAAATTATCGACTTTTGACATTCATATTCTTTTTATTTGGAGAAACTTATAGTTAGTATTCTTTATTATAATTTTAATGTCTCTACTTATTGCAGGAAAGATATGAAGAAATATTACGTGAGAAAATTGAGTCTGAATCTGATATTGATCAACGTGACGCATATTATCAAGCTGCAGGTGGAGAAAAGAAGAGAAGAATATATGGTCTTGGAACTCAAGCAAAAAGTTACTATGGACCAAATCTTTGTATCTCTTCTCAATCTGATGCTTCATCATCAATACTACCATCTGTTTCTCAATCTGCACCGATGAAAAATATGGATGAGTTCGTGAAGAAATTGATTCCTACATTGACTGATCACATGATTCCTATATTACTTGAGCGCATACGAGGTGTAACTTCTTTACCATCACATCAATCAGCTGATACTCCTATTGGTGACGCATCATCAGCAACACCTATGGTGCCTAATAAGGTTGTTTCAGATGATGACCATATTTCTTCTCCCTAGCATTAGTTTTTCTTATCTGATTTTTGTTAAAGGAAAACAAATTATGCAATAACAATTACGAGTTCTAAACATTAGTAATTGCTAGATGTTTGATACTTGGTGTAGATGTTTTGGACTTAATATTAGATGAATATATGTTTTGGTGCACGGGTTATATATGAAGTAACATTTATGTTATATGAATATTTGTTATTATTAGGATGTTTAATAATTTACATTTTCTATATATTATAAATAAATAAATAAAATGAATAGAAAGAATTATACCTACGACAAATTTAACGATGGAAATTGCGACGAATTTTGGGAATAGTTAAAGAATTAAAATTGGTGACGGATTGCGACAAATATTAATTGGTTGCCAAAAGTTTGCGACGGATTAGTGATAAATTATTTTCGTCGTAAAATTATAGGACGACGAATTCATTTATGTAATTTGCAACGAAATATATAAATCTAGCGACAAAACTTTCCGTCGCTACCATTTTACTACGGATATCATATGTCGCTAAATCGTCGCTAATCTTGCTACGGAATCAATTTTGCCGTCGCAAAGGGGTTAGCTACAAGCAAAATTATAACGGTCAACATTTCATCGCTAATCCATCGCAAATATAGTTTAGCGACGGATATATGTCTATTGGCGACGGATTTATCCGTCGCTAAACACTGTTTTTTTAGTAGTGGATGTTGCGGGGTCTGTCCCAACATCCATCTCAGTGTTATAGAGGCTTCATAGACAGTCAGTTAGTATTGAGTCTCTTATCTATGTATATATGTAAATATTCTATTTTGAGACTCGCGTTGCCATTTTGGGCCAGATTTTTATTAGTTAAGTTGTTTTATGTCCTTGCATTGCATGGAGTTATTCTGTTGAGTTAGGTTTCTGCTGAGTTAAGAAAGTCAGGCCAAGGGTTCATCATACTATGATGGCCGTTGGTCAAGCGGGCCCCCATTGTCTAGTGGTTTAGGACATCTCTCTTTCAAGGATTCTCCCTTTCAAGTAGGGGTTCAACAGAGCTTTATTTAAAGAACATTAACGATCACTTCGACTTATGCGGACGCTTGGGGCTAGCAATGGTCTTCGAGTGCCGGCTACGTCCAGGGTGTAGGCTCGGGGCATGACATTCAACTGAGCTCCTAGAGACAGTGTGCCACATTCTTAGACTTCCAGGACACCAAGGAATCACCAAATCTCACCACATAACCTGTAATAGACCTTCTAGTATTAGGACAACTAGCCCAATCAGAGTCACACCAACAAGTTAACATAGTGGTAGGTTTAGCTTATAACCAAACACCTTGACCTATAGTTCCCTTCAATTATCTTATTACCCTTGTAGCTACTTCCTAATGTGACCTTTTAGGAGACTGCATGAACTGACTGAGAGTTTAGACTGCATAACTAATGTCAGGTCTTGTAATATTAGCATAAAGAAGCTTTCCAACTAATCTCTGATAAGCAGTAATGTCATGAAGGACCTCATCTCTAGTAACACCATTCACCAAATCATATTCCACTGAGGTAAGTCTTAGGTTTGATTCAAGAGGAGTCATAGTAGGTTTAGCACCAGTGAGCCCTGCATCAGCAATAAGTTCTAAAACATACTTTCTTTGATTCAAAACAACTCTCTTGGAGGATCTCAACACCTCAATCCCCAAAAAATATCTGAGTTCTCCTAGATGTTTTAACTTGAATTGTTGATGTAGATTCTCCTTAGCTTCTGTAATCATCTGATCATTTTTGCCTGTGATTAATTGATCATCAACATAGACTAGGACAATGACAAGTCCTTCATTCTTCTTTAGAGTAAAAAGAGAGTAATCATGTGCACTCTGAGTGAAATCAGCAGACAACAAGGCAGTAATAAGCTTCAAGTTCCATTGTCTAGAGGCTTGTTTTATCCCATACAAGGACTTGAGTAACTTGCAAACTTTTGTCTCCCATGGCTTCCTGAAACCTTCAGGCATCTCCATATATACCTTCTCATCTAGATCACCTTGAAGAAATGCATTGTAGACATCCATTTGATAGAGATTCCATCCCTTAGATACTGCTAGACCAATCACACATCTAACTGTTACCTTGGGCTTTCTTCATAATCTCTGGTTGTCTAAGTGTTTCTGCCATTGCCCATTCTAATGTGCTTGTAGTTGTATCAGTACCACCAATAAATAAGTCCTGTTACATTTTGTCTATATCTCAAATACACTTAAAATACGTCATATTATCTTAACAATGCATCGAATACAACTACCAATCAATGTATTCTCATATCTTTTTTTTTTTTACTTCATAGACATTCTTTTTTAAAAAAAAAAAATGAAGTTTGAAGGCTTGGAAGGGGATAAGGAAAAAAATGAAAATTTGCAACACTAAAATTTAAAGGATAAAGAGTACTAGAGCACGAACCATGAACGTGGATTTTATGTAATTCTCATCAAACTCTTGAGGATTTTCAGCACTATGATTGAGGAACACTTCCAAAACGTCACTCTTTTCAGTGTGGTTCTTTTTCTTTTTCTCCAACCGCTCATTGATCAAATCACCAAAAAGTTTAAACAACTTAGCAAAATGAATGTTTGTGCGATACCTTATTTTTTGAGGATCAATCTTTTTAAGTATATATGGAGAAAACATCAACTAGGTTGATCTTGCCAGCCTCATCTATGATGCCCCAAATCACCTCCTTCAACTCAACCTTTATATTTTGAAAACAATTATATGAACATTGTAGTACATCTAATGCATCATTCGGTACAAAAGAAAGTAAAAACAAGGGGTCAACGAGGTTACTCAACTAATAATTGTTATTAAACAATATAATCACATTCTTCAACTTTACCTTTGAAGCCGTAAAAGGATCGACCAAATCCTTGGAGAAAAGGGTGTTCGACAACAAATTGAGACTAGTCTTGAAAGCAACTTGTCCTACATCCACAACTTTACCTTCTTGACAACATTTTGCACAATAATTAATCAATTATTTCACCTTTTGAGACCTCATGATTCGCAATTGAAAAACAACATTTATTTCTTGTTGTGAAAGGATCAAATCCTTCATCATACCTGTTGGCACTTGGCAGTCTCATATGCTGGCTGAGATCAAGATAACAAAAGTAGACATGTTTAGTGTGATTGGATTATTTTCATGAAAAAATAAATATTTTGGATACACTACTAAGAAAGTCACAATTTCTCAAGTGCGTTCATTTAAATTAATATCCATTGAATCTCGAAAACACTCTTAAATTAATCAATATTAATTTATCGATTAAATAATACTTCTATAAAATAATAATAATATTTCATAATCCCGAAAATATTAATTTAGAGAGATTTTAGTCTACCAGAAAAGATATTAAGTGTCTTGTGTCTACTTGTCAACTTTACACAAGTTTAAGTGTCTACTTGTGCACACTCAAAGTTAGAGGAATAAATATAAAATATTATATCGCACACTCATATATTATGCCTCAAAAAAGTTATTCACGGTTGTTGAATAATTACACAATGCCTAACCTTTGAATAATTTTCTCGGTCTATAAACTACTTTCATCCGATAATAATGTTAAATGTATATTGTACTGAGGCCTAACTTTTGAGGAACATTTTTGTTCTACAATAACTACATTTAAAAAAAATATATATCACTTATTTTAAAACAAGTAAATAATGCTAAAAATAATTTATATAGGACCATAGTGATGACCACTTGCATTATATGAAGAAAAATACGAGAAGAGATCTAGAAGACAATGTTTACCTTGTAAGGTTCGAGTTAATTTTTCATATAATCATTTAACTTAAACTTTTATATAAAAGTTATTTAATTAGTATTTTTTTTACTTAAAATCATTCAACTTACAAATTAGAATTAATTAAACTAGTTTCTGGAAATTTAATATCTTCAAACTTACGAGTTCTTTTATAAGTCAATAAACTATTTTTTGTCACTTCAAAATTACTTAACTTATGTTATACTAACGCACCACTAAGTTCGTTGTGAAATATTCAATGTGTTGTTATATTAACGCACCACGCGGAAAAAATAGGAAAAGAGCATCAAGTCATCACCCATTGAAGATCAATAATAGGAACTGATGTAATAAAATTGGGTTAAACCGATGAATTAGGACCCCAAAATTTGAGAATCGAGCCATATTAAAAACCTCACCATGACCTATGAGAAATATGAAATTATGAAATTTTGTTATAGTTAAAGTATAAGTCATGAGATCAATTATATGACATGATTTTAAATATCAAATTTACGTGATTAACGTTATCCTCAAAACTGAACAGGAAAGCCACCTCTGTTCCTCTTCTGTCCAAGGAGTCCCTATTCGCCATTCTACATATGCTTTTGAACTTTTTTGATTGGAATCGTTTTGAAATTCCAGATAATAAGGTAATGACCAATGCCATTTCTTGAAGGGGATTCAGAAAACAAATGAGTTCCAACAAATGACAAAAATGACCATAAATATCTTGCATCCAAATAAGATTTTTTGTAACACGAAAGTAGGTAAATAGCAACAATGGCTACAAAACATGTATTTGTTAAAATCATTTAAGGATTCTAAGAGATGTAATGAGTGTCTGATGAAAGGAACTTATAGGTGAAACGACCACACAATCAAAGTTCTCTAAAATACAAAAGATAAATTGATGAGGCTCACGTGCACAATAATCAAGAATGATGATTCTAATAAAATTTCTATGGTGAAAGGTATCAGATAATAGGTACTTCATATTTATCAAAATGGTTTACAATCAGGCAAGGAGAAAGAGGTAATCGACATAATATGTTTAATTAAGGAGATGGTGTAATGACAGTTAACATTGGCATGGAGAACTAATTCGAATCAACACAAATGATGAGCAAGTTGACAAGATAACTTCACCCACAGAAGATACTTATTGTATACTGACCACAAAAATCCCCAGAGATACGATGCATATTATGAAAACATCTATATTGTTTATCTTTCTATCGGATGTAAGGTTATATAATAAGAAAGAAGAGTACAAAGGATTATCATATTAAAAAGGACGTGAAATAGGTTTATAGTCACTTGTACTTGTATTGAATTATAACTATTTAATAGAAAAGAAGATAGAAAAAATAATAATATTACATCAAGTATTGCAAATGTTTCCCTAAATAGACACGATATAGAAAATCTTTTGTCGTCTACAAAATCAAAAACTTGTAATTCTGCCACAAGATAAAAAGTATAGAAAATTGTGATATACTAATATACAATTACATAGATAAATCTTAGGAGCAAGGGAGGTGATGGGGAGAACAAATAAGTATAGACTTCACAACATCACATACATCAAGTATTAAAATCTATAAAGTGAACTAATTATACACAGAGAAGAATGTTTAGAAAGATTTGAATATAATAAAGTCCAAGAAAAGCCCAAGATCACCGAGGAAAACTTCTAAGGTATATATTATAACAATTATTATCTAAAATACTTAATACAAAACAAGAAAAAAAATCTCTTTAATAGTATTCTTAAGAAATTTTTTCATCAATAGGAATAAATACAAAAGGATGAAGCTTCTAGACACCTCTAGAGTCATGTAAGTAAACCTAGTTACATCCATCCCTTCCACTCCATATTTGTATAGTCAGAACTAGAGATCTTATTGTAAAGAATGATACCAACTTTATATAAAGACATAATCTATTACATGTTATTGTCAGATCTCATTAAAATTAAAATCTCAAGCCCAAAAGCATAACATGAGATTTTGTTATGTGTTAAGTATTTTAGATTAAAATTGTTATAAACTATGTCGGAGAAGTTTTCCTCCGGTGAGCTTGGTAATTTTAGGGCTTTATTAAATTTAAATCTTTCTAAACATGCTTCTATGTGAACTTATGTTTTTCTGCTTTTGCATCTTTAAACTTAGTTCAAATGCTTGACGTATGTGATGATGTGGAGTCCATACTTATTTCTTCTCTCCCCCCCCCCCCCCCCACAACCCTTCCCTTTCCTACTCCTCTTAAGATCTATTTATGTAATTGTGTATTGGTATATCACAATTTTCTAACCTATTTACCTTGTGGTTGAATTACAATTTTTTTGTTTTGTAGACGACTGAAGATTTTTCGTACCGTGTCTATTTATGGAAATATTTGCAACACTTAAGGTAAATATTATTTTGCCCGTTCGTTGAAATTAAATAATTATAATTCAATATCAGTACAAGTAACTGTAGATGTCACATCCTTGTTAAATATGACAATTCTTTTTACTCTAAAAGAAATGAGCACCAAACAAACATGTAATAGCTCCTTTTGGACAAGGGATGAGGATAAAATCTTTCAGAATACCCTAGGAATTTACTCTAAGGATATCAACCTATTGACGAAGATACAAGAAGCATTTCCAGGGAAATCGTTTGATGATATCCTAGATCACTATAATATATTTGTCGAAGATGTGAAGGCCATTTACGTTGAGTCTGCCCTTGTTCCATTACCTAATTATTCAAAAATGCAAATAAGGTAGGTTTCCTTTATAGTTCTTGAGGACAACGTCATTAATCATCTAAATTGAAGATTATAATCATGTTTTATAAGTTATCGCACGACTTACACTTCTATTAAAATGGAATTTCAAATTTTCTATTTCGCAGTGGCCATGTTAGTGTGTTTTTAAGCATCTCAACTTATATTATTAAATATAGAATATAGTAATATTAATTTAGAAGCTTAGAATAAGAACACCACCATGAACTCTGAGAAATAGGAAATTTTGAATTTTTGTTATAATAAAAGTGTAAGTCATGTATGACAGGATTATAAATATCAAACTCACATCGATTAACGTTATCCTCAAGAACTGTACAGGAAATCACTTGTGTCCCTCTTCTTTCCAATGAGTCCCTATTCGCCATTTGACATATGCTTTTGAACATTCTGATTGGAATCGTTTTGAATTTCAAGATAATTAGGTAATGGCCAATGCAAGTTCTTGAAGAGGATTCAGAAAACAGATGAGTTCCAATAAATGACAAAAATGACCATAAATATCTTGCATCTAAATGAGATTTTTGTAACACGAAAGTAGGTAAATAGCAACAATGGCAGCAAAACATGTATTCTTTTAAATCATTTAAGGATTCTAAAAGAAGTAATGAGCGTCTGGTAAAAGGAACTAATAGGTGAAACGACCACACAATCAAGTTTTCTAAAATACAAAAGATAAATTGACGAGGCTCACGTGCACAATAAGCAAGAATGATGCTAATAAAATTTCTATGGTGAAAGGTATCAAATAATAGTCATAATGTTATCTACTATATAGGTACTTCATATTTATTAAAATGATTTACAATCAGGTAAGGAGGAAGAGGTAATAGACAAAAGATGTTTAATTAAGGAGATGGTGTAATGACAGTTAACATTGGCATGTCGAACTATTTCGAACAAACACAAATGATGAGCAAGTTGACAAGATAGCTTCACCCACAGAAGATACTTATTGTAAACTGCCCACTAAAGTCCCAAAGATATGATGCATATTATGAAAGCATCTATGTTGTTTACCTTTCTATTGGGTGTAAGGTTTTATAATAAGAAAGAAGAGTACAAAGAATTGTCATATTAAAAAGGATGTGAAATACGTCTATAGTCACTTGAGGTAAAAAAACAATATTTACCTCAAGTATTGCAAATGTTTCCTTAAATAGACATGATATGGAAAATCTTATATCGTCTACAAAATCAAAAACTTGTAATTCACCCACAAGATAAAATAAATATAGAAAATTGTGATATACTAATATACAATTACATAGATAGATCTTAAGAGGAGCAAGGGAGGTGATGGGGGAGAACAAATAAGTATGGACTTCACAACATCACATACATCAAGAATTTAAATCTATAAAGTAAACTAATTATACACATAGAAGAATGTTTAGAAAGATTTGAATATAATAAAGTCCGAGTAAAGCCCAAGTCACCGAGAAAAACTTCTAAGGTATAGATTATAACAATTATTATCTAAAATGCTTAATACAAAACAAGAAAAAATCTCTTTAATAGTATTCTTAAGAAATATTTTCATGAATAGAAATCAAATACAAAAGGATGAAGAATTTAGACACATCTATAGTCCTGTAAGTAAACCTAGTTAAATTCATCCCTTCCACTCCATATTTGTATAGTCAGAACTCAGAACTAGATATCTTATTGTATAGAATGATACCAACTTTATATAAAGACATAGTCTATGACATGTTATGGTCAGATCTTATTAAAATCAAAATATCAAGCCCAAAAGCATAACATGAGAAAGAAAATAACAAGAAGGTTTACACCAAGAAATAATTTTTTTCACAACAACACCTATAAAAGTAGAGATTAATACAAACCCTAATGTGAATCAAGTGAAATTCAAAAAGTAAATGGAAGAGGAAAAACGGGAGGTCATGGACTATTTAATAAAAGATTGAGATTACAGTAATCATGATTGATGAACTGAGGATAAGAAAAACCTTCAAACAAGAAAATATAACAGTCAAAAGTCATGAATTGAGGATAGTAACAATCAAGATTCAAGAACTGAGGATTGTAAAAAAATTTAAAAATAAGAGATTGCAACAATCGGACATTCAAGAATTAAGGATAGGAATTGTTGGATTGAGAATTCACTCCAGCAATGGCTAAAACTTTTATTCGAGAAAATAAGAAAATATGATATTTGATCTCAATATCAAGAGTGTATTTATAGTGATAAAATTATAACATATTTGATGGAAATGATCTCAAATAACAAAAAAGTAAAGAAAATTATGTTAATTCCTTTTACAAAAGAATTTGACCAAATCACATAATAATAATTGGATTTCCCTATTTGTTTCTTTGTAAAGATCTTTCTTTTTAAAAAAGGATTTGACCGAATCACATAATATTAAATGTATTTCCCTATTTGTTTCTTTTAAAGACAATGACTACACATTCAATATTTTTCCTAATTTAAAAATGGCTATCCCAATTCCGTATTTGGTAAAGTAGCTGAAAGTTATGTAGTTGAAAAAGTGGCGGAGAACTGACGGAGAAATGGTTGAGAAAAAGCGGAGAAATGACGATGAAGCGATGAGAGAAATGTAGGGGAGAAGTGAGAAGTTAGGATAAAAGTAGAAGATGAATTGATTTTTTTTTTTTTGCATTACGTATTTTTTAAATAAAAATAGTTGAGAGTGTTTTGTATTTTGGAAATGAAAAATAAGTATAAACATATAGCATAAAAATAGAGGTGTCAATTTTGTAATAAAAAAATATATTTTCAGATGGGAGAGGTTAGAACTCCTGCTATTTACTTACATTTTCTCTTTTCAAATAGCGGAGGTTCTAAACCCCCGCTATTTTCTTTTATTTTCTGTCAACTACAAAAAAACCCCGTATTTAATGCAATTTGTGGGCGGTGTAGCTAACCTTTGCTATTAAATCCCCACAATTTAGGAGTGTACAAGGAAAAATATTTGGTGAACAAATTGTAGCAAATCATTCATCAATTCACACTTGCATTTTTATACTACAGTTTTCATGCATACATACATACATATATATCATCATACTATATTCAAAGTGCAAAGTTGGATTATCATTATTTTTATCCTTACACTAAATAAAAAAGTTACAAATTTTTTTAATTAAATAAATTTTAAATAGTAATCATATCATATCATATTATATCTATGACATCCAACTTTCAAAAAGTGGGTATTTAGTATTTAGGTATTAGTATAATAATATTAATCATCTATGCCATCATTAGGGGTGTACATGGTCGGGTTGGTTCGGGTTTTTCAAATATCAAACCAAACCATTTGTGTCGAATTTTTAAATCTATAAATCAAACCAAACCAATAAAACTCGGGTTTTTCAACCTCGGGGTTTTTCGGATTTTTTCGGGTTTTCGAGTTTTTTCAGGTTTATCCGCTAAAGTATTCATACAAACATATAATTTACTTATACTTCAAATATTTCTTCAGTCCTACCAAAATACAACTATCTAAGGTGTTTCTTAAGAATACAACACAAACAATGATATGATTAATGACACTAAAATATCCAAAAAAATAAAATAATAATAATAATAATAATGAAATCGCGTAAAACAAATATTGCAAATTAACAAGTCATAATGAAAATGATCATAATTTAAAAATACTAAATCATGATAAAATAAGTTTAATAAGTATTAGTTACATGACTAAATATTAAAGGAAATTAAAATTAGATTATGTACTTTTATTGTCTAAACCAATGTAAAACCAAAGAACAAATATTCAATATTATTGTCATTCTTAGTGTTAAATTGATTTTCTTTTTGCATTAGTATTAATTTGATTTTGATTTAAGTTTTATTATAATTAGCAACATCTATGGACTATAATATTTATGGAACAATTCAAGATTCTAAGTTTCAAACTTGAAATAATATATTAAAAGATAAAAACTATGAAAAAGTATAAGAAATATTTAAAAATTCTATCAAAGTAAATATTTTTATGTATAAAATAAAATTTTAAAATTATATATCATAATGTCGGGTTGGTTTGGTCTCGGTGTCACGCCCCGAGCCTACACCCTGGGTGGGACTGGCACCCGGAGACCATTGTTGGTCCCAAGCAAACCCTTGGTCTGACTTTCTTAACTCAGCGGAAACCTAATTCAACAGAATAACTCAATGCAATGAAAGGTCATAAAACAACCCAACTGATAAAATCTGGCCAAAAAGGCAATTCGTGTCTTAAAATAGAATATTTATATATATACATAGATGAGAGACTCAATACTAACTGATTGACTGTCTATGAAGCCTCTATAACACTGAGATGGATGTTGGGACAGACCCCACAACATCCTAATAAAACAAAACTAGGAACACAAAATAACAGAGTCCTCCGGAAGTCAATGAGGCTCACCATTGACTCTGGAGTGTTCAGTTGGATCAACGGCGTGCTGGATGCTAATCCTGGGTACCTGCGTCTGCCTCATCATAAGATACAGGCCAACTGGCATCAGTACATTGAATGTACGAGTATGCGAGCTGGAAAGCTAAACAACAACTTAAGCTTGAAAGGAATACAAAGGAACTCTTACCTTGGCTCTGCTAGACTCATGAATAACCGAACTTAATATAAAGCAATAAGACATATGCAATATATATAAAGCTTGTAAAACAATGTAAACAACTTAGTTCGTTAAGGATAAAACAATAACAAACTCAACTTTACCTATATAAAAGTAATATAACTTTAGTGGGAGATTCTTTAACCGACAACCAACACTATGAGCCCTAGTGATGATACAACGTTTTACCTCACGTTGCCCAAGGACCATTCTATACCTTGCCGTGATATAGGACCTTACTTAACTCAGTGGGTCAACTAGCTTAATCTTACGTGATCATCTAAAAAGAATGACCCGTTAAGTCCCATGTTTGGCTACATGGTTCTTATAGAGAGTTGAGTTAATATGAACTCACGTCCCCAATTCGATGCTCAATACTACTCCCAAAATACTTTAGCTCAGAAGTGTTTTAAACACATCTTTCTTTAGTTTGAGATAATTGCTCAAAGCTTAGCCCAAAGGCTCTTTTGGAATCAATGTTCGCTCTTCTTTGCTCAAATGTGAAAAACATTTAGAAACTTCTTTGGAAATACATAGTTCCCTAATAAGTTTTGAGAAATGAACTCAACTCTATACTCTTGGCTTAACTTGAAACTTGAGCCTTAAAACGAAGTTAAAACGTTTAATAAAGACTCTTGAAAAACTTTAAAGACTTGCTTTGACTTGCTTCTTAACTTCTAAACTTGACTTCTAACTTCACTTGACTTTGTTCCTAACTTTCCTCGAATTGGAGTACGGATTCAAGGGTAATGATCTCATGTTTATGTATGAGTTCTTGACCTTTAGACGTACCTTGGAGTGTGGAAAACAACTATAAAACATATGTACATTACCAAGGAACATATATGAAAGAGTGGGGAAGGAATGAGGAAGAATGGTGTCCTTGGCGCTCTGAGAGGCACGGGGCGCCAACCCTCAAACTTCAGAGGGGCTTGCTGGGCGCTCTGCTAGGCGCGCCGCCCCAAGGGCTGGACTTTAGAGTCCCTTCTGGGGCGCGCTGGCTAGCGCGACGCCCCAACCCTTTCTCCAGAAAACTCGACTTTTCTTATTTATTTTTCCAACTCTAAACCACCTTAACTTTCAAGGTTCTAGCCCTAAACACTTGGAATCATAAAACCCCTCAACATACAATAGATTTCAACTCACAACACAACGGAAACATGTCCCAAATCAACAAGGATTTCAACAACACAATCATAAGAATTCAACAACCACAACCAAATCCTTTCTCGGAAATTAAAACGAGCTTGGCGTGAGGGTGATGAACCAACCCAAACAGTATGATCTCACATACCTTAATAGGGATCACCCCCGACGAAAACCATGATGATCTTGACAAAAACCTTGCTTCTTCTTCTCTTTCTCCTCTTCTTTCTCTCTTCTCTCAAAAGCCCTAACTCTCACTTTAAAAGAAAAACTGATATAAGATCAGTTTAACACTTTACTATAACCAAAAGAAATGGCTAGGGAAAAGACCAAAATACCCTTACAAATTCGGGCTAACTGCTCTGCCAACATCCCAACTTCTAAAGGGCATAACTCAGTCATACAAACTCGAAATCGAGCAAACTCGGCGGCGTTGGAAAGATCATTCCAAAGGATTTCCAAACATAACTGGAACTACACCTAACTCATCCTGATCTAAGAGTTATGACTGTTCAAAGTTGACCAAAACTCACTTTTTCCCATACTTAAACCAAATTTCCAGATTTTTGAATTCTTTCCAAAAATGATTATTTCAAATTTCCAGCTTCTTCATAGTTATTTCAACTTACACGATGTTACAATATCTCCCCCTTGGGATCATTCGTCCTCGAATGAGATTACTCTTACTAGGCTAAGGGTGTAACATCTACTCAACACCCAACAAACAATCATGCAAACAACAACAACATGCTCACTATAATTTAAAGAACACTAAGAAGGAAATTAGTACCTTGATCTGCATTTCCTCTAGTTTCAAAGAGATGTGGATATCTCTTTTTCATGTCCTCTTCGGCTTCCCAAGTAGCTTCCTTAACAAATTGGTTCCTCCAAAGGACCTTGACTGAGGCTACCTCTTTCGTTCTCAAACTACGAACTTGGCGGTCTAAAATCTGAACAGGAACCTCCTCATAAGATAAGCTCTCCTTGATCCTAATACTTTCAGTTGGTAGGATCAATGAAGGATCGCCTATGCACTTCTTCAACATGGAGATATGAAATATCGGATGAACCGCTACTAATTCCTGTGGTAGCTCCAACTCATAAGCAACATTGTCAATCCTCTTGACTATGCGATAAGGTCCAATACACCGGGGATTAAGTTTCCCCTTCTTACCAAACCTCATAACCCCATTAATGGGTAAAACTTTCAAATATACCCAATCTTCTACTTCAAACTCTAACGCTCTTCTCCTAACATCGGTGTAGGATTTTTGACGACTCTGTGCCGTTTTCAACCTCTCTTGAATCACCTTCAACTTCTCCATAGCTTGGTGAACTAAATCTGGTCCTATCAACCCTGCTTCACCAAATTCAAACCATCCAATAGGAGATCTACATCTTCTCCCATAAAGAGCTTCATATGGAGCCATTTGGATGCTAAAGTGATAACTGTTGTTGTAGGCAAACTCAATGAGAGGTAGGTGATCATCCCAACTCCCTTTGAAATCGATCACACAAGCCCTCAACAAATCTTCTAAAGTCTGAGTAGTGCGCTCTGCTTGCCCATCAGTCTGAGGATGAAAGATAGTACTTAAGTTCACCTTTGAACCCAAGCCTTTCTGAAAAGATTTCCAGAACTGTGCAGTAAACTGTGCACCTCTATCTGAAATAATGGAGACTGGGACTCCATGGAGTCTCACTATCTCTTGAATATATATATTGGCATAATCTTCTGCTGAATAGGTAGTCTTTACCGGTAGAAAATGGGCTAACTTTGTCATTATGTCGACAATTACCTAAATAGAATCATACTGTATGCGAGACCTTGGAAAACCTGTGATGAAATCCATATTGATCATCTCCCACTTCTATTCTGGAAGTTCTATATTCTGCGCCAACCACCGGGCCTTTGGTGTTCAACTTTCACTTGCTGGCAATTTGGACATTTAGCAACAAATTCAGCAATGCCTTTCTTCATGTTATTCCACCAATAAACTTATCTCAAGTCACGATACATCTTTGTGGAACCCGGATGAATGGAATATCTGGAGCTATGAGCTTCCTCTATAATCTCTCTTGGATTCATCCACCATAGGCACACACAATCTACCTTGATATCTCAACACACCATCTCCCCTTGTTCAATAGCTAATACTTTCTGGTTTTGAACATTTGTCTTCAACTCAAGCAAAATGGGATCTTGGTCTTGTTTCTCTTTCACTTCTGACACTAATGATGACTCGGCCCATTCGTCACCGCTATACCTCTTCTGTGGAATCCATAAGTCTGAGTCCCAGGCGTGCCAGTCTGTGCATATCTTTTGCTAACTCTCTCTTCCCTTCTTCAATATGGGCGGTGCTACCCATAGACAACCTGCTTAAAGAATCAGCAACAACATTAGCCTTACCTGGGTGGTAAAGAATACTCAGTCATAATCCTTGAGTAATTCTAACCACCTCCCTGTCTGAGATTAAGCTTTTACTGATTGAAGACTCTTGTGATCAATAAATACATCGACATGCACACCATACAAGTAATGACGCCATATCTTCAAAGCGAATACTACAACAACCAACTCTAAGTCATGGGTTGGGTAGTTCTTCTCATGAACTTTCAACTGTCTGGAGGCATAGGCTATAACCTTGCCATTCTGCATTAAGACACAACCCAAACCAACTCTAGATGCATCACAATACACCACAAAACCTTGAGTACCTTCTGGTAAAGTCAAAACTGGAGCAGTAATCAACCTCTTTTTCA
Organism: Solanum verrucosum; assembly: GCF_900185275.1. Lineage (NCBI taxonomy): Eukaryota > Viridiplantae > Streptophyta > Magnoliopsida > Solanales > Solanaceae > Solanum > Solanum verrucosum. Next base: position 243,464 of record NW_026019839.1, on the reverse strand, counting down.
ATTCCTGAAAGGTTTTCTCACAAGCTTCAGACCATTGAAATTTCACTGTCTTCTGAGTCAACTTGGTCAAAGGAGATGCAATAGACGAGAACCCCTCTACAAACCTTCTATAATAGCCAGCTAAACCGAAGAAACTCCTAATATCAGTTGGAGATGTGGGTCTAGGCCAATTCTGCACTGCCTCAATTTTTCGAGTATCAACCTTAATTCCATCACCAGACACAATGTGGCCTAGGAATGCCACAGACTCATGCCAAAACTCACACTTAGAGAACTTGGCATACAACTCCTTATCTTTCAAAGTCTGAAGAACTATTCTGAGATGGCTAGCATGATCTTCTTCAATCCTTGAATAGATTAGTATGGCATCAATGAAGATGATGACAAACATATCTAAATGAGGATTGAAGACTCTATTCATAAGGTCCATGAAAGCTGCCGGTGCATTGGTCAAACCAAAGGACATGACCAAAAACTCGTAATGACCATATCTGGTTCTGAAATCTGTCTTTAGAATATCACATTCCCTTACTCTTAATTGATGATAGCCTGATCTGAGGTCAATTTTTCAAAAACAGGTGGCACCCTAAAGCTGATCGAAAAGATCATCAATCCTCGAAAGAAGGTACTTATTCTTGATGGTAACCTTGTTCAACTGGCGGTAATCTATACACATCCTAAGGGAACCATTTTTCTTTCTCACAAACAAAACCGGAGCACCCCAAGGTGAGACACTTGGTCGAATGAAACCCTTATCTATGAGATCTTTCAATTGCACTTTCAACTCTTTCAACTATGCTGGTGCCATTCTATATGGAGGAATAGAGCTAGGACGAGTATCTAGAAGGAGGTCTATGCCGAAATCTATTTCTCTCTCAAGAGGAATTCCGGGTAGGTCATCAGGAAAAACTTCCAGAAATTCTCTGACTATAGGAACTGACTGAAAATGAGGTATCTCAACACTAGAGTCATTAACTCGGTATAAGTGATAGATACAACCCTTCGAAACTAACTTTCTCGCCTTAAGGTACTAAATGAAACGACCCTTAGGCACTGCTGAACTACTACTCCACTCTAAGATTGGCTTATTCGGAAACTGAAACTTGACTACTCGAGTTCTACAATCTAATGATGCATAACAAGCATGAAGCCAATCCATACCTAGAATGACATCGAAATCTACCATGTCTAACTCAACCAAATCAGCCATGGTGCTCTTGTGATTGATGGAAACTGGACAATCACGATAAACTCTTTCTGCTAGAATAGACTCCCCAACAGGTGTAGAAACACAAAAAGGGTCACAAAGTCTTTCAGGAATAACATCAAACTTATTTGCAACATAAGGAGTTACAAAAGATAAACTTGCTCCTGGGTCTAGCAAAGCATGCACATCAAAAGCAAAGACTTTGATCATACCAGTGACAACATTTGGAGAATTCTCTTGCTCATGGCGACTGGTGATTGCATAGAGGCGGTTTGCTCCTCCGCCAGTACTAGAAGTAGCTCCTCTAGGTGCCATCCTGTCTAGGGGAGCAACTGATGAAGCTTGAGCCCTATTGCTCAGATTTCCACTACCTTGCCTGTTCTTAGGGCACTCCTTCATGAAGTGACCCTCTTGCCCGCACTTAAAACAACATGTCTGACCATCACGACATTTCCCTGGGTGGGTTCTACCACACCTAGCACATGCAGGGGTCAAACTACCTCCTTGTGTCACACTACCTGAAGACTGTGCTGGTCTAGCCTTGAAGTCCTTCAAATTCTGGCCATTATGTTCGCCTCTGTATCTGGGTGCAGGTGCCCTAGCAGATGATAGAGCAGGTCCCTTCTGCCTTTGTTGAAAGGACGAATGATTTGCATTACCTTTCTGCTTCCCGGACTCATTACCGGTCTTAGCTTTCTTATTTCTGAACTCTTCCCTGTCCCTCAGTTTCTCTTCCTCAACCTGCTGCACATAAACCATCAACTTTGATATGTCCATGTCCCCGATAAGCATTGCAGCCCTACCTTCCTTACTCGACAGACAAGACAACCCAACTACAAACAAGCTCATTCTACTCTTCATGTCCGCAACCATCTCCGGAGCATAACAAGAGAGTTGGGTGAACTTCAACCTATACTCATGAACACTTAATGAATCCTGCTTAAGTGTGAGGAACCCACGTACCTTGGCCTTTTTCAATTCTCGAGGAAACGCCCCAAGAAAGCTTCCTCAAAACAGGCCCAACTCACAGGTGGTGCATTCTTAGCTCTACCCCTTTCCACTGGTCAAACAAAGTTCTAGCAACATCCTTCAATTGATACGTAGCTAGTTCAACTCGCTCAGTACCTGCCACATGCATCACATCAAAAATCTTCTTCAACTCCTCAATGAAGTTTTCTGGATTCTCAGTAGTGCTCGAACCTGTGAAACTCGGAGGATTCATCCCCAAGAACTCACGAATCCTTGAAGTGTCAGCTCTTTCATATCGAGCTCCCCTGTGCTGACCAATCTGATTAGTTACAACTTGACTCAGAATTCTAATTGCCTCTCTGAACTCGGCATTAGAAACTTCCCCTTGTGGTTGCACTCCTGGGGCATAAGGTAACTCTTACTCCTCAACATAACGTCTAGGAAGACGCCCTCTGCCAACTCTTCGTGGAGGCATGATTATCTGAAAACACACACAAGCACGAATTAGAAAGAAACCTTTGAAAGATAAACTCTAACGCACGAGATGAGTGTGAAAGAAATGAGAAATCTTCCTAAATGTTGCAGCCTCCTAATTATAGATGTGGTGCGCTTCACACCGATAACTAGGACTCTACAGACACGGCTTCATAGACTCCCTAGAACTCTTGAACTCTGATACCAAGTTTGTCACGCCCCGAGCCTACACCCTGGGTGGGACCGGCACCCGGAGACCATTGCTGGCCCCAAGCGAACCCTTGGCCTGGTTTTCTTAACTCAGCGGAAACCTAATTCAACAGAATAACTCAATGCAATGAAAGGTCATAAAACAACCCAACTGATAAAATCTGGCCAAAAAGGTAACTCGTGTCTCAAAATAGAATATTTATATATATACATAGATTAGAGACTCAATACTAATTGACTGACTGTCTATGAAGCCTCTATAACACTGAGATGGATATTGGGACAGACCCCGCAACATCCTAATAAAACAAAACTAGGAACACAAAATAACAGAGTTCTCCGAAAGGCAAGGAGGCTCACCACTGACTCTGAAGTGCTCAACTGGATCAATGGCGTGCTGGATGCTGATCCTGGGTAACTGCGTCTGCATCGTCATAAGATGCAGGCCAACTGGCATCTATACATTGAATGTACGAGTATGCGAGCTGGAAAGCTAAACAACAACTTAAGCTTGAAAGGAATACAAATGAACTCTTACCTTGGCTCTGCTCGACTCATGAATAACCGAACTCAATATAAAGCAATAAGACACATGCAATATATATAAAGCTTGTAAAACAATGTAAAAAACTTAGTTCGTTAAGGATAAAACAATAACAAACTCAACTTTACTTATATAAAAGTAATATAACTTTAGTGGGAGATTCTTTAACCGACAAGCATCACTATGAGCCGTAGTGATGATACAACGTTTTACCTCATGTTGCCCAAGGACCATCCTATATCTTGCCGTGATATAGGACCTTACTTAACTTAGTGGATCCACTAGCTTAATCTTACGTGATCATCTAAAAAGAATGACTCGTTAAGTCCCATGCTTGGCTACATGGTTCTTATAGATAGTTGAGTTAATATGAACTCGCGTCCTAATTCGGTGCTCAATACTACTCCCAAAATACTTTAGCTCAGAAGTGTTTTAAACACATCTTTCTTTAGTTTGAGATAATTGCTCAAAGCTTAGCCCAAAGGCTCTTTTGGAATCAATGTTCCCTCTTCTTTGCTCAAATGTGAAAAACATTTAGAAACTTCTTTGGGAATACATAGTTCCCTAATAAGTTTTGAGAAATGAACTCAACTCTATACTCTTGGCTTAACTTGAAACTTGAGCCTTAAAACGAAGTTAAAACGTTTAATAAAGACTCTTGAAAAACTTTAAAGACTTGCTTTGACTTGCTTCTTAACTTCTAAACTTGACTTCTAACTTCACTTGACTTTGTTCCTAACTTTCCTCGAATTGGAGTACGGATTCAAGGGTAATGATCTCATGTTTATGTATGAGTTCTTGACCTTTAGACGTACCTTGGAGTGTGGAAAACAACTATAAAACATAGGTACATTACCAAGGAACATGTATGAAAAAGTGGGGAAGGAATGACGAAGACTGGTGTCCTTGGCGCTCTGAGAGGCGCGGGGCTCTAGCCCTCAAACTTCAGAGGGGCCTGCTGGGCGCTCTGCTAGGCGCGCCGCCCCAAGGGCTGGACTTCAGAGTCCCTTTTGGGGCGCGCTGGCTGGCGCGACGCCCCAGCCCTTTCCCCAGAAAACTCGACTTTTCTTCTTTATTTTTCCAACTCTAAACCACCTTAACTTCCAAGGTTCCAGCCCCAAACACTTGAAATCATAAAACCTCTCAGCATACAATAGATTTTAACTCACAACACAACCGAAAACATGTCCCAAATCAACAAGGATTTCAACAACACAACCACAAGAATTCAACAACCACAACCAAATCCTTTCTCGAAAATTAAAACGAGTTTGGCGTGAGGGGGATAAACCAACCCAACACTATGATCTCACATACCTTAATAGGGATCACCCGCGATGAAAACCACGACGATCTTGACAAAAACCTTGCTTCTTCTTCTCTTTCTCCTCTTCTTTCTCTCTTCTCTCAAAAGCACTAACTCTCACTTTAAAAGAAAAACTGATATATAATCAGTCTAACATCTCAATATAACCAAAAGAAATGGCTAGGGAAAAGACCAAAATACCCTTACAAATTCGGGATAACTGCCTTGCCAACAACCCAGCTCCCAAAGGGCATAACTAACTCATACGAACTCGGAATCGAGCAACTTGGCGGCGATGGAAAGATCATTCCAAGGGCTTTCCAAACATAACTGGAACTAAACCTAACTCATCCTGAGCTAGGAGTTATGATTGTTCAAAGTTGACCAAAACTCACTTTTTCCCATGCTTAACCAAATTTCCAGATTTTTGAATTCTTTCCAAAAATGATTATTTCAAATTCCCAGCTTCTTCATAGTTATTTCAACTTACACGATGTTACACTCGGGTTGGGTTTTTTTAGTTAAAACCAAACCAACCCAAATATAGTCGGATTTTTTTTTCAACACCAAACCAAGTCAAACCAACCACTAATCGGATTTTTTGTTTCGGTTTGACTTGGTTTGCGGTTCGGTTCGGTTTTGTACATCCCTAGCCATCATACTAAAAAGCTCAAATATGCGATCGAACTTTTGAAAAAGGCTCATTTATGTAATCCGTTACAAGTTTGGCTCGTCTATACTATTCGGTTAACAATATAATGGCATGGAAGAACTTTTTCTCCAACAGAAATAGCATAGACGAACCAAACTTTTAACGAATGACATTAATAAGCCTTTTCTCAAAGTTCGATAACATGTTTGAGTCTTTCCCATAAAAGAATACAAGGAACAAAATCGTTATTCCATGATTATGTGATTAGTTTTCGTTTATTTCAACAGATTTTATTATTGAGTTAATTGCATTAATTAAGAAACTAGATGTCAAATATTTCTAAAGCAATATGATCCAATGTATTCAAATAATTAGTCACAGATCACAAATTCAATATATAATTAATATTATTCAGCACATTATGCAAGTTTCTTTTTAATATGATCCGTACATCGATTAATTACTATACTAATTTAGAAAAAAAAACCTTGTTGTAATCGAAAAAACAAGGGAAAAATTTCTTTTCACACTTGACAAACTCCGCCATCATGATATCGTTAGCAACCTGATCACGTCGTTCTCACGGAATCAACAAGCTTTTTTCTCCAATTTGCAACTAAACATTATATAAGCGATGAAATTAGAAAAACAAATCGATGATATCTTACAAAAAATAAGAAAAAATATTTAAACGGTTGTTTAAAGGCCATTAATTAATGCACCAAGTTGTTTAAATAAAACATATGTAGGAAGTTATACCTTAAATAGTAGTATTTGGATACAACTTCATGACAGCTCTTAACGACGTATCTCCAGCTATTTGCCTCAATTTTCGAACAAGTACTAATTTTGTGATCTTATTTTTCTATACATTAAAAGACATCACATAATTAATTACATAGAATAATAATAAATTAAAAATTTTACTCACACAAAATTGGATAATAATAAAAAAAAAGTCACCTGAAAATCTTCATAGTATTTTGAGATCAAAACTATTCTTGATGGATGTAAATATTTGGAAAGCACATGCAATAAATCATGAAACTTTATGCGAGAATTCGACTTCGGAAAAACCTTCTTGATTTTCGAAGAAGCACCTAAGAAAATAAACAAAAATAATAACATATCATCCTTCAATTTCGTATACTAAGAGGGGTCTATCGTTCGATAGCTGGTTAGACAATTATGCAGTATTTGATATCTGCGTAATTCACATTCAAATCCACTACCAAACGATAAACCCCTATACATTATATGACATAAAATAAAATTATAAATCCTGAATTGCTTACCTAATAAGCAACTAGGACATCTAAAACTTACTACAAAATTTGGTAAAATATGTGAGTTCATATTAGAAGGCCAAATTATGTATTTTTTAGGAGCCAAATAGTTGTCAACCCCAGAGTCAAAATCTTGACAAGTTGGTCGAAATTGTTTGGATGAAGCTTCAATTACTTCTGTATTTCCTAATATTACTCTGCAAAGTAACATATGCCTTAATCCATTCTCATCTTCCAATGCCGATAGTACCCTTCAACACAACAAAAAAAAATAATTAAAAATAATTAATTAATCTCAGATATTGTTTGACTTTACATCAAATTCAAAAAGAAAAGTTATTTTAAAATTTTATCCTCTAAAATAATGTGTGAATACAAATCATTTCATCAAAAGCAATCACATGACATTATTTTTTATTCGCAAACTAAAAATAAAATTGTGACACATAAATTGAAACAGAATACTAAATGTTTCATTGCTTACCCGTGGATATATGCAGGATAAAGATGAACACCAATACCAAAACATCCTCCAGATTTTGGTTCAGTAATGGAAGAAAATCCATGTGAAATAATATTACAAATTTCATCTTTGGAAGAACCAAACCAAGCATATTTAATATTAGCATTTCCACCACATTTCTTCCGCATTGCTTCGGAATAAATACGAAAACTTTCTAACCTCGCTTGCCCCAATATAGTTGAACATGAATTTTTATGTATAGCCACAACTTCAACTTCCTTTCCTAAATGCCCCATTCCACTAAGAAAACCCGCCTTAATTAAATCATGTTCCTTGTTACGTTCCTCTAACTCGATCATCCCATTTCTCTTGAACGACCTGATAGTACAATCGAATCAAAACAATTATTTATACATACAATTACTAAAATTTTGAGTATCATATGATAATCTAAAAGTTGAATTAATAAAATTAAATTTTGAATTTGTTTCTGACCTGAAGGAATTATGTAATGTTGGACTAGGAGACTCGACTTCTGAATCGAAAGAGAGTAACATTTTTTTATTTTCTATTGTCATGGAAACTTGATCATTATGATCTCCAAATTGATCCATCTAAAAAGTAAGTAAGAAATTAGAAAAATGAATTTAGATAAATAGTTGGAGAAACTTAGGCTCTAAGAAAGTATTATAATTCCATTTATTACAAGACATAAAAGAAAGCCAAAAAAAAAAAAAGCTGAGAAAAGGGAGACAAAGAAGAGGGGAAAAGGAGAAATATCTGACCTCAGATTTGGAACTTTTTGACAACTTTTGTTGTAAAGAAATAATTTATAATAAAAAGAAGTGGAGGATTTTATTTAATTTTAATATTTATATATGTGGAAAGAGAGGAATGTGTCTGTGTTAAGGAAGAGAAAAATCGACTCAAATTCTTGTTTTAATTTGCTAGGAGTATATTATTCAATTGTCCAATTGACTTTTCAAATTATAATTTCTCGATGTTGTTCGTTTTGTGTGTTCACATGATACGAAATTTGTTAATTAATTCAATAGTTACGTGTTAGCAAGTAACTAGTACGTACTAATATAGATAACTATATTTACAAATGTTTGGTTTTAAAAAGTATGAATAGAAAATTGAGAGTTGTTATTTTTTCTTAGGAGTTCTGATTTTTCTGAAGAGTTCACACTTTTATTTGAAGGGTTGCAATTTTTGGAAAGATTGTGACTTTTCCAAAAGATTGTGAATTTTCCGAAAAGTTGTGATTTTTTCAAAGTGTTGTGGCTTTTTCGATAAGACACAATGACTATAAATAGAGGAGTCTCCTCTCAGTTTTAAACAACGAATTTTCTGAACTATTTCTTGTTCTGCATATATAAATTCTAGTGTTTGATTTTGAATATATACTTTGAAGTTTGTTGTTTCTTATAAAGTTCTGCAAAGTTATTGTTCTAAGTATCTTAGTAATACAGATCGACAACAATAAATACTATTTAATTTAGTGATGAAGTTATTTATCAGAAAACACTACAATTGAATTTATATGAGATCAAGAATACGAATCTCAATTTTACTCGTTAGATTTGGATTATTAGCCACTAATTGTATTAGATAACGCAAGTGAAAACGAGATAAAAATAATAATGTTATTATAGAAAGTCGTGTTAAGCATTTAATTAGCTCCGATGATGCATGATTGTATTCAGTGACGGATCCAGAAATTTTATTTCATGGGTGCTCAATTATTTTTAGTTTGAGAATTGCTATATAAACTGGGTGCTTAGTTAATACATTTGAATAAATTATTAGATATTACAAACAAATATTAGTGTTTATTGCAAAAAGCAATGGGTGCTCAAGCACCCATAATTCATAACATACATCCGCCACTGATTGTATTGGATCTGAGAGTTGCTATTATATTCCTAAGTGAGTGTTGTTAGTTAAGACTGAAGTTCCTAACTATGGAAAAAAGCTTCAAGCAAATGTGGATAGAAGGTCCAATTGAAGAACTCAGCTTTCTTCTGTCACTTCCCGAAGCTACCCCCTTGACGTAACACGGGACCTAGGTTCACGAGTGACCCCAAGATAACCTTGAGTCTGGCATATCATAAGCATACTGAAAATAACTAAGTAAAACATGAACTATGTAGAAGCTAAATCAATAGATATCCGAAGAGGAACAAGCCCTACTAGTCTGAATGTAAATATAGCATAATATTCGAGTTTTAGTGTCACGCTCCGAGCCTACACCCTGGACGTGGCCGGCACTCGAAGACCATTGCTTGCCCCAAGCGAACCCTTGACCTGGCTTTCTTAACTCATCGGAAACCTAACTCAACAGAATAACTCCATGCATTGCAAGGACATAAAACAACTTAACTGATAACATCTGGCCTAAAAGGCAACTCGAGTCCCAAAATAGAATATTTACATATATACATAGATGAGAGACTCAAAACTAACCAACTGACTGACTATCTATGAAGCCTCTATAACACTGAGATGGATGTTGGGATAGACCCCGCAACATCTTAATAATACAAAAGTAAGAGAACAAAATAATCGAGTCCTCCAGAATGCAAAGAGGCTCACCACTGACTCTGGAGTGCTTAGCTGGATCAACGACGTGCTGGATGCTGATCCTGAGTACCTGTGTCTGCATCGTCATAAGATGCAGGCCAACTGGCATCAGTACATTGAATATACGAGTATGCGAGCTGGAAAACTAAGCAACATAGGCTAGAAGGAAATCTGGAAGAAACTGAATAGCTTACCTGGCTCAACTCAACTCAACCTGACTGACTCTTTCAATATAAGGCAATTTAAAACAAGTGTGATATAAAGAAAGACTGTTTAAAACATGCTATAAACTCTGTGTGTATACAAAGATACAATAAACCTAAATGTATGTAGAAATACAAATGAACTGATGTATATAAAAATACAATAATTGCTGTGTGTATACAAAGATACAATAACCCTGTGATGAAATCCATATTGATCATCTCCCACTTCCATTCCGGAAGTTCTATCCTCTGAGCTAAACCACTGGGCCTTTGGTGTTCAACTTCCATTTGCTGGCAATTTGGACATTTAGCAACAAATTTTGCAATGCCTTTCTTCATGCCATTCCACCAATAAACTTCTCTCAAGTCACGATACATCTTTGTGGAACCCGGATGAATGGAATATTTAAAGCTATGAGCTTCTTCTATAATCCTCTCTTGGAGTCCATCCACCATAGGTACACATAATCTTCCCTAATATCTCAATAAACTATCTTCCCCTTGTTCAAAAGCTAATACATGTTGCTTTTGAACATTTGCCTTCAACTCAAGAAAAATAGGATCTTGATCTTGTTTCTCTTTCACTTCTAACACTAATGATGACTCGGCCCCGCTCATCACCGCTATTCCTCCTTCTGCGGAATCTATAAGTCTGACTCCCAAGCGTGCCAGTCTGTGCACATCTTTTGCTAACTCTCTCTTCCCTTCTTCAATATGGGCGGTGCTACCCATAGACAACCTGCTTAAAGAATCAACAACAACATTAGCCTTACCTAGGTGATAAAGAATACTCAGGTCATAATCCTTGAGTAATTCTAACCACCTCCTCTGTCTGAGATTAAGCTCTTTCTGAGTAAGCACATATTAAAGACTCTTGTGATCAGTAAATACATCAACATGCACCCCATACAAGTAATGACGCCATATCTTCAAAGCAAATACTACAACAGCTAACTCCAAGTCATGGGTTGGGTAATTCTTCTCATGAACCTTCAACTGTCTGGAGGCATAAGCTATAACTTTGCCATTCTGCATTAAGACACAACCCAAACCAACTCTAGATACATCACAATACACCACAAAACCTTGAGTACCTTCTGGTAACGTCAAAACTGGAGCTATAATCAACCTCTTTTTCAATTCCTGAAAGATTTTCTCACAAGCTTCAGACCATTGAAATTTCACTGTCTTCTGAGTCAACTTGGTCAAAGGAGATGTAATAGATGAGAACCCCTCTACAAACCTTCTATAATAGCTAGCAAAACCCAAGAAACTCCTAATATCAGTTGGAGATGTGGGTCTAGGCCAATTCTTCATTGCCTCAATTTTCTGAGTATCAACTTTAATTCCATCACCAGATACAATGTGGCCTAAGAATGCCATCGACTCAAGCCAAAACTCACACTTAGAGAACTTGGCATACAACTCCTTATCTTTCAAAGTCTGAAGAACTATTCTTAGATGACTAGCATGATCTTCTTCATTCCTTGAATAGATTAGTATGTCATCAATGAAGACGATAACAAATATATCTAAATAAGGCTTGATGACTCTATTCATCAAGTCCATGAAAGCTGCCGGTGCATTTGTCAAACCAAAAGACATGACCAAAAACTCGTAATGACCATATCTAGTCCTGAATGTTGTCTTTGGAATATCACATTCCCTTACTCTTAACTGGTGATAGCCTGATCTGAGGTCAATCTTCGAAAAACAAGTGGCACCCTGAAGCTAATCGAAAAGATCATCAATCCTCGGAAGAGGGTATTTATTCTTGATGGTAACCTTATTTAACTGGCGGTAATCTATACACATTCTAAGGGAACCATCTTTCTTTCTCACAAACAAGACTGGATCGCTCCAAGGTGAGACACTTGGTCGAATGAAACCCTTATCTAGGAGATCTTTCAACTGCTCTTTCAACTCTTTCAACTCTGCTGGTGCCATTCTATAAGGCGGAATAGAGATAGGACGAGTATCTGGAATGAGGTCTATACCGAAATCTATTTCTCTCTCAGGAGGAATTCCAGGTAGATCATCTGGAAAAACTTCTGGAAACTCTCTTACTCTAGGAACTGACTGAAAAGGAGGTATCCCAACACTAAAGTCATTAACTCGGACTAAGTGATAGATACAACCCTTTGAAACTAACTTTCTCGCCTTATGGTACGAAATGAAATAACCCTTAGGCCCTGCTGAACTACAACTCTACTCTATAACTGGCTCATTCGGAAACTGAAACTTGACCACTCGAGTTCTACAGTCTAATGATGCATAACATGCATGAAGCCAATCCATACCTAAAATGACATCGAAATTTACCATGTCTAACTCAACCAAATCAGCCATGGTGCTCTTGTGATTGATAGAAACAAGACAATCACGATAAACTCTTTCTGCTAGAATAGACTCCCCAATAGGTGTAGAAACACAAAAGGGTTCACAAAGCCTTTCAGGAAGAACATCAAACTTATTTGCAACATAAGGAGTTACAAAAGATAAACTTGCTCCTGGGTCTAGCAAAGCATACACATAAAAAACGAAGACTTTGATCATACCAGTGACGACATTTGGAGAGTTCTATTACTCATGGAAATTGGTGAATGCATAGAGGAGGTTTGCTCCTCCACCTGTACTAGAAGTAGCTCCTCTAGGTGCCGTCCTGTCTGGTGGAACAACTGAAGAAGACTGTGCTCTATTGCCCCCATTACCCTGCCTGTTCTTTGGACACTCTCGCATGAAATATCCATTCTGTCCACACTTGAAACAACCAATGGAGCCCTCTCGACAAATACCTGAGTGGTTCCTACCACACTTGGCGCAGGCAGGAGGCTTACTACTCCCTTGAGCCACACTGCCCGAAGACTGCGCTGGTCTAGCCTTGAAGTTCTTCGAATTCTGGCCATTATATTCACTTCTGTATTTGGGTGCAGGTGTTCTGGTAGATGATGGAGCAGGTCCCTTTTGCCTTTGCTGAAAGGATGAACGGTTCACATTACCTTTTTGCTGCCCAGACTCACTACCAGTCTTAGCTCTCTTATTTTTGAACTTTTCCTTGTCCCTCAGCTTCTCTTCCTCAACCTGCTGCACATATACCATCAACCTTGATATGCCCATGTCCCCAATAAACATTGCAGCCCTACCTTCCTTACTTGATATCTGCCACATGCATCACCTCAAAAATCTTCTTTAACTCCTCAATGAATTTTTCTGGATCCTCGGTAGTGCTCGAACCCATGAAACTCGGAGGATTCATCCCTAAGAACTCACGAATCCTTGACGTGTTAGCTCCTTCATGTCGAGCTCCCCTTTGCTGACCAATCTGATTAGTTACAGCTTGACTCAAAATTCAAATTGCCTCTCTGAACTCGGCATTAGAAACTTCCTCTTACGGTTGCACTCCCGGGGCATAAGGTAACTCTTGCTCATCAACATAACGTCTAGGAAGATGCCCTCTGCCAACTCTTCATAGAGGCATGATTATCTAAAAACACGTGCAAGCACGGATTAGAAAGAAACTTTTTAGAGATCAACTCTAATGCACGAGATGAGTGTGAAAGAAATGAGAAATCTTCCTAAATGTTGCAGCCTCCCAATTATAGATGTGGCGCGCTTCACACCGATAACTAGGACTCTACAGACACGGCTTCATAGACTCCCTAGAACTCTTGAACTCTGATACCAAGTTTGTCACGCCCCGAGCCTACACCCTGGGTGGGACCGGCACCCGGAGACCATTGCTGGCCTCAAGCGAACCCTTTCCTGGCTTTCTTAACTCATCGGAAACCTAACTCAACAGAATAACTCCATGCAATGCAAAGACATAAAACAACTTAACTGATAACATATGGCCTAAAAGGTAACTCGAGGCCCAAAATAGAATATTCACATATATACATAGATGAGAGACTCAAAACTAACCAACTAACTGACTATCTATGAAGCCTCTATAACACTGAGATGGATGTTGGGATATAGACCCCGCAACATCCTACTAACACAAAAGTAAGAGAACAAAATAACCGAGTCATCCGAAATGCAAAGAGGCTCACCACTGACTCTGGAGTGCTCAGCTGGATCAACAGCATGCTGGATGCTGGTCCTGGGTACCTGCATCATCATAAGATGCAGGCCAACTGGCATCAGTACATTGAATGTACGAGTATGCGAGCTGGAAAACTAAGCAACATAGGCTAGAAGGAAATCTAGAAGAAACGGAATAGCTTACCTGGCTCAACTCAACTCAATCTGACTGACTCCTTTCAATATAAGGCAATTTAAAACAAGTGCGATATAAATAAAGGTTGTTTAAAACCCGCTATAAACTCTGTGTGTATACAACGATACAATAAACCTGAGATGTATGTAGAAATACAAATGAACTGATGTATATAAAAATACAATAATTGTTGTGTGTATACAAAGATACAATAACTTCTGTGGGAGTTTCTCTAACCGACAACCATCACATAAGAGCTATAGTGATGATACATCGATCAACCTCACGCTGCCAGAGCATCCTACACCCGACCAAAGGTATAGGACCAGAACTTCCTAATGAATCCACTAGTCTAATCTGAAAAGGATTCATCTAAAAAGTATGAACCTCTTCTACCCATGATGGCTACATGGTTCTATGGGGGCTGTGGGTTCTTTGAACGCTCCCCCAATTCGGTGCTCGATACTACTCCCAAAAATGTACTGGCTCTTATGTTTTTAAAACAAATGTCTTCCTGCTGATTTGAGATCATTACTCAAAAACTTAGCTCAAAGGCTATCTTGAAAATCTCAGTTTCCTCTTTTGCTTCATTTAGAAAGTGATTACTCTTTTTGGAAAACTAGCCCAAAGGCTCTTTGGAAATCTCAGTTTCCAATCTTGTTTAAATGTGAAAACATTTCTTTAAAACTTCTTTGGGAATACCTAGTTCCCTAATAACTTTTGAGAAATGAACTCAACTTTATACTATTGACTTAACTTGAAACTCTATACTCTTTGCTTGACTTGAAACTTGAGCCTTAAAATGAAGTTAAAACGTTCAATAAAGACTCTTGAACAACTTAAGACTTGCTTGGACTTACTTCTTAACTTCTAAGATTTGACTCTAACTTCACTTGACTTTGATCCAAACTTTCCTTGAATTGGATTATGGATTAAAGGTATAGATCACATGTTTATGGATGAGTTCTTGACGTTTAGACGTACCTTGGAGTGTGGAAAATGACTATAAAATATAGGTACATTACCAAGGAACATGTATGAAAAAGTAGGGAATGAAAGGGAAAACTTGGCTTCTTTGGCGCTCTGAGAGGCGCGGAGCGCCAGCCCTCAAGCTTCAGAGGGGCCTGCTGGGCGCTCTGCTAGGCGCGCTGCCCCAAGGGCTGGGCTTCAGAGCCCCTTTTGGAGCGCGCTGACTCGCGCGACACCGTAGCCCTTTTCCCCGAAAATTCAACTTTTCTCCTTCTTTTTCCCCACTCTAAACCTTCTAAACTTCAAAGTTTCCAGCCCCAAACACTTAGAATCATAAAAACCCTCAACATACACTTGATTCAACTCAAAATCACAACCGGAAACATGTCCCAAAACAACAAGGAACTTCAACAACACAACCAACAACTTCAACACACACACAACCACAAACTTCAACAACACAACCAATCTTTTCTCAGATATTAAAACAAGTTTGGCGTGTGGGGGAAAGAACCAACCCAACACTATGATCTCACATACCTTAATAGGGATCACCCCCGACGAAATCCACGACGATCTCTACGAAGTTGCTTCTTCTTCTCCTTTCTCCTCTTCTCTCCTTTTCTATCAAGAACCCTAACTCTCACTTTAAAAAGTAAAAACTGATTTAAAATCAGTCTAACACCTTAATATATATCCAAAATAAAAGGCTAGGGAAAAGACCAAAATACCCTTACAAAAATCGGGTTAACTGCCCTGCCAACAGCCCAACTTCCAAAGGGCATAACTCCCTCGTACGAACTTGGAATCGGGCAAACTCGGCGGCGTTGGAAAGACCATTCCACGAACTTTGAAAACATAACTGTAAATATACCTAACTCATCCTGAGCTAAGAGTTATAACTGTTCAAAGTTGGCCAAAAACTCACTTTTTCCCATACTTAACCAAATTTTCCAGATTTTTAATTCCTTCCAAAAATGACTATTTCCAATTCTAAGCCTCTTCATAGTTATTTCAAATTTCCGGATGTTACAGTTAGAGCGTTCCCATGATTTATGAAAAGACTTCTCATCCTCACTGCTCTTATCAGTAATGGCAGTAGGTTTGTCAATCAGCAGAGCCAAGTTAAGATCTATCACACCTAAGTGGAACTGGACTTGTTCATGCCATTTAGAGAAGTTCAATCCATTGGACACAATAACAGATGAAGCATGTGAATGAAGAGGAATAACTGCAAAATAGATATGCATGCTCACAAATCAGAAAATAATGTGAATTCAGTAAAGCGATAAAAATATATCGTAATTCTCCTATAGGTAGATACTACGACACATTATCATAATTTAAATGCCAATTTTATCTTTAATAGGTAATGAAATATTTTTTAATCAAATATATACGACATCTTTGGATATACAATATATGTTTAACTAAAAGATATTAGTTTACCTCATAATTTTCACTATTCGTAGAATGATAGATTCACCTTTGGGTAAATTCTTAAGTTATAGCAATAGTGAAAGTCAATTTATCTATTTATTTTTCAATATAAGCATTTGATTAATCTTCATAGATAAATGACAATTTTATGAATGCATATTTCTTCTTAACCATACTAGTTTGGCCACTTTGGTGACTAACAAGCTATATGAATACAAATGCATACATAATCTCATAAAATTTTGTGCATGTGAATAATTTTAAACATTTTAGTTTGGCCACTTTTGTGACTAACAAACTATAGTAACATAATACATGCATCAAGTGATCATAAACATGGTATGTGTAGACGTTAATTTCTCTAGTTTGGCCACTTTGGTGACTAACAAACTATAGAAACATAATACATGCATCAAGTGATCATAAACACTACAAAAAAAACAGCATTTAGCGACGGATTATAGTGACAAACAATATTCCGTCGCTAAATAACGACGGATTAGCTACGGAAATATAAATTGGTCGCTAAATTATCGGATAATATATTGGGACCTAAATTAGCGACAAAATAGCGTCAAAAACTTAAATCCGTCGCTGAATTTAGGCGCTAAAATTTGGCGCCTCTATTTTTCCTACTAAATTAGATAATTGACTATGAAATTCGCGATAAACTTATAATAAAAAATTTCCAGGGCACAAATCCCTTTCACACAAATTAAATCACTCACTCTCTTCCTCTTTGCTGCTCATTGCTACCCAAAAAATTCCTAGGGCACAAATCCCTTTCACACAAATTAAATCACTCACTCTCTTCCACTTTGCTGCTCATTGCTACACATACATAGCAGCGCCTTCTGTGGGAAGAAAACCTTGCAAACTTCATTGTGAGTTGTTCTGTGGGAAAGCTTGTTTCATTGTTGTTGGTTCATCAAAAGGTAACAATAGTTTCTATTAATGTCTAAAATTCTATAGTTATTTCATCTCTGGTTCATCTACAGTACTCTTCATCATCTTTTTCTGATTTTTTTAGTTAGGGTAACGATAAAATGCCTATTATCTACCCTAATCTTTGCATTTATATTTATCTTATTTAGCAACTTTTGCATTTGGGTCAAACTTAGGGCAGATAGGAGCATTAGCTTAAAAATAGAAAACTTTGGGCACAAAGATCATTCTATCATATTGTTTTGTTTATTTTTGTTTAACCATTTGATATTTGAAACTTAGTGAAACCTACATAAGCTAGACTTTCACCCTTCCCCTGCTCTCTGTTGTTTTCTGGTAAATCAGACACAATATTAGATAAAAATGTAGTACTTCTTTTCATTCTAACATTACACCACTAGTTCTGTAACTTGTTTTTGTGGTAAGTAATCAACAACTTGTTCTATGTGGTTTTTCTTCAAGTTTCTGGTGGTTTGCTGTTTTGTGATGCTGTAAAATCTGGGAACTTAGAGGTTTTCTGAATTTGTTAAAATAAAAGCACAAGCAGAAAGTACATGAATTTGCTCGCTGGAAAGCTTCTTGATCCACATATAATAAAAGGATGGAGTACTTCTTTTCAGTCTAACATTACACCACTAGTTCTGTTTACTTGATTTTGTGGTAAGTAAGCAACAACTTTTTCTATGTGGATTTTCTTTAAGTTTCTGGTGGCTTGCTGTTTTATGATACTGTAAAACTGGGAACTTAGAGGTTTTCTGAATTTGATAAAATAAAAGCACAAGTAGAAAATACTTGAATTTGTTTGCTGGAAAGCTTCTTGATCCACATATAATAAAAGGATATGGTTTGTGTTCTCTATATACATTTCAATTAAAGACTTCTACTTTAGTACTTCTATGTAATTTCTTTAGTTCTAATTTTTTGAATAACTCTAATTATTTTGTATTTTTTAACATTAAGTAGGAGTATGGAACATCTAAAGCGTAGTTGGATGTACAAGAGATTAGATGGTCGAGGGGCTCTTAATTCTAGTTTTATAGCCGGTGTGAATGACTTTCTCAAGTTTGCATGTTCTCATCCGAATCGCATGAGTGGTGAGGAAGTTAGATGTCCATGTAAAAAATGTCACAACATTAAATACATGAATGTTGAAACTGTTAAACTACACCTTTTTCGTTTAGGATTTGTTGAGAACTATTTTGTTTGGAAATATCAAGGAGAAAAAGAAGTGATCGGTGAAATGTCTATTGATTTACCGAATGATACACAATCTGGATTGGGATATGATAATCCATATCGCCAAATGGTTTTGGATGCAGTTGGATCAAACTTTGGTCAGGGTTCGAGCTTGCAATCTTATAGTAATGACGAACCTGAGTCATCTCATCATTGTGAACCTCCAATGGAGGAAGATCCTAATCCTTCAATGGAGGAGGAACCTAATCCTGAGTCACAAAGGTTTTATGATTTACTTCAAGCCGCTGATGCAGAATTGTATCCTGGTTCTTCCATCTCTCAACTTGCACTAGTTTCTAGGATGCTAAATATTAAAATGGAGAACACTTTGTCACAAAGGGGCTATAATCAAGTGATGCAACTATTGAAAGAGGCATTACCTGAAGATAACCAAGTTCTCGATAGTTATTATCAAACCAAGAAACTAGTGCGTAGCTTGGGTTTGCCTATTGAAAAGATTGATTGTTGTAACTTAGGATGTATGTTGTATTGGGAAGATGATAAAGACCTAACATCTTGTAAGTTTTGTGGCTATGAAGGGTTTAAACGTTGTGTTGGTTCTCGTAAGAGAAAATTGGTCCCTTACAAAAAAATGTATTATTTTCCTCTTATTCCTAGATTGCGGAGATTATATGCATCTCATGCCACAGCTGCCGACATGAGATGGCATCAAGAGCATACACAAGAAGAGGGGGTAATGCGACATCCATCAGACTCTGAGGCTTGGAAGCACTTCAATGAAACTCATCCCTTTTTTGCTTCTGACCCAAGGAATGTGAGGTTGGGGTTATGTACTGATGGTTTTCAACCATTTGCTCAATCTAGAAGAAAATACTCTTCATGGCCAATGATTGTCACTCCATATAATTTGCCCCCGGGGATGTGTATGAAGGAGGCTTACATGTTTTTAACTGTCATTGTTCCAGGGCCACACAATCCTAAACAAAAAATTGATGTTTATCTACAACCTGTAATAAAGGAATTGACTTTATTGTGGGAGACAGGTGTAGAAGCATTTGACATCTCAAAAAAGTAAAATTTTCAATTACGGGCAGCTTTGATGTGGACTATCAATGACTTTCCGGCATATTCTATGTTATCAGGATGGAGTACCAGTGGAAACTTAGCATGCCCTTATTGTATGGAGGAAACACAATCCTTTAGATTACAATATGGTGTGAAAACAACTTGGTTTGACAATCATAGAATGTTTCTTGACCAAAATCATCCATTTAGAAGTGATCGTAAGAACTTTCTTAAAGGTCATATTGTCACAAGATTGCCACCACCTTTAAGATCAGGACAAGAAATTTTGAATCAAATATGTGAGTTGGGGATAAGGAAAGTAACTGAGTTAGATGCAGAAGAAGTTAATAAAAGAATTTGTAAGTCTTGTGGATGGAAAAAACGAAGCATCTTTTGGGATTTGCCTTATTGGAGTTCTAATATGATACGACATAATCTTGACGTCATGCATATTGAGAAGAATGTCTTTGATAATGTATTTAACACAGTTCTTGAGGTGGATGGCAAAACCAAAGACAATCCAAAAGCACGTCTAGATGTTGTAAAATATTGCAATCGGCCACATTTGGCAAGGAATCCTGATGGAAGTTATCCTAAAGCTGCATATACAATAAATAAGGATAAAAAAAAGGTCTTGTTTGATTGGTTGGAAGGTGTGAAGTTTCCAGATGGTTATGTTTCGAATATGAGTCGATGCCTTGCACAGAGAAATTTAAGTTATTTGGGATGAAAAGTCATGATTGTCATGTGTTCATGCAACGACTATTGCCAATTGCCTTTCGTGAGTTACTTCCTAGTAATGTGTGGCAGGCACTTACAGAGTTGAGTTTATTTTTTAAAGATCTTACTTCAACTACTCTTCGAGTGGTGGACTTGGAAAGATTGGAGGTACACATTCCACAAATTTTGTGTAAGTTGGAACGCATATTTCCTCCTGGATTCTTTAACTCAATGGAACATTTACCAGTGCACCTTCCACATGAAGCACGAATTGCTGGACCTGTACAATATAGATGGATGTAGCCTTTTGAGAGGTAATTGTAAAGTATTTATGCTCCTATGGTGAAAAGTATGTTAGACATGACATTATAATTTAATTTTTTACCTATATAGGTACCTCCGAACTCTTAAAAATATGATTGGGAACAAAGCTAGTGTTGAAGGTTCTATTTGTGAAGCATACTTGATGGCAGAGTCAACACAATTGTTTTCTCATTACTTTGAACCTCATGTTATGACACGTCATCATAATGTGATCCGTAATGATGACGGTGGTGCTATGAAAGATGTTGAAGGAAATTTATCAATATTCACCCATCCAAGCAGACTATCGGGTGAAGGAAAAAAAAGAGATTTATCCCTTGAAGAAATTAAGGCCGCCCAAACTTATATTCTACTAAACTGTCAAGAGGTTGAGCGGTTTGTGAGGTAACATTTTAAGATTATACCTGTTTAAAATAAAAAAATTGACTATACATTATGACTTTCTATATAACTTATTTTGTTGCAATGAAGCATGTACGTACAACGTTTGCAAGAAGAGTTTCCGAATCTACCTCAAGATCAAAAAGATGAGAGTCTTGAATCATATTTTTCTATATGGTTCAAGGAATATGTAAGCCTCAAACAATGATTATTCTTTAAAAAAGTGATGTTTTTAAATTATCTTGTGAATATAGACTAAATTTTATAGTATTTTTAACTAGGTTCGATCCAACCATATTGAAAATGAATACTTGAGTAGTCTTGCTCATGGACCATTAATAAGCGCATGTGCTTATCCAGTGTGTTTTGTCAATGGATACAAGTTTCATACAATACATCGCGGTAGTGTAAGATCAACAACGAACAGTGGAGTTTGTATCTCAGATCCAAATGCTGGTGATTACTATGGTAGGATACAAGAAATTATACAATTGGAATATCGTAGAGCACCTTTAAAGCAAGCTATATTATTCAAGTGTGAATGGTTTGATCCAACAATGAATGTTGGTGTTAAGGAGCACAATCAATATAAATTGGTCGATGTTAATCATCCTCGCCGATTTAAAAAATATGAACCTTTTATTCTTGCAATGCAAGCAACTCAAGTGTGTTATATGTCTTATCCTAGCACAAAGAGGGACAAGGATGATTGGTTAGCTGTATTAAAAGTCAAACCTCGAGATGTTATTGAATCACCTGATGAGGGAGGGATCACAGTAGTTGAATCAAATCTTCCATTCCAAGTTGAAGAAGTTGAAGTCCATGAGATAGATATGAATATTATTGTTGATGAAGATATACCTCTGCATGATCCAAATGGGGAGACAATTGAAATGGCTGAGCCAATTAATGAGGATTTGTTGTTAGATCACCATGAATTAGAAGAAGAAACTACAGAAGATGAAGGTGAAACTGAGGATGAAACTGGAGAGGAGGATGATGAGGAGTTTGAAGATGAAATAGATACAGACTAGTATATTGATAGAAATGTGCTACTGTATCTTCAGTGACTTTAGTTTATAGTACTATGTTTTGGATGCAAATTTTTGCCCAGTGAATCATACTAAACTTAATGCTTTCAGTGACTTTTTTTTAAGAAACAGTATTTGAGAATTTCATTCTTCAACCAGTTTTTAATTCTCAAAGACAGATTCACATCCTCTGTGAAGATTGTATTCTGCCTTGTGTTTTATGCACCTGCATTACCTGAGATTTTCAATATAATAGTAGATATGAATCCATTCTTGTTTTAGTTGTATAGTAGGATATGGAGAAGTGATGTTGCTGATCAGTTGGCTTTATTGTCACTGAATGATGGTCTGATTTCTTGAGTTCTGATGAAATCCAATGCTTGTCGCCATCAATTATTTGCTAGTTTCTAGTGTGCTTTTGATTTTGAATTTTCTTCCCCTAGAAAATATGACTTCCCATAAAAAAATTCTTAGACTTAAGTACTTGACTATCAACACTGAATAAGTGCTGCATTAACTAAAAGCATTGAGAGAAAAGAAAGTTAGAGAGAAGTAGAGGGTGACTATTAGTTGCTTGCTGCTTAGCTACTCCACTTGGGTTAAAAGAAGTATTGTGATTAGAAGCTGCAATGTAATGATCTGCTATGTAGCTACTCCAGTTGGGTAATTTTTTTTTTCTTTTCCTTCTCTTGTTTGGGAATGTATGGGATTATGCAATCTTGAAGTTATTTTTCTTGTAGACATGACGCGAGGCAGAGGTCGAGGTAACACAACTCGTGCAAGCAAGACCTCAATTAGAGGTCGAGGCAGCACAAGTCGAGTTTATATGCCTACTGTTCCCATTCCCATAACTAATTCTCAACAAGGTGGTATCAATTCTTCTGTTGGACCAGATCATATTAACCAAAATCAAACATTAGCTCCTACTAATTCGCCTCCTGTTCAAACATCAGCTCATGGTAGTACTCCATCTGTTCATTTTGAAACACCTCATGTAATATCTAATCAGAGCAACGGAATAGGCGAAGGTGCATCTACTCAAAGAAACGTGATAGGGGAGGAGCCTACATCTAGCCAGAACAACACAATAGGTGAAGGTGAGAGTAATAATAATTCTGGACAGCGGACACTTATTTTTCTTTCTCATTCCGGGTAAGTTTGTACTTGCACTATTGTTATTTATATACTGTAATTTCTTCATGATAGACTTCATATAATATATTTCAACTTTTTTTCCAGTTTGGAACCATCAAATATTTGCTCTACTAGGATATGTGAGTCTTTCAAGAATGAACTTGATCCTAATGGAATTAATTGGAAAAGTGTCTCACAAGAAATAAGAGATTTTTATCTCGGAGAATTCGAGGTATATATTTCACCATTTTAATAAAAAATATTACATCACTTTTGAAGGTTGGATACTAATGTTGTTTACTTATAAAATTATTTTAGAAGGAATTCTATTGGGATCCTTCCATTGATAGTGAAGTGAAGATACTATGGCGTAAGAAGGCAGCGAGAAGGTACAGTGATTTTATTTTTTGCATAAAAAAAGGAGCAGTTCGGCCAAAATATGTTCCGGAAGAAACATGGGAAAGTTGGATGAGAATTTGGAAAGATCCCAAGGTTGTTGAGAAGTCAAAAATAAATTCAAAAAATCGGTGTGGTGGTCAGAATGCAGTTGCAAAGGGGACTCACACGGGAGGCTCTATTACTATTGGAGAGCATCGCAAGAGACTTGTAAGTATATTTTTGCACACCCTTAATTTACTTTATATGCATAATCTTAACCCTTCAGAACATTGAAGTGCCTTTGTATTATGTTTGCAATCCCGCAATTCGAGACTAGAAAATGCTTTCTCCTTAATACTTTCATGGGAAAGAATTGACAGTTGTTCTTGCATTTGAGCCTTCTCATTGTAACATTGAGGCATATCATCATATTATTTGTGCATTTCCTACAATTGTTCAACCAATTTTCTGCTTTGATATTTAATCTTGAGAATTAAATTCTTGGAGCTGCTCTTCTGCACACTGTACTGATTTTGAAAATCCACGTGTTATTGGTGGGGGTTTGTTTATGAAGGAGGGTTGCTCTTCAGCTGGCTCTTAACCATGATACATGGTGGCAATAAGTACTAACTATGAATATGAATAGTAGTAGATAATAACGTATTAAGCGGACATCCCATATAATGTTGTGTGTGCTGGGCAGTGTCTTGCTTTCTGAAGACACGACACTCCACAACACACAGATGGCAAA
Organism: Solanum verrucosum; assembly: GCF_900185275.1. Lineage (NCBI taxonomy): Eukaryota > Viridiplantae > Streptophyta > Magnoliopsida > Solanales > Solanaceae > Solanum > Solanum verrucosum. Next base: position 219,007 of record NW_026019839.1, on the reverse strand, counting down.
ATATAACTTGTGAAGTGTCTCTATTATTGATAAGGCTTTGTTGCTATAATTGTATAGAACTTCTTTTTTACTTATTTGGTTGTTATGTACACTTGTGGTGATATGTATGTTTTACCACACACTAAATGTTTTAGACTCAACATATGAATTACTTCTTACTCAATCAAATTGAATGATCGTCATTTCTCGCCTTGATATGCTTGCTCACTGTTTTGGGTTCAAACAATATGAAACAGGGAAGCATATCTCAAATTCCCTCATGTTTTTAAGGTATTTAAACACCCAATTTAAATTTTTAGGTTTTGTGTACTACTGTTAAGGTTTGAATTAGTATTTTGTGGATGTAAGGTTAGTTCAATTAGCTTGCTTTTAGCTTATCCTTTTGTAATGAACTGCTAATCATGAATGAAAATTTCCAGTTTTCTACATCAATTTTGCCTGATTTTTTAGTTTTCTTCATTGATTTTGAGTTTTGTTGTTGATAAAGTTGAAATTGATGTAGTAATTTAGCGTGTTTGAAGATATTCAACGCCGGCTTAGGTGGTGGGTGAAGTTTAAGTGCGTCATGTGCTGCTAAAGTCTAAAATCAGAACACAGTTTTTTCGTACCTAAAGTTGTGTAGATATTTCCATTCAAAATTTCATCAAGTATAGCTGAAAATGGCACATATTGTTTTTTTTCTGTCATCAGTTATAGGAGGTAGTACATACTGCTGCCACAGTAGGTACATCCCAAGGAAATTTTTTGGTTTACTTGATGATTTTGAGTTTTTTGTGATTTTGAAGTTTCCCAAGTATTTTAGATTGTTTGATGCTAAAGATACTAGGAATAAGTATATTGAGGTTGTTGAAAGAGACCCGCGATTAACCGTTTTTATATCCCAAGTATTTTCACATTTTCATATGTTTTTAATTTTTTTTCCTTGTATAGGCTATTGAAAAGGGTCGAGATCCAACACCAAGTGAGTTACATTTGCATGTCCATACACATGGTCATGATGGAAAATCTTTTGTTGGTGAACGAGCTCGAGTTGTACATGTAAGTCCAATATTCTACAATTACATTCACTTTATATATTCGTTGGTGGAAAATTGTATAAATCATTTTATTTTTTCAGTTAACAGCCTCTCTCTATTTTCCCCACTTTTATACCCAAAGAATTATAGGTATATGTGTAGCATGTACAACTACTTATTGTTTGGACATCAGAATAGTTGAATTGCACAGTGAAGGTGCCAACAGTTTTTATGTTTCTAAAATAACTTGACATAGTCTGGTCTTCATATTTATATGGCACAATAAATACTTCAAGTTGTGCATTCTCTGTGGGTTAAAAAAAGGGCAACATAGACTTGAATATGCAAATAAAAAGTTATCTAAGATATCGGCATAAACTAGATGTGACTATTGTTATTGTTGTGGTTGTTATTAATGAATTTAACTGTTTATAATTCTCTTTAACAGGAAAAGTATCTAGAAATATTACAGAATCAAACACAAACTCAATCTAATGTTGATCAATTTCAAGCATATTATCAAGCCGCAGGAGGGGAAAAGAAAAGAAGGATATATGGTCTTGGATCGCAAGCAAAATCATTTTACGGGAAGAATTTTTGTGCCCCAGCTTCTGGATTTGATGTTTCATCCTCGATACCATGTATGAATGCTCAAACAACAACACCGGAAAATTTGGATGACTTTATGACGCGATTGATTCCTTCACTGACAGATCACATGCTTCCTGTGTTTGTTGAGCGGGTACGTGAATTGATTTCTTCGACCTCATCTCAGCCAAACACTCCTATGACACCCGTCATTCCTACTCCATCTAATATTGATGAGGCAAATGCATCGGTTTCTAATGAAGATTGTGGTTCTCCGATCTCTCTTAGTTAGTTTTGTTGGCTAGATATTAATTTTTGTTTGGAAATTATCGTTGGGGTTGTTTTAAACTTGGTTATACACTTCAGCTTTTTGTGTTTTGGATCTGGTAGAATATTAGTTTCTATGAATTAAGTTAATTTTGCAAATTTATAATATCTATTTGAATATGATTTGCGATAATATTTTTGTCACTAATGTATTTAAAAGTAATGGCGATGAAATTTTGTGACAATATTTTCGTCGCTATAAAAAGGTAGAAATGTATAAAAAGTAATGGCGACGGAATTAGCGACATATTTGTGATAATATTTTCGTCGCTATAAGAAGTAATGGTGACAAAATTAGCGACGGAATTTTCGTCACTACAAGAAAGGTAGAAATGTATAAAAAGTGATAGCGACGGAATTAACGAAAAAATTTCGGTCGTCAATACGATGACACAACGAAATAGCTTACAGAATTTGCGACAAAAAGTACAAATATAACGACGGCTTTTTTGGTCGTTAGTTTTAACAACGGAAGAGATCCGTCGCGCATCTGTCGCTAAACTTACGACGGATTTGTTTTTTTTTGTCGCTAAATGGTTAGCTACGCGCATTATACCGACGGATGAAAATCTGTCGCTATTCCGTCGCTAAACCAAAATAGCGACGGAATAAGCTATTTAGCGACGGATTTCATCCGTCGCTAAACATTGTTTTTTTTGTAGTGAAACATGCTATGTGTAGACGTTAATTTCTTTAGTTTGGCCACTTTGGTGACTAACAAACTATATAAATACAAAGCACACATAATATCATGAAATTTTGTGCATGTGAATAATTTTATACATTTTAGTTTGGCCACTTTGGTGACTAACAAACTATAAAAACATAATACATGCATCAGGTTGAAAAATCAGACCAATCTCTCTTGGAATACTGAATATGCCAATAAATAATGAATTGTACTAATCCACATATGCCAAGTGATCATAAACATGGTATGTGTGGACATTAATTTCTCTAGTTTGGCCACTTTGGTGACTAACGAACTATAGAAACATAATACATACATCAAGTGATCATAAATATTATATATGTAAACATTAATTTTTGTAGGCCACTTTGGTGACTAACAAACTATATTGCACTAAGTACCCACATAAATTATTACTTAGTATAATGACCACTTTAATTTGTTGCACAATTGATTCATTACCACATAAACTAAAAGGGAATAACAATATTATTTTAATAATAAAGTCAATAACTTGTGCAATAAAACAAAATTGTTCATAACCATCTTCACATATCGCACGATTTTTATTTTTTATTTTTAATCCCAAACTATGAACCATAAATATAATTTCACATATACATATCATGTAAATATTATTCATAAAGATGCAAGATATACGAAGATTTTCCGTTCAAATAATCTATGCTTTGATGCCACATGTTAGATTAAATACTTTAATACATAATATCAGGATCTTGAACATGATAATCTTACATAGAGATCGTTAGGGGCACATACCTGATGCGGAAGACATCATCACAAAGAGAAGCGGAAGCGTTAGTCGTAAATTGGTTTCTACCTCCTTGCCCTAACTTTATGTTACCACGACCGTCAACGATGGAATTAATGTAGAGAATATGTGGTAACCCTAATGGGTGGAGGGAGGACCAATTTATAGAGGTTATGACTTAATCTGGTACGTCCATCAAGTAACCAATGTACGAACGAGATCTATTCCTTATTAAATATTATTTATGGTATTACTTTGATTCCAAGTAAACTTGGGCCATAAGTAAGAAATAATTAATAGTAAATAAATAATAATTCTTACAGTCATGACGTATGACTAATAAATGTATTCATCTAGGGATAACTCTGTCATTGATGAACCATCTACTTAATCAGTCCTCTCTTTCTTGTCCTTTATATTTCACTAGTTATCTTTAATGTCTTCTAATTAACTTGTATATGGTGACATAGTAATGCATTAAATCTTCTTTTCAGATTATTAAGTTTTAATTTCAATATTTCACGTTACACCGAAATTTAATCCTTCAACAAAAGGTTCCTTATAATCACTAACAAAAAATTACAATATATAAATCATAAAGTTACAATTAATATTTAGAAAGTTCATTATTTTCTTATAGTGTCTAATATTTATAGTTTTGAATTAAACTACTTGAATCTTTATATGTACTCATAAGCTTTTGAACAACATAATCAATGTATTATATTGCAAACATGGTTAATATTTTATTAACTTGAAAGAAATATTCCAAGTTATATAATAAGAAATGGGAGCCATACTTTTGCATACGAAGTTATAAACTATGAACATATACTAATGGCTAGTTATATAATAATACCAAAGTCTTAGAGATCAAAAGTGAATGATTTATTGATTTTATGGTTGAACCACCCATATCTTTCATCAACGTCTATTGTGTGATCCAAATGAACTCCTATTACAATACCCACCCTTCATTCACTATTCTAATACTCATACTATCCTATTAGCCATAAAAAGAGGACATGCTTCCGATTATTGTTATCTCCTCATTATGCAATCCAAATCAAATTCTCCTACTACCCTTCGAAAGAAGGACATGCTGCCGCTTACCAAGCTACTATCCTTCAAAAAAAGGACATGCTTCCGGCTATTGTTTTCCATTTGTATTGGTCGATCATGCCATGTCTTGTATTGTCGTTGGGGTGCACTCATACTTTACGATTGAATAAGGATGCACTCATACTTTACGCTTGAATAAACACCTCAATTTTTTTAGTATTAGGTTGATTAAGGATTGAGATTTCTTCATTTTAGAGTAACCAACTTCAACTAAACAATTTTTTTTGAGTATTAAGTTTGATTAAGGACCCGGATTTCTAGATTTTAGAGTAACTAAATTTAACTACACCAAAGAGGGTCTGTTTTGTTTGTTGAGGTGACATCTAGGTTAAGTAAATAGCATAGTAAGGCTATTGCTATGTTTCCAATTATTAAATTTTTTTTTTCTCTCTCTTTATACTGACAGCTGTGTATAATTTGCAATGTCTTTTTTTTTTTTATCATTTTGTGACATCTTGCAAGTTGGGGACTAGGAAGAAGCTTAAAAATTTGGAAATAGTCTTTTTGGAAAGAATTAAAATTCTGGAAAATTTGGCTAAGTATGGAAAATAATGAATTTTTGGCCAACTTTGAACAGTTATAACTCCTAGCTCAGGATGATATAGGTGTGGTTCCAGTTATGGTTGCAAAGTTCGTGGATTGGTCTTTCCAACACCATCGATTTTGCTCGTTTATGAGTTCGTATGAGAGAGTTATGCCCTTTGAAAGTTGGGCAGTTGGCAGGGAATCCGTCCGGAAATTGTAAGGGTATTTTGGTCTTTTCCCTAGCCTTGTTTTTGGATTTATATTAAGGTGTAAGACTGATTTTTGATCAGTTTTTCCTTTTTTAAAAAGAGTAAGAGTTAGGGTTCTTGAGAGAAAAGGAGAGAAAGGAGAAGAAGAAGCAAACTTCGTAAAGATCGTCGTGGTTTTTCTTCGGGGGTGATCCCTAATAAGGTATGTGAGTTCATAGTGTTGGGTTGGTTCTTTCCCCCACACGCCAAGCTTGTTTAATTTCGAGAAAAGATTGAATATGTTTGTTGAAGTTGTTGGTTATAATTGTTGAAGTTGTAGTTGTGTTGTGTTGAAGTTCTTGTTGGTTTGGTGTATGTTTCGATTGGTGTTTGTGAGTTGAATCTATTGCATGTTGAGAGGTTTATGATCTTAAGTGTTTGGGGCTGGAAACTTTGATGTGTAGAAGGTTTAGAGTTGGAGAAAACTAAGGAGAAAAGTCAGTTTTCGTGGAAAAAGGGTGGGGCGTCGCGCCTGTCAGCGCGCCCCAAGAAGAGCTCTGAACTTTCCCCCTTGGGGCAGCGTGCCCATCAGAGCGCCAGCAGGCCTCCTCTGAAGTTTTTGGTTTGGCGCTCCGCGCCTCTCAGAGCGCCAAGAGCGCCAAGTTTTCCCATTCTTTCCCCACTTTCTCATACATGTTCCTAGATGTTGTACCTATGTTCCCAGTTGTTTCCAACACCCCAAGGTATGTTTAAACGTCAAGAACTCATCCATAACACGTGATCAAACACTTTGAATTCATGATTCCAATTCAAGGAGAGTTAGTTTCCAAGTCAAGTGAAGTTAAGAGTTGAGTTAGAAGTTAAAGAAGGGAGTCAAAGCAAGTCTTTAAAGCTTTCTAAGAGTCTTTGTTGAATGTTTTAACTTCATTTTAAGGCTCAAGTTTCAAGTTAAGTCAAGTTTCAAGTTAAGTCAAGAGTTTAAAGTTGAGTTCATTTCTCAAAAGTTATTAGGGAACTATGTATTACCAAAGAAGTTTCCAAATGTTTTTTACATTTGAGTAAGAAAGGAACTATGATTCCAAAAGAGCCTTTGGGCTAGTTTTCAAGAAAAAAATGAACATTGTTTCCAAGTGAGCCTTCGGGCAAAGTTTTGAGTAATTATCTCAAATAAAGAAAGATGTGTTTAAAACACTTATGAACTAAGTATTTTTGGGAGTAGTCTTGAGCACCGAATTGGGGACACGAGTTCATATTAACTCAACTCTCCATAAGAACCATGCGCCAACATGGGAGTTAACGGGTCATACTTTTTAGATGAATACGTAAGATTAAGCTAGTGGATCCACTTAGTAAAGTTAGCTTCCTATATCACGGCAAGGTATAGGATGGTCCTTGGGCAACGTGAGGTAAAACGTTGTATCACCACTAGGGCTCATAGTGGTGATTGTCGGTTAAAGAATCTCCCACTAAAGTTATATTACTTTTATATAAGTAAAGTCGAGTTGTTATTGTTTTATCTTTAACAAGCTAAGTTGATTACACTACTTTACAAGCTTTATATATTGCATGTGTCTTATTGCTTTATATATTGAGTTCATTTATTCATGAGTTGAACAGAGCCAAGGTAAGAGTTCTTTTGTACTTCTTCCAAGCTTAAGTTGTGGTTTAGCTTTCCAGCTCGCATACTCGTACATTCAATGTACTGATGTCAGTTGGCCTGCATCTTATGACGATGCAGACACAGGTACCCAGGGCCAACAACCGGTTCGCCGTTGATCCTGGTGAGCCTCTTTGCATTCCGGAGGACTCGATTATTTTGTTCTCTTAGTTTTGTTTTATTAGGATGTTGTGGGGTCTGTCCCAACATCCATCTCAGTATTATAGAGGCTTCATAGACAGTCAGTCAGTTGGTTTTGAGTCTCTCATCTTTGTATATATATGTAAATATTCTATTTTGAGACTCGAGTTTCCTTTTTGGCCAGATTTTATTTCAGTCAGGTTGTTTTAAAACCTTGCATTGCATTGAGTTTTTCGCTGAGTTAAGAAAGCCAGGCCAAGGGTTCGCTTGGGGGCCAGCAGTGGTCTTCGAGTGTCGGCCATGTCCAAGGTGTAGGCTCGGGGCGTGACACATTTAACTTTAATTCTTGATATACGCTGATTCAGACATTATATCATATTGGTTGATATATTGGTCGCATTGCTAAAAAATGTGTAAATATCATAGATCACATTGTTGGTCCTGATTATAAATAGTGCAAGTAATTAAGAATTCATGGGGTAAAGAAGACATTCTTGCTCTATAGATTATTGGTAAGTATATAATCTGTTGCAAAGCTTTTATATTGCATCAACTGAAGCTTCGTAACCTTTGTTTATCATACGCGAGTAATGTATTGCCTTTATGGACCTAATTCCCAACAAAGTTATTTTCTATTCAATGTCTTAAACTCTATCCTCATATCTCTTAAATTATAAATCTGTGAAAGGAGGAAATTAGATATTTCTAAACCGGACTTTGATAAAACAGAGGAAATACTGATACATTTTCTTTTGATAAGCAGAAGAATCATTTGTTCTTAAAGAAGCTTCATCTCCATTTCCCTTCCCTTTTGCCGTTAACATTGATGAACAATCTACTCAATCAGTCCGCTATTTCTTGTCCTTTATTTCACTATGATTCCTAGACATTTGTTATATATTTTTTAGAGTTTGTCCTATATTATGTCGGATTTAAATGAACGGGCTTGTTTATGTCGCCAATACCTAATTTTGGCCTAAAACTTTGATCCTTGAGGTCAACAATCTTCTATTGGAGAGGAGTACTGACACACAAATTCCAGAAGTTAGTTAGAAAAGACATGTCAACAATCCTAGTCAACAAAGTTGTTATAGGAGTTAGTTACATGTACGGTTAGTTAGTTAGGAGTGGTTACAAGCTCAACTGTATTCCAATGCATTCAATAGTAACAAGCTGTGATAGGACTGTTTAGCCACATTCTCATCTCAGCCTTCTCCGGCCCATTTCTGGTGTGAGCGCACATTAGAAATTCACACGGCCCTATTGTGCTCCTAGAGAAGACCTAAGATGATAATGGTCAAGTCTCCGAGCAATTCTCTTAAGGACGATGTCTCTTACTTGTCAAATTACAGTAATTTCCAATATAATTCAACAAATAACATCCAAGGAAAGAAAAAACTCTTGAAAATTAAGGTTTCCCCTTCTGTAATGCAGTATAAGATTAGATGTTCATGACTTCATCTTGCTAGAAATTACATTTTGGCATTTGGTAGCTAAAAACTGAAGACTTATCTAAATATCCAAGGCTAACATATAGTTGAAGCTAAATAATACAGAATCCGCTACACAAGAATCATGATGATGAGAAAGAGGGTCCCCGGCATACTATTTTTTTTGATGGTTCACATATATTTTCAATTTAGGAGATGCTCGAGGAAACCCCATCAACTCCTTTGAGGATTTGCTTTCATGAACACTTTCTGCATCTTCATTAAGGACGGTTATCAGGAGTAACGGTGCAGAGGCAAGTATAAACCGTACAAAGAACATTTCAGTTGTTGAACCATGAAAGTTTTTTATTATCAATCTTTGAAGCTTGTGGAGTAGTCCTAGTGTCCTGTAGGCTGGTCCTTCAAAATGGTTTACATTTACTTCGATGCCACCTTTCTTCTTCGAGCTCAACCAAAAAACAAGGTTATCCAAATTGGGAGAAATTCTAAGCATTCGTAGAAGAGCAAATATATGATCTTCATCATCAAAATCAAACTCAATTAACAAGAGAGTCCTCAAGTTGTTGAGGTATGTGGGGAACCTCTCTGCTTCAGTAGTAACAGACTTGAGGTAGTAAGTGTGCAGACCAAAATTACGAACTTCAGGCCAGCACTTGAGAAGATAGGTCATGTTTTTCGGTTTATCTTGATTTGTTCTTGATGATGTAAGTATAACTGTTGTCAGCATCCGACAATCCATGTAATGACCCAACTCAAGGGTTTTGGTTCTCATGGTAAAGAATAATATTTGGGAAAGTTTTGGAGCATATATTTTCGAGTTAGGAAAGCCAATACACAACTTAACTTGCAGAAACACAAGGTCTGGCATCCACAAGAAAGAAGTTGTAACGTCTAAATGTAAGACAACTTTAAGTAGTGAAAGGTTTTTGAGCATGTGGAAACCCGTAAAGCTGCATGTCGGCCTGAAAGTGCAGTTGGACAGGCTCAAACTTTCTAGTTTATTTATGCCGTACAGGCAGGAAGGCAATTTATAAGGAGCATTGTTGAGAATCAGACGATCCTTGTCTAGATTCTCAAGGGTGAGATTCATGATACCGTTTCTTGACAACAAAAGCAACCATTCATCAATAACTGAGTGCTGAGAAGAAGGTATTGATGAGATATTGACGAGGAATGTCTTAATGGCTCCACAATGTTGCAACAGAATTGTATTAATGACGTCTATTATTAATGGCTTGTTGTGGCAAAAGTCAGCAGAAAATACAAGCTTGGGAATTGAAACCCAAATATGTTTCCACGGTCTAGACAAAACACTCATTCTTGCCGCTTCTTCCACAGATAAGTACTCCTGAATCTGGTGTTTGACATTAATAGGGAGATCTGTAAGTCTATCAACTTTGTCCCTTTCAACTTTAAGTTTCTTAAGGCAGCTACTGATCATTGCCACTTTGAATTCTGAATAGCTGGAAAGAAAAAAAAACGTTAGAATATAAGATTATAAACATGCTTCAACCTCATGTCTAAGACAAAAATAAATCGGAGGTCTAACTTAGTTGAATGATTGTTAAACAACAGAGGTGGACTTCAGACTTGTATTTATTGAAATTTTAGTAGTTTTCACATACTTTTATCACAATAAACATCCAGTTATAGAATGTATATTATTCTAAACAAGTAAGAGATGTTACACAAATTAAATCATCCAAAATCTGAAACAACTACTTGTGACACAAAACGGTAGTTACAGATTAAAAACAAAACTTTTTGGTGAATCTTTAGATCCAATATCATCTATGTAATACGAAACAGATAATTTAAAATTAACTTTGTAGAGCATTCTTCGAATTCAACCATTTGCAAAGAGAAAAGAAAAGAAAAGAAACAAAATACCTATGATTTGAAGAATGCTTCAGATAGAACGGCGACGATGTGTGTTTGTCTCAGAAGCAGCTCTCCATTGTGCGGCCTATTGATTTACTTTTCAAAGTTATCAAAATTATAATGGTTTGTTAGCGGAGTTTCAGGACTTATAATCTTTAAATTAAAATTTTTTAGTCTTATTTTTGTTAGTTTTTATACATTATATAAAAAAATATAATAAATCATAATTTTTTACAATTTAAAATATTTGAAAACATAATAAATTTAAGGGTTACTTTCGCAAATAGCCACTATAGCAAACTTAATTATGGTCCATAGCTATTGTTTGCATATTTACAGGCTGTAGGTACAGTTTAATTCGCGGATATATTTGTATAATTCAGTTATTTTTGTATAAACTCGAAGTAATGAATTTATACAATTATAAACATCAGAAGTGTAAACACTTATACAAATTCCGAATTATACAAATTCCGAATTATACAAACGTGCGAATTATACAAAACTAAAATTTGAGCAGTGTAATTATATCTAAAAGTAGATCGCGAATTGTAATTAAGGCAAACTATAGTTGTGTTAACTAAGTAACTAATATATGTTTGCTTATACACATAATTTTCCGTAAATTTAATTGATTCTTGAAAATTTTGTCATTGTTACATAAAATGGAATAGAGGAAGTAACTTGTATGGTTTGAAAATGACGTAAAAATATTATAAATCACAATAATTAACAACTTGAATATTTAAAAACATGTAAAAAAATTGTTGACTCTTTAAAATTCTATATGTGCCATATAATGGGACAAAAGAACTGATATACATTATTTGAAAATTACATAGAATCTATATATATATATATATAAGCTGGATAATAAGTCCGCTGATGTGGCATAGCTCATTGGCCAGTATTATTATTTCTCTATTTTCTCAGAATTTTGAATTTTTTTCTTCAATTTCTGTTAAAAAGTTTTTATAAAAAATTATTCTCTTTCTTTATTATTAGCATTTATTGCAGTTAATGAATAATTCCAATACTATTTAACAATTATTTAATTGAAGAAATTACGTGTTATATTAATAAGGAAAGGGAGTAATTTTACCATATTATTAATAAGGAAAGGGAGTAATTTTACCGTGTTATTAAATAAGGAAGGGAAGTCATCTTACGTAGCCGTTACATTTGGATTAAATAAATGCAATAAATGCTACTAATAAAGAAAGAGAGTAATTTTTTATAAAAACTTTTTAACAGAAATTGTTGGTATTATATTACAAAATAATTGGAATTAACTATATATTTAAAATTTAAAATTAAATTAGCAGTAACACAAACGTTAGCACTACGTTTTAATTTTTTAAAAAGACGTTAGCACTATATTTTAATTTTAAAAAAAACGTTAGCGCTAATTACAACACTTCATAATTTTTTAATAATTACAACATTAATGATTATATTTAATTTTTAATAGCTATTTAAACTCTGTTAATCCTCAATATTTTTCTAAGCATATTCTCGCCACAACTAATTAAATTCATTTACTTATTGTTCCTTTGAGAAATAAGAGGCTGTTCCTTAAGGCTTGAAGTACATAATCATTCTTTATTCCATTAATAATTTTCCTGTTCTCTGTGATTTCTCTTCTTTTTTTTTAAAAAAAAAATACCTCTAACTATAGATGTTAAAATTGTGGAGTGATATTCAGCCGTAAGTATTTATATTACATTATTACTTTATATTTTATGCATAACTGTATTGTTACCTCATTTTTTTAGTGTTTTGAGCTTATTATAAATTTTATGTGTACAGAAAATGTGTTGAACGAACATGATCGAAAAGAGGAGATTTTGGCTCCTTTTGAAGCAAAGGTACAAAGATTGAAGGATGACTACGTCCTCACCTCGTGAGAAACACATGCGAAGAAAAAAAATAAGAGATTTAAAGTCGATCGGGCTCGCCACTGGTGTTCCCAAGTACAAGCCAAGAAGGATTATCTCAATGAGTTTGGATTAGTTATTTGATTCCTAATGAAGTTTTATTGTTTTATTTTTAGTGAAAGAAATTTCCGGAAAACAATTATTTTGTACTATATAATAAAAGAAACAAACCTACTACTATTAGAATCACATACAAAAAATCGTATTTAAAAATGAAATCTTTTTATATATTTTTCATTTTTTAAAGAAGATATAATAATAAAAAGAATACCGTTCATCTATATTTCATGAATATTTATAATTGTTTTTTTTTTATGCATAAACATGAAGAGTTCATCATATTTGTTTGACAAAATTTGTATTTTAAAAAATCTTTACTAAATTGATTAATATACCGCGCGAAGCGCGGCTATGTTTTCTAGTAAACTATAAATCACAATAATTAACAACTTAAAATACTTAGAAGACATATAAAGAGTCGATTGTTTCTCAAAATTCCATAAATGTATATAAATTGAAAAAAGTAGTAAATAACATATATTATTTGAAAATGACATAAAAAAAAAATAACCCCATAGTAGACCTCATACAAGCACTCTCCCAATCAAAGATTATATCTGAAATACCCCTTGTTCAGTCTAATCATGAAATTCTCTTTTGCCTTTTAACTCTAAAGACTACACCTCTTTGTGTTTGAGTTCTTAAAGAACAATGCTATATTTGATAACTATAAAGGGTGGTAAAGGAATATTTAGTGGTAATGATGTTTTGGTTGGGTGAACGCAAAGAGGGTTGCATGACTAGTAATGTCAAAATGTGTTAAAGTGGAAAAGAAGAATGAACTGATAATAACAAGTGGATCTGAAATAAAGTGAGAAAGTAATAATTCTAGAATATTAGTTAATGTCAAGCATGATTTGGTATTGACCTTATATCGATTAATGTGACTTGAATGTAATAAGTAGGATAATAAATTAGGGATAATTTCAGAGACCTAGATCTCTTCAGATTTCGCTTTATAACACTCACCTCTATGTGATTTACGATATTACGTTTACCTCTTTTATTTTCATTTTCTTGTAACCATTCTTTAAATCTATTTAAAATAAATATAAATTGATTTAAATTTGACAATTTTACCCTTCTATAAATTAATTTCTTCATATTAATAAATATATATCAAAAAATAAAATACAATCCGATAAGAACGTTCTTGTTCTAGTTATACATTTCCATGAGCTAAGAAGAAAAATGATCCAAGAAATAGAGATAAATTCCAAACACAATATGTACTCGCATGTCACCCAATGCTAACATGCAGTTGAAGCTAAATAATACATGATCCACTACACAAGAATCAAGATGATGAGAAAGAGGGTCCCTGGCCTTTTTTTTATTTTTTATTGTTCACATATATTTTCAACTAGTGAATTTGATCACGCGGTTTATAAAAAAATTAATAAATAAATAAAAATAATATTTTTATAAATTCATATAGAAGAAATAAATTTTGATTTTATTATATTGATTAAAACACAAAATAATATTGTAATTGGTGTTAGATGAACATCATTTAAAAATAAATAAATTAGCATTTCAAATGAAAAAAATGAAATAAAACCTATTAAAACTAAAATCATAAAAAAAACAAACACACAACATATTTTTTAACAAAGTGAAGTACAAATGACATTACTATATACATATTTGATATAGGTTTTGAGACAATATATTGAAAAGAGCACAAGTTTTTTTCTTTAAAAAATTGATGAATCATTGTATGTACAATAATGTAGTTGTATAAACAGTGATACTTACTCATAGCATTTCTAAGAAAACTTGCGTAGTTATGCTTTCTATACTCATTTAGCATACTTTTATGGTGACAATTGTCACGGATTTGGAGTCTTACTAAAGCTCCGTGTGACACTTGACAACTTACTCACTAATTTTTCAAGATCTTGTAAGCTCAAGTAAGCCCTTTGAACTTAAGATCGCTAAGAGAATGAAAAGAAAGACTTAGAAAGCTTTGGAAGAAGGCTTTTGTATTTCTTGTGGAATGCTTACAACTTGGTTGGATTGCTTGCTTCAAGCTTGGATGACTTACAAATGAATGCCCCATCTATTTATAATACATCTAGGGGATAAAGTATGATTAAAAATTACTTGTCAAGTCCCTACAATATTTACACTTGGGTCCCATTCTAGAATACTCTACAAATTCTAGGAAATTCTAAAGCTTTCTTGGAAATTCTCTAGGGAGTTCTAGAGTGTTCTACTAACCTCCCCACAACTCTAGATTCTTCTCCCTTATTCCGGTGCCAAATTTGAACTGTGAAGTGGCAAGACATGACACTCTTCCCCACCTATTGATCCGACGACCGCGTCGTATTGTCGCTGCATCGACAACCGAGTCTTACCTTCTTATACGTGTGAACAATAGTCTATTGACTCGATCAACGCCCTCATGCAACTCCTTCAGTTGTTTCCTTATGTCTTCTAGCTCGGTCTTATGCTCTACCTCCTTCCTAGGAGGCAAACGCCTTGGCGACTTCTCCAACATCACGACCTTGTTCTTTTTTAGAACCTTCTTCGTGCATGGTGGCAAGGACCCTTTAGCACCATTGTCTTCTTTTGAACTTGCAGTGGTGGCTATGAATGTTGACTCCTTCCTCTTAGGGTTTCTCTCGAGTTGCATAGTTGTTAGACGGACTTATTCTTCCGTCTTTGGTACCTTAATCGAGGGCACCATATATGATCCTCCTTGCTCCATGACTAGAAGTCGTTGGAGGTAAGGGTCGATCACCGCGTGGCACTCTTGGAAGAACTCCTGCCCTAGAATGTTATCAAAGAGGTCTAAAGGAGTGACGGTGAAATTGGTCTTACCTTGCCACTCGCCTAACGTGATGCTTACTCTATATAGGCACATAACTCCACACACGGGACTCGGTGGTGCATTGACCGTCCTAGCGTTACTTGGACTGTAACTCAGCCCCAACTTTGTTATTGTCGTTTTGGTCATGATGTTGGCCTCTGCACCCGTGTCGACCATAGCACATGCGGGTCTTCCATTAATCATGAGGTCGACATATTGCGCATCGTATCCTCTTGGCTTATCTGGCTGCTTCGTGATGGCTCCGCATAGACCTATTAATCCCAACTGCATCGTCTCTGCATCTTGATCTTATTCATGTTCATCCTTTTCTTTCCGCTCTCGCAGGATAGCACTAAGGCTCTTCAGTTCAGGGAACCTAGCATAGCCATGCGGCCCACCACATATATAACAACCATTTCTTTTGGTTGTTTCTGCCTTTCTCTCCGTGTCACCATGACATTCATACTTCTTGCCATCGAACCTATAAGTATCATAATTCTTGGAACGTGGCCGCTGCTCCTCGACTTTGCTACGATCTCCCCCACCATGGTCATGACTACCTCTCACTTCCTTTCAATTGGCTCTGTCGAGCTTTTCATGCCTGAAGTTTGTCAAAGCTTCGGCCTGCGTGATCACTTCATCGATAGTCCAGACTTGTCGGCATTCCAACTCCGTCCTGGCCTAATTTTTGTAACATCCGACAATTTGAAGTGGCTTTGAAGAAGCTTGAAATTTGGAAATAGTCATTTTTGGAAAAATTTAAAATCTGGAAATTTGGCAGTCCAGAATCTGGAAAATTTGGCTAAGTTCAAAATCTGGAAATTTTGCTGAGTGTGGAAATCAGTGAGTTTTTGGCCAACTTTGAGCAGTCATAACTCTTATCTCAGGATGAGCCAGGAGTTGTTCCAGTTATGTTTGGAAAGCCCTTGGACGATCTTTCCAACGCCACCGAGTTTGCTCGATTCCGAGTTCGTATGAGCGAGTTATGCCCTTTGAAAGTTGGGTAGTTGGCAGGGAGTCCGTCCGGAAATTTAAGGGCATTTTGGTCTTTTCACAAATCATTTCTTTTGAGGTTATATTGTGTGTTAGGCTGATTTTGGATCATTTTATCCCATTTTAAAAGAGAAAGAGTTAGGGTTCTTGAGAGTGGAGAAGAGAAGAAGAAGAGAAAAAGAGGAGAAGAAGAGGAGAAAGGGAAGATCAAGCAAGATTCTTCAAGATCATCATGGATTTTCGTCGGGGGTGATCCCTATCAAGGTATGTGAGTTCTTAGTGTTGGGTGATCCTTTCCTCCCACACACCAAGCTCATTTTTTTATGATTTGAGAAAAGATTGGAATTGTTGAAGTTGTTAGTTGTTGTTGATGTTGTTAGTTGTGTTGTTGAAGTTATTGTTGGTTGTGGGACATGATTGGGTTGTGTATTTGAGTTGTAATCTCTTGTATGTTGAGGGATTTTATGATCCTTAGTGTTGGTTGGTTCATACCCCCACACACCAACTCGTTTTTAATTCCAAGAAAAGATTTATTTTGGTTGTTGAAATTGTTGGTTGTGTTGTTGAAGTTCTTGTTGATGAGGGATATGTTTCCGGTTATATTCTTGGGTTAAATCTATTGTATGTTGAGGGGTTTTATGTTTCTAAGTGATTGGGGCTGAAATCTTTGAAGTTGAGGGCTGGCAGAGTGCAGAGTGCCCAGCAGTCCCATTTGAAGTTGAGGGCTGGCAAAGTGCAGAGTGCCCAGCAGTCCCATTTGAAGTTGAGGGCTGGCGCCCCGCGCCTCTTAGAGCGCCAAGGACGCCAATCCTTCCCGTTACCTTCATTCCCCACTTTTTCCTAGTTGTTTCCAACACTCCAAGGTACTTCTAAAAGTCAAGAACTCATCTGTAACATGTGATCAAACACCTAGAATCCAAATTTCAATTCAAGTGAAGTTAGTTTCCAATTCAAGTGAAGTTAGTTTCCAAGTCAAGTGAAGTTAGTTTCCAAGTCAAGTCGAGTTAGAAGTCAAGTGAAATTAGAAGTCAAGCTTAGAAGTTAAGAAGTTAGTTCAAGCAAGTCCTCCAAGCTTTTCAAGAGTCTTTATTGAACGTTTTAACTTCATTCTAAGGCTCAAGTTGCAAGTCAAGTAAAGAGTAAAGAGTCAAGAGTTTAAAGTTGAGTTCATTTCTCAAAGTTATTAGGGAACTATGTATTCCCAAAAAAGTTTTAAAGAAATGTCTTTACATCTAAACAAGGTTGGAAACTGAGGTTTCCAAAGAGCCTTCGGGCTAGTTTTTGAGTAATTATCTCATATCAGCAGGAATAAATATGTTTTAAAAACATAAGAGCCAGTACATTTTTGGGAGTAGTATCGAGCACCGAATTGGGGGAGCGTTCAAAGAACCCACAGCCCCCATAGAACCATGTTAGCCACTATGGGTAGAAAAGGATCATACTTTTTAGATGAATCCTTTTCAGATTAGACTAGTGGATCCATTAGGCAGTTCAGGTCTTATACCTTTGGCTGGGTATAAGATGCTCTGGCAGCGTGAGGTCGATCGCTGTATCATCACTATAGCTCTTATATGATGGTTGTCGGTTAGAGAAACTCCCACAGCAGTTATTGTATTTTCATACACAGAGATTATTGTATTTTTATATACATCAGTTCATTGTATTTCTATATACATTTCAGGCTTATTGTATCTTTGTATACACACAGAGTTTATAGCATGTTTTAAACAGTCTTTCTTTATATCGCACTTGTTTTAAATTGCCTTATATTGAAAGAAGTCAGTCAGGTTGAGTTGAGTTGAGCCAGGTAAGTTATTCAGTTTCTTCCAGATTTCCTTCTAGCCTATGTTGCTTAGTTTTCCAGCTCGCATACTTGTACATTCCACGTACTGATGCCAGTTGGCCTGCATCGTCTCATGATGCAGATACAGGTACCCCGGATCAGCATCCTGCACGTCGTTGATCCAGCTGAGCACTCCAGAGTGAGTGGTGAGCCTCCTTGCATTCCGGAGGACTCAATTGTTTTGTGTTCTTAGTTTTTGTTTTATTAGGATGTTGTGGGGTCTGTCCCAACATCTATCTTAGTATTTTAGAGGCTTCATAGACAGACAGTCAGTCAGTTAGTTTTGAGTCTCTCATCTATATATATATGTAAATATTCTATTTTGATATTCGAGTTGCCTTTATGGCCATATTTTATAAGTTAAGTTGTTTTGTAATATTGCATTGCATTGAGTTATTCTGTTGCGTTAGGTTTCCATTGAGTTAAGAAAGCCAGGCCAAGGGTTCGCTTGGGGCCAGAAATGGTCTCCGGGTGCCGGTCCCGCCCAGGGTGTAGGCTCGGGGCGTGACAATTTTGTAGCCCATCCATGAAGTGGAACAACATATCATCAAGGTTAGGAATCTGAAGCATGAGGGTAGTGACCTTCTTCACATATGCGCGTATGCTGCCCGTCTATTTCAACTCCCAAAACTTACGTTTCGCCTCATATATGACATTGTTAGGGAAGAAAGCCCTCTTGAACTCCTCTTGGAATTGCTCCCAAGTGTTGATGGTGCAAAGTCCCATCCCTATTTCTAACACTTTACGCCTCCACCATAGCATGGCCATCTCCAAGAGGTACAACACAACAATGTTGATCTTGTTTTCATCGCTCTTCACTCGGGTTCACTTGAAGTAATTCTCCAAGTGACATAAGAAATTCTCCACCTCTTCCATGTCACAGACTCCTTTGAATATAGGTGTCTTGGGAACCTCGACCATGGCCTCCCTATCGCGGTCGGATGACGTTGATCCTCTAACTTCCACACCCTCCTTAAGTGCTTTCATCTCGGCTTTCATGGTCTCAATCGTGCTGAACGCCTCCATGAGCCGACACTCCAAGGAAGTGATAGCCTCCTTCATTTTGAACTCGGCACACTGGCGTCCCTCCAACTCCTTGCGGATATTGTCAGTCTCCTCAAGGGTGAAGTCCTCGAGAGTCTTGAACTTTCCATCGGCCACGTTCAAACGCCGGCCTAATATCTCCATGGCCTGCCTCGCCATTTCAACCCTTGCAATCCACTCCTGTCCAGGTGTTATGTCAATGGGCTCCTCGCCACGGTCATCGTCACTTGCTTCGGTGGTCAAAGATTGGTGAGATGTCAGCGCCTCGCTTGGTGTCGGGTCGAGCAACATTTCCTCATTACTCTTTTGGTGCTTCTTTCCCTTGCGGTTCTTCCTTCCACCATCTAGCCGGACGTTGGTGGTGCTAGCGGCGTTCACGTCTCCTTCGTTGGCCATTCTCTTAGTATCAAACCTTTGCTCTGATACTACATTGTCACGGACTTAGAGTCTTACTAAAGCTCCGTGCGACACTTGACAACTTACTCACTAATTTTTTAAGATCTTGTAAGCTCAAGTAATCCCTTTGAACTTAAGATCGCTAAGAGAATAAAAAGAAAGGCTTAGAAAGCTTTGGAAGAAGGCTTTTGTATTATTGCTTGTGGAATGCTTACAACTTGGTTGGATTGCTTGCTTCAAGCTTGGATGACTTACAAATGAATGCCCCATCTATTTATACTACAACCTAGGGGCTAAAGTGCAATTAAAAATTGCTTGGCCAGTCCCTACAATATTTACACTTTGGTCCCATTCTAGAATTCTCTACAAATTCTAGGAAATTCTAAAGCTTTCTTGGAAATTCTCTAGGGAGTTCTAGAGTGTTTTTCTAACCTTCCCACAACTCTAGATTCTTCTCCCTTATTTCAGTGCAAAATTTGAACTGTGAAGTGGCGAGACACGACACAATAGAGAGAATGATTGATCATCTAATTCAAGAAATTACTTCACCAAGCAAGAGGAGTCTTGTAATTGCCACGCAAACATCTAATGTAACAAAATATTATGAAAATTTATGATTACTATCGAAATAAAATGCTCAACTCCTACTTGTACATGAATCCCTAATTTTCTCCCACAAATTTTCTCAATTTGTTCTTTGTCTCAGGGATGCATTTGCATTCCACATTTAGTTAGTCCACTTGGGAAACACATTCTATCAAAAAAGAAAACTTCAACATACATAATTTCACAGGCATGGGATTTGGGTTACAAGCAGGTCATTCTTGAAACAGATTTTGAATACATCATGAGAATTACGGTGATCAAGAAGTCAAATAAGAGATTGAACATATCAAACATAATTTAATTAGTGTCATTTGGGTTCCATATGCGAAGAGTGAAAAATGATAAATCAAGTCGTCATTCTTCAAATCTTCATCAATAATGACCAACTCTGAAAAAAAAAAAATTCTGTCAGACTAACAATCTAATTAAAAACAAAATATAGTAAACAAGCTACTACATGAAGAAAAAATACACTTCCAATCTATATATAGTACAAAAATATAGAATATGAAATGGCACAAAATTAATTAAAATATAATTATTCAAAGATTAATACATACTAAAAGCCATTGTAATTAAAATTTGAAAATAAAGAAACGGTTGATGAAAAAAACTGAAAGCATGAATTATGATTCGAATAAAAAAAAATCTAATTATTAATTTCACAATTAAGAAAAATTAAAATCTCATAATTAGTGCTAATTTTTAGTTATTAGTTATGTTGATTAGGGCTGCGTATCGGTCGGTTCGATTTTGAAGTTTATCGATTTGACTTATTGGTTATCGGTTTGTAGAGATGCTAAACCGTTATCGAACCATTAAGTTATTGGCTTATCAGTTATTGGTTTATCGATTTTTTATCGTTATCGGTTTAACCGTTAAGATTTGAAATAAAAAAAAATTTGAAAATCACTTAGAAATAAGGTGACAAACCAAATGAACCATGCACATGAGTTTACAAGTTACATCTTGCTCAGAAACAAATATTTTTACATTGTAGAATTGCCAAGAGTTTGAGACAACCATAAATAAAAGTAAAAAACTAAACTCTAAGTCAAGGACTTTTTATACAAAATGGTATAAATATAGTTATTTAATTTACTATCAGGTTATCGGTTAACCCATTAAGAAAAAACCTCAAATCATTAAAGAACCGATAACCCGATAAGAAAAAAAATCAAAACCGTTACCAAAACCGCTAAAACAATAATTCAATACCGATAAACCAATAACTTTTTTTTGGTTCGAATTATCGGTTTTGGTTCGGTTTTGAACAACCCTAATGTTGATATAAGAAAACTTACCGCTAATCAAATTAACGTTCCTTTGGTTAATTTTAGTTACCATCAATTTAGCAGTACTTTAATTTAATTTAATTAAATTAAGAAAAATTCATGTTCCTTTTTAAGTTAATCCTTATTTATTATAAATATATAATCAAATTAATATTTTTTTTTTACATTCTCTTTTTGGTTAATTTTAGTTACTGTCGATTTAGTAGTAAGTTGATCAAATTAAAATAAGCAAACTTAACGTTCCCTTTTTTAGTAATTGTACATTTATAGTCATTACATCATTACTTTTGAAAGGAATACATATTATGAATGCTTATAACGAGGAAAGAGAATAATTTTTAAACATATTTTTGAACAAAAAATAAGGAAAAACTTGAAAATTCTGTAAAAATATATAAATAGTGATACTGGCTGGCTATTGAGGTATGCCACATTAGCGAGCTATATATATATATATATATATATATATTATAATTTAATCCTTTGAGGTTATGAATATGAAAAATTAAAAGTCATAAAATTAATAAAAAATATTAAGAGTAAAAGTTAAATATATATAAGTTATGGAGATGTAACTTAAAAAAAAATACAAATAAAGAAGATAACAAAAATACCTTATATTATATAGATATATAAATTTCTTGAATTGAATAAATAAATAAAAATAAGTAAAAAGAACAAAGAAAGGAAAAGTAGTGATTTATTAAGGAAATATTATAAACATCATTTACGATGAGATTTAGGGGAAAATTGTAAAAATAAAAAATATTTTAAAAAATTCTTTTTATATTATACTTTGAATTGAATAAATAATTAAAAAAAGTAAAAAAGAATAAAAAGGAAAAAAAAGTGATTTATGGAAATGATATAAATATCATTAGTGGTGAGATTTAGGGGAGAAAATAGTAAAATAAAAAAATTGGGGAATATTACAGGAAAAGAGAATAATAACATTAGTGATAAAATAAATTAAATATGGCCATTGATGAAGAAAGAATTAAATATTACTATCTTTAATATATAGATGAATTTTTTGTATTTTAAAATTAGTAAATAGCCCAAAAAAAAAAGATAAATAGGATTGAAGCTCATAGAGAGCACCACGTCATCGTTTCTTATTCAGCTTTATTATTTTATATAGATTTGGAGTTCTGAATTTGAAAAGATGGAGTATAATGGAGATTATTAAAAGTAAGTGTTGTGAAGATGAGAATGTGCGAGTTAAAAGGAACAAGATAAATGAATATAAGTACTTGATTAATTAAAGAATGTTTTTACTTATGTGTGGTTCCTAATGCAATGTATTTGCCTTCTTATATTTAATGTGGTAAACAAATAATGTCATAACTAAAGAATTAAAGTACAACTCTTGAAATTCAAATTATATTATTATGTAATTAAAATATTAATATTTAATTAAATACTTAATTATTTTAATTAAGTGGAAGGACAAAATGGTAATCTAATAGTAATATAGTAATATGATATGATATGATGATTAGTTATTTTATTTTATTAGATTATTCAAAAATTATATCAAATCGCCACAATTTTAAGAATACAAATAAAAGAGTGAAAAAATAATTTTAAAATTGTGATATGAAGTCATGACAAAACAATATGTCAGCATGTTATATTAAATTGAATTATCTTCTTGGATTTCTTAAACATGCCAAATTATTATAAATAAAGTTACAAATAAAAAAGAGGAAAACAATTTTAAAGTGAGCATATTTTTGAAATAAAAAAAAGTAAATTTTATTTAATAAGATTTTCAAAGATGCATAAAAGATCTTATCTATATAAATAGAAAGGATGTATACGATGTTAATGAGCTTGGCACTATATGTATTATCACCATAGATACACTTCAAATTAAGTAAAAATATATATGCTAGTTTTTTTAATATAACATGGAGAAGACTTTGATGATTCTGTTGTTCCTAACCACACCTTATTGATATTTTCATGTGGTTAGTGTCTTTTTCTCTATCTCCCCCCTCAAACATACAATAGTCGAACACATTCTCTAGATATGTTCAATCATACAATATTTTTCAATTTCTCATGATGAATTATAACATTTAGTTAATTATTTGGATATATGTATATGTTTCTGTTTGATGCTAACATTTTTTTAAAATTTTCAGATATCGTAATAAGACAAAAGTGTAATACTACAGACAATCGTGATTGTACCAAGTGTTATATTGGGCCTATACAAAAGTCTGTAATTTGTCGTGATGGAAAATGTGTATGTGATGCTTCGAAGACATACTCTACTGATCAACAAGACAAAGACCCTTGTAGGATTCTTCCTAGTTATTGAATCTATAGAGTTTGTTCAAGTGAATCTAACGCCTAATATTGGCTTATGATAATAATTATTATGTTTTAAGGACCATTACAATATCAGATTATGTTTCAATAAAAAAAAAAGATTATGTTTCAATCAAATTTTATATTTATAGTTTATAAATAAAGACAAATAGTACATATTTAGATGTGGACGAATTTTATTTTTTTACTTAGATTCAAATTTAGAGATAATAAGTTGTTCAAAAACAAAAAATTAAAAGATGAGGCTTTACATTATACTTATAAGATATAAATTCCCGATTTTAACCTCAATTTCTGTAGCAGCATTTGTTAAGAAAAAATTGTAACAATCCGTTTTGCTTGTTATAAGTAGGCCAATAGTGAAAAAATCAAGTTAGAATTTTTTTAGTAGTGATTTAAATTTTTTAGGTTAGGTAAGTCTCAGACGAAATCTGAGCGAGGTGAGGTCTAGGACCATTTGGTAATGGGTAGGGTGATGGTTTATATTTTCTAGTACCCAATACATTAAGGAATTCATAGGACCTCTCGCAATTGAATTCGGATGAGTAAAACTCCTAGCATCGAATTTGGCATGAAGGGTTTAGTTTAAAATATCAAATTTCAAATGTGTGTTGCGAAATGAGAGTTTGTGGAAGAATTTACGAGTCTCTATCTCCATGCAAGCCACTATAGCAGGGGCCACACTACTATAGCGGGAGGGCCGCAATGAGGACACCGCTTTAGTGGGTTGAGCCGTTATACTGGGGTTGGTTGGGGTTTTATGCAAAAATGTATAGTCTATTATGTTGCTCTATTTGTTTGATCTTTCTTGAGAATTATAACTTTTTTTTGTCTTGAATTTCTAAAGCAATACTTATTTTGAATTATTATCTATTTGCTAAAGCGACACTTATTTAGGATGAAGAGAGTATTATTTAATAATAATTTAATAATAAATACCAATATAAAAATTATTTGTATTAGTTGGTTTTCTATAAATATCAAGTGACTTGATAAAACGAAATTCCTAAGTTATACGTTATTGAATGAAAATCGTTTTAAACTTTATAGACTTGACTACTCTACTTGCTTAACTCTAGTCAAGTACTAAGACCCCAAGCAAATTGCAGGTATGAAAAATTGCTGCTTATTTTGGGTTATGCTCGAAATTAATTATATATGGTCATTAAATTTTCCTTTATAATATTAAAGTCATAAATTATATTTCATAACAAGCATTTGTAATATTAAGTCACATTTACTAAACGGATTATTTGTAATATTAAGTGACATAATTTTCTTTATAACAAGAAAATCACTAAATAATGTGTTACTTGTTCAAAAAATACATAAATATTTATGAAAGACAAATTTTCAATTTCAAAAAGTGACATGTCATTATCACGTCATCATTTTGTCACTGCGTACATGTCACATAAGAAATTTTTATGTCAAAAAAAATAATTATACTATCATAATCTATCTTTTAAGCAAAAATAATTAATAGAGAAAAAAGCACTTCCACTGTAGTGAAAAGTTCTAAATTAATAATAAAAATGACAATACATATAGGAGAATATAAGAAAGAAAATCATTCCTTTCAACAGATACAATTTGAGGATATCAATTCCACAATACACAATTATTATGAGGTCAAAATAACGATACTATTAATTAATTAATACTACAATTCTTTTACAAAACAATAAAAAGTAGTTCCTAAAGTATCTTAGTCAAGAACTATAAGGATGAACATGGAAAACCTTGTTAAACATAAAAAGGAAGTATAATAATCAAAATCCATAATTATGAGTAAGTAAATTCAAGAAATCATGTAATTGGATCATAAAAATGGTGAATTTGAAGGTGAGTTAATAAACCCTAACTATAAAATTGAATTCATCAAAACTGAGGAATATTGGACATCCATTACTAAAAAACTGCCAAAAAGTGACGGAAAAATGGGAAGGATTGCGTCGCTTTTGGCAGAAAAAGCGACGCAGTCAATCTCGTCGCTTTTCCAAAAGTAATGGAGTGCGTCGCAAAAAAGCGACGGACTGCGCCGCATATTGTTTTTTTAAAAATAATTAATTTTTTTTTTTTTAATAATGTGACGTCGTCCGTCGCTTTTTAAATTTTTTTATTTTTTTTAATTTATAAAAAGCAATGAAGTTCGTCGCTTTTCTTAATTTTTATTTTTTTTTGAAATCTTGAAAAGCGGTGGACTAAGAGACTATGTTCGTCGGTTTTCTTTCAATTTAATTTTAAAAATTCAGAAGAACGACGGACTAAAGGACCCTGTTTGTCACTTTTCTGGTGTTTTCTAAAAAATAAAACCCAGAAAAGTGACGGACTAAAGGACTCTGTCCATTGCTTTTCTGGGTTTTTTTTAAAAAAAAACCCAAAAAAGCGACGGACAAACCACCCTATCCGTCGCTTTTTCTGTAATTTTTTTGACAACGAAAACTGACAGTTTCCGCTGCCCATCTGCAAAAGCAATTCAATTCAGTTCAATCAGCCCAATCAAACACACAATATTATAAAGAAGTTACACAAACCATAAAACAACAAACTTAAATTAACATCCAAAAATATCTAAATCACAATTTAAAGAGTTATAAAGTCTTTCAAATTTCGTTTCAAAATTTCAAAAAGTTCATAAAGTTCATAAAAAAGACCTAAACTAGGGAGTGCGATCTACAAAACCATCCTTCTCGTAACTATCGTCGTCAGTGTCCTCGACAGGAGAAGATGTAGTAGGTCGACGAGCGAGGTTCAACATTTGTTCTTTGATTTGCTGAATGGTCGCACCTATGTTTTGTTGTTCAGCTACTCTTCTCCTCTCTAACTCTGCCAGTGTTGATGTAAGTTGTGCTATTTGAGCAGACATAACAGCAATCTGAACACCGTCAAGTGCCTCGGCTTAACGTGACGATCCAATACCTTGTAAGCCTGACTGGAGTTGTCTTACATCATTTGAAGAGCCTCGACCATAAAATCTACCCTTGTGTGTCCCCCCTACCACTTTTGCTGTCAAAATTTGGGTGGACAGTTTAGGTGTCATTTGGACCGAACTATCTAGATTCTCATTGACGTACTGATTAAACTCATTCTGCATATTAAATAAAAAAATTGACATCAATATACATACATAATCATAAATATATTCACTATTAGTATATCTTATTCATATTAAATAACTTACAAAGTTCGTTCGACACTTTCCTCCACCTACACATCCAGATCCGATTCATTTTCTTTCTTCTTCATATGAGTCCTCTTGGAACCTCCAGTTCAAGGGAAAGTGTGCCCCATTTTATTTTCTTATAAATAAAAACTAAAATTATAACGATATATATAATCAACTAATTATTTATTTAAAAGTTTGAATTAGAACTTACCATCTCTCTTGAAATTGTTCCAATGGTCTTTGCACCTCCGGTGTGCAACGAGCCACCC